>NC_135373.1:22074242-22374242 GCF_049243985.1 Paroedura picta | reverse complement strand
CTGGAGGAAGTGAAATCTTTTCTCTCATGTGACTTATTCTCTGAACTAGTCTTCTTCCCATGATTTTTAAAAAAATTGTTTTTAATTGAGGATAGCTTGAAACTTATTTTTATGGTTTTTATGGCTTACAATTTGGATAATCCTCATATGCAATGCAGGGTCATACAAAAATCCATTTTGGAAAAAATAACACACGTGAAAGAAAAAAAAGTAAATATGTTTTTTTTTTAATTTTGGGCAAACTTATTTTGTGGTTTTTATATCTTATAGGTTTGATGACCCTCATATGCAATGCAGGGTCATACAAAAAATGGAGAGCAGTAATCTTATGGTGGGACATGAGATACAAAAGGCTATGGAAACATTCCACCTGGTGCCTAAGAGACTGCAGATCTGTTACCTGCTGAGTCTATGGGGAAATATAGGCAGTTCTTGGTGTCACAGTAATCTTATACAAAAGGCTATAGCAGCAATCATATACAAAAGGCTATAGAAAATAATCCAGTAATAAGCAGTAATCCATACAAAAGGCTAAGGAAAATAGAAACATTTCACTGGGTGTCTAAGAGATTGCAGATCTGTTACCTGCTGAGTCTATGTGGAAATATATGCAGTTCTTGGTGTCACAACAGACTCTTATCCTCACTCATCTGCCAGTGAGGGGATACCACCAGGAAGGCTTGTGTAGGAGGTAAACCTGGCCCACAACCAAGGGGGAGCTGGGGCTCTTCTACAGTCTACTTTTCTTTGCTTGTGTGTCCATCCTGCTTCACGTTTTTAAAGAAAATTCCGCATATGTTTGGGTCCCTCTAGTGGCCAATTCAATATTACATCACTGTTGGTGTCGCATAAAAACCTGCACTAAATCTACAGGGAAATCTGCATCACATATAGAGGTGAAATATCAAAATGACCACTAGAAAGAGGAAACCACATGTGAGAAAGAAAATACCACTAACACAGCAGCAGGACAGCGTTTATCCACCTGTTTACTTTGAGAAACTCTGGGCTAGGGCAGATAGATGACACTCCATCATCCCCACCCCAATGCCAGAAATAGACCCAGAGTAGGCCTATGCAGTTAAATTAAAATTAGAGTACTTAACTCACTGGATTCCTAGCGCTATAACATGTGATTAGCCTTGACAACAAGGATTTGTACAGCTGGGGCTCCTCTCCTTCCTCCCCTCGCCAGGGCCATCATTGGACTTTAGGGGGGAACAGTCACAATGAACATATATGGCCATATCACCCGGCACTGAACAGAAATAAATTAAAAATACATTTTAAATATTTAATTGCCACCCAATCAACGAAACTCCAGGGTTTCGTGAAAACCTGTGTGAGAAAGCTCACAGTAGGGACACACAAGTGATGAAAATGATAATTCAGAAGAGCCCCTAGAGAAATTTGTCTTGACCATCTGCATTTAGGAGTAGTTCAACCCAAATATAATCTGTGGACAAATGAAACCTCTTTCATTGCCTCAAAAATGGGAGGTGCTCTCTCTCAAATTCCTCAATAAAAGAGTCTTTGGGGAATGCTACAGCATCTCTTTGACCAATTTGGTTGAACAGAGTTGAAGGATATCACCTACCCTAAGATTCCTCCTCAAATTCTGCCCTCCCTAGGTATCACCCCCTCTCCACCCATATTCAGAAACTTCCCATGCCTGGGTTAACAACACTAGCAATGTATAAAGATCTAAATGACCAAATAATAAAGTCTAATTATCAAACACTGACAAAGGCATACTGGTTCCCATAATTATAGATCACAGATAATAGGCAGGATTTGCAGTACTTACAGAGCCATGGTGTTGATGCTAGATTACAAAAGAAAAATATTCTGTCAAGCAGGCTTGAATATCCGTTCTCCCACAGGAGTTTGCTGGATGGCCTTGGGCCAGTCACAAACTCTGAAACTAAGTTACCTGGCAGGGTGGTTGTGAGACTAAAATGTCAAAATGGGAGACTATGGGAATGTGTATGGTCTAGAATTCCTAAGTTTACAAATAGCCAAATACTTAAAGAAAATGGCTATAAAATGTTCTATAGATGGTATGTGACCCCCAAAGTGATTGCAAAAATGGCAAAAGCATGTGATAATAGATGTTGTAAATGTGTAGATAAAGTGGGTTTCTTTTTTCATATGTGGTGGAAAGGTTTAAAAAGTATATAAATTTTGGGCTAAGGTCCATACTATCCTGGAGAAAATTTTGGTTCTAAATTTTCCCTTAAAACCTGAATTTATGGTTTTAAGCATACCACTGCAGTGTCTTCCAGTTCAAACCAGAACATTCTTATTTTATGCATCAATGGCAGCAAAATTGGTATTGGCCAGGAAATGGAAGTTGCAAGAACTACCTTCAATAGATGATTGGTTAGATAAACTGGCGGACTTAGCCAAAATGGTACAACAAACATTGATTGTTATTGGAAAAACAGAAGATGCCTTTCGATAACAATGGGGCCCTTATCTGAGTTTACTAGCAAAATAAATTACAAAGGGTCATTATATTGTGGAGGGATAGTGTCTAACTTTCAGAATTTTGAAATTATAGCAATTGGATTTGTTTCACTGTCTTTGTACTTTTCTATCTTGTGTTAAACAAATTAAAAGCACATTATATAAAATGGGAGACTATTGTAAGACAGTTTGGACCACTCTTGAGCAGAAAGCTAGGTTTTACATGGTGTAAAGAAACATTATGAAAATCAACAATAATAATAATACAGCAAAGAAAGCTATATGAAAGTGCTCAGCAATCAAACAATCCATTTTGGAAAATATAACAAATGCGAAAGAAAAAAAGTAAATATGTTTTTTTTTTAAACTTTGGGTACTTTGATACTTATTTTTGTGGTTTTTATGTCTTATATCTCATATGCAATGCAGGGTCATACAAAAACTGGAGAGCAGTAATCTTATACAAAAGGCTATAGAAAATAATCCAGTAATAAGCAGTAATCCATACAAAAGGCTATGGAAAATAGAAACATTTCACTGGGTGCCTAAGAGACTACAGATCTGTTACCTGCTGAGTCTATGTGGAAATATATGCAGTTCTTGGTGTCACAACAGACTCTTATCCTCACTCATCTGCCAGTGAGGGGATACCACCAGGAAGGCTTGTGTAGGAGGTAAACCTGGCCCACAACCAAGGGGGAGCTGGGGCTCTTCTACAGTCTACTTTTCTTTGCTTGTGTGTCTGTATTGCTTCAGGTTTTTAAAGAAAAATCCACATGTGTTTGCGTCCCTCTAGTGGCCAATTCATTATTACACCACTGTTGGTGTCTCATAAAAACCTGCACTAAATCTACAGGGAAATCTGCATCACATATATAGGTGAAATATCAAAATGACCACTAGAAAGAGGAAACCACATGTGAGAAAGAAAATACCACTAACACAGCAGTAGGACAGCGTTTATCCACCTATTTACTTTGAGAAACTCTGGGCTAGGGCAGATAGATGACACTCCATCATCCCCACCCCAATGCCAGAAATAGACCCAGAGTTGGCCTATGCAGTTAAATTAAAATTAGGGCAGATAGATGCGACAATTAAGAGAACTGATATTTGAAAAAGAGGCCTTAGGCAATAGTTTCCATGAAAGACTTTGGCCGACAGGAACGCAAAAACAAAAGACAAGTGGGAACTCTTGGATTGATGGATTGTTAAAAATCTGGACAAAGTATGGTAGAAGATTATCCCCGACACCATCTGTACTAAAATTGCCAATCGAAGCTCTTTTCAGCAAAACAGAACAAAAAAGACTGACTTGTTTGCGATATAAAGATCTCTTAACTAAATCCGGCAAGCTTAAAGAAAGACACGTTTTAGAAAAAGAAGGAGTAGAAATCCAATGGTTGGAATATAACCAACTTCTATCCAGGTTCAAAGCAGAATTTCAGCCTCCATTAAATCTAGAAGCTTCAATACCAGAATTTGAAAATCTACTAATTCAAGAAAAACCATACTTGCAAGGACAAATATATAAATATAAATTTTAAGATGCATGTGACCTTAGAACAATGGGAATATATATGGACTAGGATTCCAAAGCTTAATAACAGTCAAATTCTTAGAGAAAACTGGTATAAACTGGTATAAAATGTTTTATAGGTGGTATTTAACACCAAAACTGATTGCTGCAATTGCAAAAAGTTGTGATAATAAATGTTGGAAATGTGTAGATAAAGTTGGTTCTTTCTATGACATGTTGTGGAAATGTGAAAAAATGTATAAGTATTGGGTTAAGGTTCATACAATAATGCAGAAAATGTGGGATTTGAATTTTCTTCTGAAGCCTGAATATATGCTACTAAGTCTACCACTGCAGTGCCTCCCAACACATACAAGAAGTCTATTCTTTTATGCGACGATGGCAGCAAGATTAGTTCTGGCTTGAAAATGGAAAACGCAGGAGCTACTGTCAATAGAAGACTGGTTGAGCAAATTGGTGGATCTCACCAAGATGGCTAAACTGACATTGACTGTTAATGGAAAATCAGAAGAAGCTTTTCAAGAACAATGGGGTCCCTATTTTAACTATTTAAGAAAGTAAAACACGGGGAAAGGAGGGGGTTCTGATATGTTCAGACTCGAAATAATTGCTTCACAGATGTTTATTATATGTATCTACTTTGTTTCTATCTTTTTTGGGAAAAAATAATTTTTTAAATAAAAAAATGTTAAAGTCCAATTCCATTTAATCAACATCAAGTCCCACTGTCACTTTAGAATCATATCCCGTTATTTGCATAGGTAAAGTACTTTCCAGAAGGCCACTGCCGGCTTCATCCCATGAAGATGACAAAAGTGGAAAAGCCCCACTTACTTTCTAAGGACACTCAGTGCATACCAGGAATGGTTCTGCAGGCACCTTGGTACCCAAGGGGAACACACTGGTGATACTTGGCTTAGGCCACATCTAAAATTTGGTTGGAATAGAGTGGGTTTCTTGAACAGACAGGGGTAATAAGTAAACTCCCCAGAAGGTAGAATAAAGGGATTAGCACAGGACATTAAAATAACTCATGAAGAACCCTACTAGGGATTTAAGGCATAGATGGAGTAGTAGTCTGGAATGTGAAATTTAAATTTTAAATTTTGGTAGGAAATAAACCTGGCCAAGACTCACCTCGGCCGAACATTGACACAGCAGAGGGCTTGATGGGACGAAGAAACGACCACCCACACTGCTGGAATGTTTGGCTATCTCGGCAATCACCAAGGCCTGAGGCGGCCAGTGCCATGGTGTGGAAATGAGGGGCAGCAGTGGCACACCAGCAGGTGACCACACGGAGGTGCAGAGCCCTGTTGCCTGTGTGTGACCACCAGCTGGTGTGCCGCAACACCTTCTCTCCACAGTGTTGGCCTCCTAAGCACTGCTTCGGGCTTCCGTGATTGCTGCGGTGGCCAAACTGTGACAAAGCGTACAACCCTAGTGGAAAGTAAACAAAAGCTGATGTGGTGATTATTGCATGTCTCTGAGCTTCATCCCACAACCGGGCCCTCTCCAGAATCCCCCTCACATCTCAATGAAGAAATAACATTTTTTAAAATGACTAAATTAGAAAGTCTGATTTTCAAAATTGGACAAGCACATATTTTACCCAGTTATTATATTTTATTGTAGTATGCAGGATATGTGGTACTCACCGAACCTTTTCCATTTTTACGGTTCTGTATTACAAAAGAAAGATATTCTTGTTAAGCATTCATGCCACAGGAACTTGATGCATGGCCTTAGGCCAGTCACAAACCCTCATACATAACTATGGGAGAGTATTACAAGCCAGTTTGGATCACTTGGGCAGAAAGGGGGTGTCTACATGGATAAAGAATTTTTATGACGATTCAGCAATAATGGGAAAAAAACAATAAAACAAAGAAATCCATACAAACAGCCCAATGATAGCATTGTTTAGGTATTCATAACAAAAATGAAAGGAAATAAAACCAACTACCCTGCCCAATTCTAGCAAAAGCTATTTGCATAGAATGGTGACAATGACACCGACCCATTGAAAACACATTCTGAAATCCAAGATCCATTGTAGATTTTGTTAGGGACATAATTACTGCAAAGTGAACAAAAGTTGATGTAGCAATATTCCATCTAAATTGTAAAATTTCAATGAAACTGGGGGGAGAACAATGACTTCAATAGGTTCACTTCAGTTAGGTTCACTGAGAGTTTTAATGTTGAAGTCCATTAAATGTGGTCTTCCGGATGTCCATGGACTGCAATTCCCATGAGCCCCTGCCAGCAAATGCGAATTGTGGTCCATGAGCATCTGGGGGACCACGGGTTGACTACCCCTTATTTAGACCACAGGTGAGAAAAATATTTATTGTGTGCAGCTTTAAAAAAATTCTTTAAGGCTAAAAACACACACACAAAGCCCATAGGCCATTATTGGAAAATTGTCGTATACACTGTACAATCTTAGGGTCCCGATGCGTTTTGACCTTCGCTGGGTCTTCCACGGAGGTCTAATTTTGACACACAAAAACTGATGCAATACCAAATCCACAAGGCAGCCGGGATACCATCAGAGGATCCCCCGGAGACTTTAGATCTGGTTCCCCGCTGCCACCGGAAGAGAACCTGGCCCTCAGTCTGAATCAGGGGGATAGGGGGTGGAGTGTTTAAAATCTTTTAAGGTAGTGATCGCCATCTGCTTGGTTTCTGTTATGGGCTGTTTTTATGGGGTATTTATGGAAACTATTGTTTTATACTTGTAAACCACCGTGAGTCTTTCCGAGAGTGGCGGTATAACAATTGAAAAAAAAATAAATTATAAAATTTTTGCAAAAATACTAACAGAGAGACTGAAAAGATGTGTAGGGGACATAGTACATCAAGATCAAACAGGTTTTATGCCCACAAGGTTAATGAGGAACAATCTTAGGTTTGTCCTGAAAGCTGCCGACTACATGCGGAAGAAAAAGTTGAAAATGGCTTTTATATTTTTAGATGCAGAGAAAGCCTTTGATAATGTTTGTTGGGACTTTTTATTTAAAACTCTTAAAGTGATAGACTGTGGTGATACTATTTTGATTTGATCAGGCATATATACTCCAAACAAGAATCAAGGATATTAGTAAATGGAATGTTTACGGAACAATCAATCAACATAAACAAAGGTACCAGGCAAGGCTGTCCATTATCTTCATTATTATTTAATCTGGTACTAGAAATGCTGGCATCTAAGATTCGAGCCATGAAAGAAATCACTGGAATAAGAACTGAATGGGAAGAATTCAAATTGAAATGCTATGCTGATGATGTAGTCTGTACTTCGGAAAACCTGACAAAACCCTAACCACTATTAGATTTATTAAGAAATTTTGTACCCTACTTAGGATACAGAATAAATAAAGCGAAGACAAAAATTATCCTTCAAGGAGTCACAGATTTAGAGGTGCAAAACATCAAAGAAAACACTGGCTGTGAAGTTAAATCCTAAATGGGTAAAATGCCTGGGTATCTATCTAGACAAAGACTTTAGAGACCTTTTTATTGGCAATTATGAAAGATTTTGGAGCAGTATTCAATCAGATATCAAGAGATGGAACAGAATGAAATTATCATGGTCTGCTAGAATAGCAACAGCCAAATGTTACCAGTAGAGATTGTGGAAAGAGTACTGGAAAAATGGCAATCTGGTATCAACAAATTTATATGGAGCGGGAAAAGACCAAGAATTGCCTTTAAGATATTGCAAGATGAGAAAAAGAGAGGATGACAAGGAGTACCAAGCCTAAAGTTGTACCATCACGCAGCGGCACTCACATAGAACGTTTATGCACTGGAGGTTTCATGCTGGGATGTAGGCTGGAGTTTTAGTTGTGGCAGGTTGCCCCACCTCTCCCTGCACCCACATGGGGGAACATTTGGCCTGGTGCACCTCATACACCTCCTATTTGTGCTCCTGCATGGGAGCTGGGGCAGTGAAGTTCCCAGTGCATAAACGGTCATATATAGTGGACTGGATATGAGAGCCACAATTAAGAGAACTGATATTTGAAAAAGAGGCCTTAGGCAATAGTTTCCATGAAAGACTTTGGCCGACAGGAACGCAAAAACAAAAGACAAGTGGGAACTCTTGGATTGATGGATTGTTAAAAATCTGGACAAAGTATGGTAGAAGATTATCCCCGACACCATCTGTACTAAAATCGCCAAGCTCTTTTCAGCAAAACACAACAAAAAAGACTGACTTGTTTGCGATATAAAGATCTCTTAACTAAATCCGGCAAGCTTAAAGAAAGACACGTTTTAGAAAAAGAAGGAGTAGAAAACCAATGGTTGGAATATAACCAACTTCTATCCAGGTTCAAAGCAGAATTTCAGCCTCCATTAAATCTAGAAGCTTCAATACCAGAATTTGAAAATCTACTAATTCAAGAAAAACCATACTTGCAAGGACAAATATATAAATATAAATTTTGAAATGCATGTGACCTTAGAACAATGGGAATATATATGGACTAGGATTCCAAAGCTTAATAACAGTCAAATTCTTAGAGAAAACTGGTATAAACTGGTATAAAATGTTTTGTAGGTGGTATGTAATACCAAAAGTGATTGCTGCAATTGCAAAAAGTTGTGATAATAAATGTTGGAAATGTGTAGATAAAGTTGGTTCTTTCTATGACATGTTGTGGAAATGTGAAAAAATGTATAAGTATTGGGTTAAGGTTCATACAATAATGCAGAAAATGTGGGATTTGAATTTTCTTCTGAAGCCTGAATATATGCTACTAAGCCTACCACTGCAGTGCTTCCCAACACATACAAGAAGTCTATTCTTTTATGCGACGATGGCAGCAAGATTAGTTCTGGCTAGAAAATGGAAAACGCAGAAATAGACCCAGAGTAGGCCTATGCAGTTAAATTAACATTAGAGTACTTAACAGGGAAATCTGCATCACATATAGAGGTGAAATATCAAAACCGGAAAAGAGAAACCACACGTGGGAAAGAAAACAACACTGACAAAGCAATCGGGCAGCCTTCTTCAGCCTATTTACCATTGAGAAACCCAGGGCTAGGGCAGATAGATGCCACTCCATCATGCCCACCCCAGTGTCAGAAATAGACCCAGAGTAGGCCTATGCCGTTAAATTAAAATTAGAGTATTTACCTCTCTTGATTCTTAGCACTATCACATGTGATAAGCCTTGACAGCAAAGATTTGTATGGCTGGGGCTCCTCCCCTTCCCACCCACTCCAGGCCCATCATTGGACATTAGGGGGGACAGTCACAATGAACATATGATTGGTTATCTAACAATGAACATGTGATAATAGATGTTGGAAATGTGTAGATAAAGTGGGTTCCTTTCTTCATATGCGGTGGAAAGGTGGAAAAGTATATAAATTTTGGGCTAAGGTCCATACAATCTTGAAGAAAATGTTGGTCCTAGATTTTCCTTTAAAACCTGAATTTATGTTATTATTATGAAAATAGACAACAACAACAACAACAACAACAATAATAATGAAGAAAAGGAAGCTGGATGAAAGTGCTCAACAATCAAACAATCCATTTTGGAAAGAATAACAAACGTGAAAGCAAAAAAAGTCCTGGGGAGGTCTAGTAAAAGCTATCCACGTACGCTGATGAAAACGACAAGCAGAATCTAAGATTCTAGCCAGTTCTTCTTGGGGACATAAACAATTAGTGGAAGGTAGGGCTGTGCGCTTCAGCGCAGTTTGGCTAACTCGGCAATCACCGAGGCCTGAGGCGGCCAGTGCCATGGTGTGGAAATGAGGGGCAGCGGTGGCACACCAGCAGGTGACCACACGCAGGTGCAGAGCCTTGTTGCCTGTGTGTGGCCACCAGCTGATGTGCCGCCACACCTTCTCTCCACAGTGTTGGCCTCCTAAGCACTGCTCCGGGCTTCAGTGATTGCTGCGGTGGCCGAAGTGTGACAAAGCGTACAACCCTAGTGGAAAGTAAACAAAAGCTGATGTGGTGATTATTGCATGTCTCTGAGTTTCATCCCACAACCGGGCCCTCCCCAGAATCCCCCTCACATCTCAACGAGGAAATAACATTTTTTAAAATGACTAAATTAGAAAGTCTGATTTTCAAAATTGGACAGGCACATATTTTACTGCTATTATATTTTATTGTAGTATGCAGTATATGTGGTACTCACCGAATTTTTTGTATTTTTATGGTTCTGTATTACAAAAGAAAGATATTCTTGTTAAGCATTCATGCCACAGGAACTTGATGCATGGCCTTAGGCCAGTCACAAACCCTCATACATAACTATGGGAGAGTATTACAAGCCAGTTTGGATCACTTGGGCAGAAAGGGGGTGTCTACATGGCATAAAGAATTATTATGACGATGCAACAATAATGGAAAAAAACAATAAAACAAAGAAATCCATACAAACAGCCCAATGATAGCATTGTTTAGGTATTCATAACAAAAATGAAAGGAAATAAAACCAACTCCCCTGCCCAAGTCTAGTAAATAAATAACCCATGCAGAACCCTACTAGGGATTTAAGGCATAGAGGGAGTAGTAGTCTGGAATGTGAAATTTAAATTTTAAATTTTGTAGGAAATAAACCTGGCCGAGACTCACCTCAGGCGAACATTGACACAGCAGAGGGCTTGATGGGTGGAAGAAACGACCACCCAGAAGCCCTCTAGTGTGCACACTGCTGGAATGCAGCACACACAGTGTTAAGGGGAGGGCAGGGCCTGTGTCAACTAAGTCTTGCCCTCTTCACCAGAGACACCATGGGAGCCGCTATCTTCCCACCCACCCTATGTAGTTGTATTCAGCGATGTTCAGGGTTTTGAGGTGGATGTTTTGAAGAAGAAGAAGAAGAGTTGGTTCTTATATGCCGCTTTCCCCTACCCAAAGGAGGCTCAAAGTGGCTTACAGTCGCCTTCCCATTCCTCTCCTCACAACAGACACCCTGTGTGGTGGGTGAGGCTGAGAGAGCCCTGATTTCACTGCTTGGTCAGAATAGTTTTATCAGGGCCGTGGCGAGCCCAAGGTCACCCAGCTGGTTGCATGTGGGGGAGTGCAGAATCGAACCTGGCATGCCAGATTAGAAGTCCGCACTCCTAACCACTACACAGCAGTGTGTTTGCATGGGATGGAGCCTGCTGGCAGGGAATTCGTTGTGCGATTGGACTCCCTGGGGTTTGGGGCTTCCCTAAGAGGGGGCATGTATACGAGCACGGCTTACCCAGCTGGGAGGCCAGGGGCTCATTTACCAGGTAGCCTGGGGGCAGTCAAATCATGTTGGCGCCTGGTGGATCCCACACTTAGGTCACTTCCCCTAGTGGCAGACTTTGGTAGGCAAGGAGATCTGCTCTCCCAGCTGGGAATGGTGCTGGTCTCCAGGACACCTTTGGACTCTGTGGGTCATTGGTGCAGTCTGCTGCTAGGTCAGCCTCTCTCCCCCATGCTGTGCCAACCCTCCCGTGGGGAGGTAATAAAGCTGTGGCCTTGTTCGTCCCAACATTGGTGTTGCATCTTATTCCAGCACATAATACCCTCCTGCAAGTCAGTGACCTCACTGGAAGGGGAAATTTGGGAGGAACTAATCTTTGACTCCATTATTTTCCAGTTAGTGTATTTTATTGTAATAATGCAGGATATGTGGTACTCACCGAATGGTTTTGATTATTCTGTTGCTATATTACAAAAAAAAGATATTGTTGTTAAGCATTCTGCCATAGGAACTTGACGTCTGGCCTTAGGCCAGTCACAAACTCTCAGCCTAAGCTACCTCACAGGTTGCTTGTGGGAAAATACATAACTATGGGAGAGTATTACAAGCCAGTTTGGATCACTTGGGCAGAAAGGGGGTGTCTACATGGCATAAAGAATTATTATGACGATGCAACAATAATGGAAAAAACACTAAAACAAAGAAAACCATACAAACAGCCAAATGATAACTTTGTTTAGGTATTCATGATAAAAAGGAAAGGAAACCAACTCCCCTGCCCAAGTCTAGTAAAATCAATTTGCATAGAATGGTGGCAATGACACCGATCCAGTGGAAACACATTCTGAAATCCAAGATCCATTGTAGAATTTTGTTAGGGACATAAATAATTACTACAAAGTGAACAAAAGTTGATATAGCGATATTCCATCCAAATAAAACTGAATAAAACTGGGGGTGGGGGGGGGTGGATCAATCAATACATTTTGCAGTTAGGTTCACTGAGAGTTTTAATGTTGAGGCCCCATCACATTTAATCAACATCAAGTTCCCGCTGTCACTTTCCAGAAGGCCACTGCCGACTTCCTACCATGGCGATGACAAAAATGGAAATGCCCCAGCTACTTTCGAAGGACAATCCCACCCTCTTCCAAAGTAAGCACCCCCCCCCCGTACCCCGTGCTGCCACCTCCTGCATGTGAGAAACTTTCTGCTGCCACTGTGTCCCCTATGGGGACATAGTACACTGCAGAGCATGCAGTTCCATAGCAGTGCACTGCCGGCTGGTGCAGAATCCACCTTGGAGGGCTTTACACAGGACTGACCAATCCCAGAACAATCAAAGCTGCAGGAAGAAGAGATCTGCACCCATACACAGAATTTTCCATTCCCTCTTTACATTGTATTCGTTTGCAAAGCATGGAAAACAAAGGGACATCTTCGAAAAGGCCTCAACTCTTGAGGAGTAAGGGGAAAATTGTGCAGCCCAGTTGACATGCAGGGGAAGTTAAAATAAACAAGCGGGCCAGAACTAATTTGAGAGTCAGGAATAATTGAGTGAAACTCTGGTAGCCCATCTGTTTCCCTGATTGCAGCTCCCAGATTACAAAATTCATTATGCTAAATCTTTTCTTTAATCGTCTTATGTCTTCCACTGGGGCAAAGAAACAAAGATGTTCAGAAACTTTTTTTTTCTGTTTGGGGCACCTATTGGGAGAAATTCTTTGTAAAGATGGTATTTACTTGTGCTAAAGTATCTGTAAACCGCCCGTGGCGCCGCGGGCGCCACGGACTAAATAAAACAGTAAGGGGTTCTGGGGCGGGATGAGTCCGGGATGAGGAAGGGTCCAGATTGGACCCTTCCTCATGACAGACAATCGGAGGGACCAATCCCTCCGATTCCCAGCCCCAGGGATTGGTCCCTCTGATTCCCAGCCCCAGAAACTGCGAGCCGCGCGCAGCGCGGCTCGCAGTTGCCCCTGGCCTCTCGCTGCGTCAGGCCGCAGCCTGGGGGAGCCCCCGGCAGTCGCGCGGAGCGCGGCTGCCGGGGGTTCCCTGCCCGGCGGCCTGACGCGGCGAGAGGCGCAAAGCGCCTCTCACCGCATCAGGCCGCCGCCGCCGCAACCACAGGACTCATGCAAGCCCCCCGAGGGAGCCGTCGCCCGAATCACGCCGCCGACGAGGGAGACGCCGCCCAAGAAACGCCGCCGTCAACGGAACCGCCGACCAAGGAAGCCGCCGCTGCCTGAGTCACGCCGCCGCCCGAGGGAGTCCCACCAGCCACAGGAACCTACGCAGAGGGAGCCGCCACCCGAATCACGCCGCCGCCTGACTCGAGCCGCCGCCGAGGGAACCGCCAGGATGCAAGACAATGGAAGACCCACCGCCAGCTCCGGGTAGGCTGCGCTGCCTCCGCCATTGCGGAGAGTCCACCCCCTCGACCTGTTCCCCTTCGACAGCCGCCCCCTCACCCTCCAAACCCCTGATAGCACCCGCCGAACACAAACAGCAGAGAAGCGTGACCGCGGCGCCGCTTTTCGGGGGGGGGAAGCGTGTCCCTTACCCTTCCCCCTTCTCCCCTTTCAAAGCCTGCCCAAAGACTGCAGGTAGTCCCCCCCCCCAAACCCACACTCACTGCTAGCGCCCATTGCATTTAGAACTGCAATGGGCTTGATTACTAGTTTAGTTATAAAGTCAAAAACAGGCCAGAAATTACTGGTTCCCCTCCCCCCCACCAAGAACATATTAGTTCATAATGAATATATACAGGATTTGTAATACTCACGTTCACTTCCTTAATGGGAGAAAAAAGAGAAAAAAAGAAAGTCAAGCATTAGATTAGGGGGTTCCAAAGTGGGCAGTATGCCTCGCCTGGAGGCAGTTGAAGGCTTGAGGGGGGTTGTGGGAGATCATGACAATGGGGGGCAGCAGTCTTTAGTCTTCCTGTTGCACCTGCATTTTCCAGGCATGATAACCTGGACTTCTTTGGTGGTCTCCCATCCCATTGCTAACCAGGGCCAACCCTGCTTAACTTCTTGAAGGACACGACAGCTTCAGAAGGTGGGCCGGAGGGGGGTGCTAATCCTGGTGAGCTCTTTCCCCACCTCCTGCTTGCTCCTAGTCATTTATTTATTTATTTATTTATTTATTTATTTATTTATTTATTTATTTATTTATTTATTTATTTATTTATTTATTTATACTTTTCCTTTTTATCCCGCCACTCTTGGCATTGCTGGCCCATGGTGGCTTACAACAACATAACACATCAATATTAAAATAGAGAATCCTCTACAGAATTGAAAAAAATTGCAGTTGACTCCGTGATGTTGTACTTTGCTCAGTAAAGGAGTGCCTTGCCCTTGAGGAGAGGTTCCAGGTAACATTTGTATCCATAAGCTGGCCTGGTGGAAGAGCTCCATCTTACAGGCCCTACAGACCTGAGCTACCTCCATCAGGGTCCTGAGATCTTCGGGAAGCTCATTCCACCAGGTAGGAGCCAGGACCAAAAATGCCTTGATCCTGGTCTAGGCCAGGCAGATATCCTTCAGGCCAAGGAAAATCAAGTTGTTGGTATTTGAAGAGTGAAGTGCTCTCTGGGGAGGGGGGCATAGCCAGACATGTAGTCCCTCAGATCTGTTGTAATTAGACCATAAATTAACTTAAAAGTTAAAACCAATACCTTGAACCAGATCTGGAATTCAACTGGTAACCAATGCTGCTTCATCAGAACTGGCTGGTTATGGGTGCTCCAAGATATTCTAGTGAGGACCCTAGCAGCCACATTTTGTCCCAGTTGCAACTTCCAGGTCAGAGACAAGAGTAAGCCAGCGGGATGGTAAACCTCATATTTGCAGCCCTCCTCATGGGAAACCCCTCCTGCATTATCCCTATGCCCCAGCATGGCTTTTTGCCTACTGACAAGGCTGCAGGGAAAACAAAATGAACATCTCCCCCCCTCAGGGCCCCAAGGGTCATAAGGGCCATCAGAACCCAAGGGGGGCAGCCAGTGGGGGCAGTGGGGGCACAGGGGGTGCCAAGAACCGGGGTGGTCCCTTTCAACTGGCTCTGGGTCTAATGACCCATCATGCAGGAGATGGCACTAGAGGAGCAGGCCACATATTGAAGTGGGTATGCCAAAACCCTGTCACAGCTGTCTAGCTCTGGAACGTCAGGGACCCTGATCAGTAGCAGCACTGAATCCAGTGACTCGAGCAGTGGTGGCAGCCAGCCTTGAGGAGTCACCCAGTAGGGGACCTCGCGGGACCCGACAAAGAAAAGGAGAAAGAAATGGGCTGGTCACAAACAGCACTTCCATGGGCATTGCACCCATTCCTCAGGTGAGTCCTTCTCGGGAGCAAGGACACTCATAAGGAGGGCTGCTACTGGCTGGATGGTGCATTCACTCCGGGGATGCTGGCCTGGCTGCATAGCCGATGGGTGGAAGTAAAGTAGCTGATTGAATAGGGGAGGGGGTGGGGGCAGTGTCTGAGCCCCCAGGGAAATACGCTAACATGGATGCCGCTCCGGGCATTCGTTTGCCCAGGAAGCTCAGGAAGAGGGCATTAGAAGGGTACTACATGGATTTGTTTGAGTTCATTAATATGGGTAAGGGTGGTTACATGGGGAGCAAGAACGATAAAAAGAAAAACAAGGCTCTGTATTGTGAACGCAGCTTTGCTAACTGGCTGCGTGGCTTTGCCAAATGTTTGGCCCTCATAGCAGCAGCCTATCTGAAGAGGGGATGAGATTTGGCCATGTACCTCTCCCATCTTTTGGAGGCTAAGGAGTATGTGTGTGTGTGGGGGGGGGTGGAGACAGCCCTGGACTATGATAAGGAGTTCAGGGAGCTGGCTTCTTATAGTTTGGCTGTGAGGTGGGACCTTAAAAACCATGATACATGGTTAGTGAATGTGGGTCCGAGCATCAGGCAGCAGAAGGAGAAGGACAAGAGGGCTTTGTTGGGTGTAAAGGGTCCCAGTTTGCCATGCTGGGAGTAAAACCACAAGGTGTGCAGGTGCCTGCAGTGCAGATACACGCATAATCTGTGAAGTGTGCAGTGTAGGACACACAATCCAAACCTGTCCAAAGACGGGAAGATCCCAGCAGCTCCTTCAAGGGGCCTGATTCTCCTCTAAGAAGGATGGGGGATCGGGTACCGGAGAGTCTTCTGCAGCAGCCAAGTATAATTGAGCACCCCCAGCCAAGCTATGTAGCCTAGCATTGCTGCCAGTGGGGGTGCTGCCAGGCTTCCTAGATTGCTATCTTAACAAGAGGGCCATGGCAGGTATGCTAGCAGGCTTCACTGATAGGTTTCACATTCTGTTTACTAGCCAACAGGTTGCCACGGACTGCACTAACCAGCCAGGGACCTACCTGGGGACATCCTGGAGCAGCAGGAAGATTTGCAAGAAACGGGCAGCAGGAAGGATGGCAGGGCCATACTTTGTAACCCCACTGCCTAACCTGTGGGTTTCGCTGTTGGGTGTGGTCCCCAAGAAGGCCCCTGGGCAGTACTGGTTCATCTACTATCTGTCCTACCCTGCAGGGTCATCGGTTAATGACTCTTTTGCACCAGAGCTGGGCTCGGTCAAGTATGCCTCGCTGGACCATGCAGTAGCCATGGTTAGTGATGGACCAGAACGAATGGGATGAAATTAATTTAAAAGAAATTCTGTCTAAACATCCGGAAGTAGTTCCTGACAGTTGTAGTGGTTTCTCAGTGGCTGAGAAACCACACAGTGGTCATGATTAGGGATTGTGGCCCCAGGGCCTAAATAGCAAAGTCTATATACAGTCTGCATTCTGCTTCCTGCCATTGCACCCAGGGGATTTTTGCCTGCTAGGGTTTAAATTCCAGGGATGCTGGTATGTTGACAAAGTAATGCTCATGGGCTGCTCAGTTGCCTGTGTTACATTTGAAACATTCAGCAGCACATTCATGGAATAGGTGTTGAAGGACAGGCTGAGGTGCAGAGAAGCAACCCATATCTAGATGACTTTCTTTTTGCAGGGAAGGGTGGCTCATAGGAGTGTGGGGCATAGCTGGAGGCCTTCCAGGCCTTGACTGAAGTTCTGGGGATTCCTTTGGCAGCAGAGAAGACCGAGGGTCCGGCCACCCAGCAATCACACTTGGGGATCCAGCTGGATTTAGTCCGGGGCACCTAGAGCTTGCTAGGGGACAGGCTGGAGACTCTTAGGGTGGTGCGGCCCGCGGCCCGCGCGCGGGCCACGGCCACGCATCGGCTGCGCCCGCGGGCCACGCCCCCGCATCGGGCCACGCCCGCGGGCCGCGTCCCCACATCGGGCCGCGCCCGCACATCGGGCCGCGCCCGCACATCGGGCCGCGCCCGCACATCGGGCCGCGCCAGCACATCGGGCCGCGCCCGCACATCGGGCTGCGCCCGCGAGCTGCACCCACACGGCCGCGGCTCGGCCCCGATTCCTTCTCCCCGCCATCCCGCAGTAAGAAGCTTCCCGGGCCGCAAGCTTGCGGCCTGGGAAGTTTTTTACTGCAGGGGGGGCAGGGAGAGGGAGCCGCGGCCCAGTGCCATGGCCTTCGCGGCCCGGCAGCAGGCCGCGGCCCGCAGGTTGGGGACCACTGTCTTAGGGGACTCCTGGATGACATGTTGGGGAAACAGAATTGCATGACTTGGGAGGTGCAGGTGCTGTTAGGGTATCTCAACTTTACATGTAAGGTAGTGAGTCCAGGTAGGGCTTTGTGTTCCTGGCTGGCCATGCCCATGGCTAGGCTGTCAAATCCATGGCACTGTATGAGGGTATCGCATAGCGATGGGTGCTTTGGCTTGGCTCAGGTACCTCAGAGATCTTCACGGTCTTGGAGATCTCCTAGGCAGTGCTTAGGAGGCCATGGCAAGGAGGGCAGGGGTGGCAGTGGCAGCAGCATGTGCTGTAGCAGAGCCCAGCTGCCGGGTGAGCCTGCCATGTGGAGGGTGAGGTAGTAGAGGGGGCAGGCAGGCAGGTTCCCATTGTCCTTCTCCTCTGGAGGGTGGGAGGGAGGGAGGGGCATCCCCAGCCACTTCTTGCCTGGCTGACCTTGGATCCGCAGTACCTCAGAATGGCCACTGCGGATCCATCAGGCCATGGGTTATGCTGCCTTGGACCACCTCGGGCCAGTTTATCAGCCAAGCCGAGGCTCATATCCCTAGTATCAGAGTCTGTTAAGGCATATTTGAGAGTTTGGCAGGAGTTCCTGTAACATTACAGTGGAGTCTCGATTTGTCAGTCATCTCTCCCACTGGCGGATGCATTACAGATCCATTCTGACACTGCAGGCGGTATGGGGTTTGGCCTATTCTATAATAACCAATGGTGTGCCTGTCAGTGGCCTGATGATTGGGACATGGCAGTTCTCCGTGACCTCATGTTCTTGGAGATATTCCCCATGTTGTTAAAAGGCTGCAGATTGGGGGGCTGACCCCATATGGAAATGGGAAATCCCCAGGGAGTTCTCCAGTAAAACTGGATGAAAGGGGGTGGGCTGAAGGAGATATACGCCTCCTGAAGCATTCCCTGGATTCTTTCTACTGGGAGAATGCCCAGTGGCAAGGGGACCCATAGACCTGGAGGGGGGACCAGGATGGGATTCTCAGGGTGCTACTAAGGCTGAGAATTACCCAGATATTGAGGGATGGGCTCCATCTTCCCTTGCCAGCCAACACACTGGCGGTTAATAAAGTTGTGGCCTGCTTGGCTAAAAGATTGTGTTTGAGACTTATTCCTAGCCCACATGTGTGGTGCAGGCCTAGTGTGTGTGTGTGTATGTGTGTGTGTTGCTAAAGTGAACTCCTGAACACCCTGTTATCGCAATGCCAGTAGAAAGCACAAAGAACAATAGCTGCTTGTACGCTTACATGCAAGAAGCTTCTGGGTTTGAGTACCGGCCTGAAGGCCAAAAGAGATACATGGATACATGTTATGTGCAAGTGACGTTAATAAAAGATGCTGTTCTTCGGGGGGAGCTCGGCTGAAAATGGGCAGACTTCCCTTACACTCAGATACCTACGTGTGTGTCTGAATCTCTCTCATCCCACCTGCAAGTCAAATATAATTTGCAATACTCACCGTATTACCAAGAACGGTAAGTGCAACCTATATTGAAAAAGAAAGACTTTTTTTGTGCATGCTTTGTCATATGATTGCATTCAGGAGACTTCAAAGAGCAATCCCTTAGAGTTCAGATTTTGCTGTCTGGATTCCCAACCTCCCCCTACCTTCCGATATGTCTTCTGTTACTTAGCCCTATTGTTATTCTGAGAGCCAGGCTTAGGCTAAAAGAGCCATGACTTAACTTTCAGGTTTAAAATAGAAAAAGCATCATAAAGGACCCATGTGTCAAGATGAAAAGAAATCAGGAGGGACAAGGAATAACATGAAACATATTAGTGAGGGGAAAAAGAAGTTGGGAGGGGGGAGCTTACAGTATATTTTGAATGAACCTGCATATAGAGAATTCAGAAGTAGGATTTTGCAGACCTACCTCCTCCCCCCCCCCCCGTTAGCATGCAGGGTAAGTTAAACCAAACGAGGGGGGCTTTAGGCAGAATTGAATAAAATCCTGGTAGCCAATTTGTTTCCCTGATTACAGCTCCAACTTTATACGTTTTACGATGCTAACTTTTTGTTTAATCATCTTGTGTCTTCCCTGGAGCAGGGAAAAAGGATATTCAGAAAGTTTTGGGTCTGTTTGGGACACCTGATGGGAACTCTCTCAAGAAAATATTTGGGAAAGTAGCATATGAATGTGCTACAGCATTTATTTACAAAATCAAAAACTGCCCAGAAAAGACTGGTTCCCCCCTTATAGAGGACATTATAAGGTAAAGGTAAAGGTATCCCCTGTGCAAGCACTGAATCATGTCTGATCCTTGAGGTGACACCCTCTAGCGTTTTCTTGGCAGACTCAGTACAGGGTGGTTTGCCATTCCCTTCCCCAGTCATTACCGTTTTATCCTCCAGCAAGCTGGGTACTCATTTTACTGACCTCAGAAGGATAGAAGGCTGAGTCAACCTTGAGCCAGCTGCTGGGATCGAACTCCCAGCCTCATGATCAGAGATTCAGACAGTATTTTGGCTTCCTTACCACCATGCATCACGAGAGGCTCTTTAGAGCAGTGGTCCCCAACCTTTTTATCATCGGGGACCACTCAACGCTTGACAATTTTACTGAGGCCCGGTGGGGGGGGGTAGTTTACTCCTCTACTCTCAACCACTGCCCTAACGCTCTCTGATTAAACATCCCTTCAAAATAAGATACAGACATGCCACAACAATGAACATAAGGAACATTTTATTTTCCTGGAAATTTTAACTCATGACAATGACAAATCAATGGGAACCCTGAGCTTGTTTCTCTGCAACAAGATAGTCCCATCTGAGAGTGATGGGAGACAATGACACCCGAAGTGTGTTGTAAAGGGCCGGGGGGAGATGAAGTAAAGGGCCGGGGGGGGGGGAGAAGGCATCCTTCGGGGCCCACCTCCAATTAGTCGACGGACCACATGTGGTCCGCGGCCCACAGGTTGGGGATCGCTATTTTAGAGGACATTATAGGTCATAACAATATATATATATACACAATTTGTAATACTCACAGCCGTATTCTAAATGGGGAAAAAAAAGAAAGAAAGATAGTCAGATATTATTTCATGACTTGTGCGAAGGGATAGAGAGGATGCTCATTAAATTCAGAAAGTTTTTGGGTCTGTTTGGGACACCTGATGGGGACTCTCTCAAGAAAATCTTTGGGAAAGTAGCATATGAATGTGCTACAGCATTTATTTACAAAATCAAAAACTGCCCAGAAAAGACTGGTTCCCCCTTATAGAGGATATTATAAGGTAAAGGTATCCCCTGTGCAAGCACTGAGTCATGGCTGATCCTTGAAGTGACACCCTCTAGAGTTTTCATGGCAGACTCAATACGGGGTGGTTTGCCAGTGCCTTCCCCAGTCATTGCCGTTTTATCCCCCACCAAGCTGGGTACTCATTTTACCGACCTCGGAAGGATGGAAGGCTGAGTCAACCTTGAGCCAGCTGCTGGGATCGAACTCCCAGCCTCATGGTCAGAGCTTCAGACAGCATGTTGGCTTCCTTAATTCCCTGCACCACAAGTGGCTCTTTAGAGGACATTATAGGTCATAACAAATATATATATATATACACGATATGTAATACTCACAGTTGCATGCTAAATGGGGGGGGAAAAGAAAGAAAGATAGTCAGATATTATTTCATGACTTGCACGAATGGATAGAGAGAATGCTCATTAAATTTTCCATTGATACTAAATGGGGAAGGTTCAGGCTATGCATTAATGCCACAATACAGATGCATTTTTTTTAGTTTAAAAATTAACACTTCTGCATTGCCATGGAGAAACACCACCATTCCCCCCCCCCTTTTGAAGGTTGGTGGTATTTTGGACTATTTATATCTGGGTGGTTTTGCGAGATACTGGAAATGGTGACTGGACCCCAAACAGTACTTGTGACCTATTATGCACAGCAGCAGCTACGCCAGGCTGCCGCCATTCTGTTGTGGTAGGACAAGAAGCCCTGCTGTTCTCTGCATGTGCACGGAGGAGGGGCTCCCCCAGCATATGTGGGCCGCCCTACTGCTCTCCCACCATGGTGGGGGTGAGGAGACGACTCTGTCAGTTCCGCAGAGCCACGGAGCTGGCAGGGGCAAGAGAAATCCCTGCAGGAACTCCATAGGTCGGGGGAAGATCCAGGCCCAAAAGCTTGGCTCCTCTGATTACGTGCTAGGCTAGCCTGACCTAGCCCTCACCAGCGCCCACAGCAGCTCTGGGAATGCAGAAGACTCCACATTCCCTTAAAGCGGGTGGGCCTTCTGGGGGCCTGGGCCAAACTAGGGCTCAGTGGCGGCTAGGATGGCAGCAACTTTGGGCATAATTGAGGATTTTTCCTGAAGCCCTGTTGCCGCCATCTTGGGCATTCTGCCCCATGCATAATTGTTCTGGGTGTTAACAGTGGGTTTAAAAACAAAGCACACAAACACCTGGATGATCAGGAAAAGGCTGCTTGATCATGTGCCCTCTCTTCCCCCCTCCTCTTCCCCCACCTCCAGAAAACACAAACAGGACTCTGCTTTGCCTGCCTGATCCCAAAAAGACTGTGGACAGTTTAAAAACGATTTTACTTCATCCTGAGGCAAATCTGGGCAAAACTGGAGTCAGCCCCTGAACAGTTTCAGGATGCAGACAACGCCACATGGAAGGGCCTCTAAAACCTGCCAGCAACCAGAGGCTATCAAGGGGCAGATTCCTTCTGCAGAAATGGTCTGATAGTCTATTTCTGCCCAGAATTAAACTAGTCCTCTGCCCCTTTACAGAGCACACTGCAGATCATAACAAAAATATACAGGATTTGCAATACTTACAACAAGAGCGCCCTTGATGAAAAAAGAAATACAAAAATAAAATCAGATAAAGTTTCATGAGTTGGATGAAGAAACAGAGGGGTTACTCAATAAACTTGCAGAAGATACTTAGTCATTAAGGGTTGTAAATGCAGCAGAAGACATAATCAAGATTCAGAATTATATTAAAAGGCGAAAGATTTATGCGATCTGAAGAGAAACCAGAGTAGATCACCCCTAGAGTGCTGGGTAAAATGAAGCCAAATGAAGATAGCAGATGCTGGAGGTGTAAAAAAACAGGAGGGTCGTATTATCATATGGTGGAGGTGTGAAGTTGTTCAAAAATTCTTGGTGAATGTGTACCAGGTGATGCAAAAAATGATGAAATATATGTTTCCTATGAATGCTAAATATATGCTGCTATGTTTCTTCCCTCCCAACCTACCGAAGCAGCTACAAAAAATATTATTTTATGCAACAGCTGCTGCAAGACTAATTGTGGCAAACAGATGGAGACAACCATCTCTACCAGGATCAGAAGAATGGACAGACAAACTGAATACATTGATATCAACAGTGAAACTGATGAGCATTTTAAATGAAGAATCATCAGAAGAATTTCAGCAACACTGGTAATGTCTACTAAAGTGTTAAGATTCATAAAGAATAATGTGGTGTAACTTAAAGCAAGACTGTAAAGAGAAAAAATCATTAACCTCCCCTCTACCTTCCGCCATCCATATTTGATATCCCTGTGTCCTCTACTTTCTTTTGTATAAAAAATAAAACAAATATAAATATATATTTAAAAAAGAAGGAACCTAGCCTGTAGTAATGAAAAATGTATGTGTGAAGAGATCTCCCTAATCAGATAAATGCTTGGGAGGCATGTTATTACCACAAAACATTAAATGAATTTTGCTTCATTTGACCTCCAGAACACTCTAAGGATGAGGGTGGAAGTGCCTTGCAGAGCAATCCTAAATAGAATAACACTTTCCTAAGCCTTTGACTTCAATGGACTTGGAAGGGTATAAATCTGATTAGGATTTCACTATGAATCTTTCATGGGATGGTGTTTTATATTGTATAACCCTTGGTATTTTTTTTTTTACCTCAGAATAATTCTCATTTGACTGAGTTGTATTCTAGGTAAAATATTCAAAACACTTTTGTAGATTCTCATTTATCTCTGCTTATCATATAATTTAGACAGCATGTAATCTATCACTAAGATATTTTAAATTGTAAGTTAAATTATCATTGATATATAATAAATGTTCCTATGCTTAGCTTTCTCATTCAAAAAAAAAAGATTCAGAATTATATTTTACAGGTTGGAAAACCGGGCTAAAATGAAGACAACAAATTTCAATTTACAGTTTTTTAGTCATGCTTTGTCATAGGATTGAATGGGGGGCAGTTCAAAGAATGATCTCTTAGAGCAGTGGTCCCCAACCTTTATGAGGCTGGGGACCAGCAGGGCATCGGGCTGCGCCCGCGGGGACCGCAGCCGCACGGGCCACGCCCGCGGATCAGGCCACACCCGCGAGCCACGCCCGCGGATCGGGACGCACCCGCGGGCCGCGACCACGGATCGGGCCGCACCCGCGGGCCGCGACCACGGATTGGGCCGCACCCGCGGGCACAGCCCGCACGGGCGCGGCCTGGCCCTGATTCCCTCTCCCCGCCCTCCTGCAGTAAGAAGCTTCCCGGGCCGCAAGCTTGCGGCCTGGGAAGTTTTTTACTGCGGGGGGGGCGGGGAGACGGAGCCGCGGCCCGGCGCCATGGCCTTTGCGGCCCGGCACCGGGCCGCAGCCCACAGGTTGGGGACCACTGTCTTAGAGCTCAGATTTTACTGTCTGGATCCCTAACCTCCCCTAACCTCAGACATGTCTTCTGTTACTTACCCCTATTGTTATTCTGTGAGCAAGGCTTTGGATAAAAGAGCTTCAGGCTTAAAGTGGTGGAAAGTATCATAAAGGACCCATATCAAAAGATCAGGAGGGGTGAGGAATAACGTGACATATATTAGTGCAGGAAAAACTAGTTCAGGGAGGGAGGGAGGGAGATTACTGTATATTTTGACTGAACCTGCATATACTAAATTCAAGCCTATCACAAAGAACTCCTGCATTTCTGGAGAGAACCATTGGTTTCGGATTCATTGACAAATTTGATTCTGTAGAATTCTGGCTGAGTTGTACTTGAAGATCTCATTCTTGAAAAAAAAAGTCTTAGTCAAGTATTTATTTACGGTCATAGACCAGCCAGTAAAAAACATAAAATTACAAATATAGAATCAATTATAAATGGGTGAAAACTAGAAAATAAGAACAATTGTATATGGATCCAGTATAAAAGCACTAGGGAACAGGGTTGGTCCAGCTCTGCCTTATTTTTATAGCTACCCAAGCAAATCTAGCAATAATTTTTGTTAGATCTTTTTGTGTCTGAAAGTAGTAGCTTAAGACGCTGTTTCCTCAAACCTCTGGAGCATTCTGTGAGCAATGGGGCCAGTGAATTTGTACGGAGGTGACTTGCTTTCTGCTTTTAAAACTAGTATGTCATGCCAAGTTTTCAGAAATGGCCACCAACACAGCAGATGTTAGCCTAGTTTCTCATTGCAGCTCTGGAAGGCCAAAGAGGAATAGGGATGTAGAAAGCTACTGATCCACCAGCTTAAACTTGGTATTTCCTAGCAACTGAAAACAAGTAGACAGTTGCAATTGTGCCCTTTGGGATTGTGTAAGGAAAGGGGATGAAGAAATGAAGAAGTAGAGGAGTCTTTGCCTTCACACGTAGGGCATCCTTTAACCAGGGAACCAATACTGAATGTTGTCTTGCTCCATTTCCTCCTATCTTAGTCCCTTAATTTACTGCACTATGTAATATACAACAGATCAAATACCCGACTATAGCCAATTATGCATGGACAGGGAAGGGCGGGCTGGTGCCTGCATGCTAGTGGGGCTGTTTCCACTTGCACATGACACCGGTGCCGTCCAGGCCCCCTCCCAGCCTTGGCCTGCATTAGGGCCTCTGGTAGCACACGGCAAGGGAATGTGGATTCTTCCACGTTCCATGTTTTGCCACAGTGGCCAGCAGAGGCCCGGCCGGGGCAGGCCCGTGCATAAGGGAAGAGGAACCAGCAGTGGCCTGGCACACCCAGCCACGAGCATAATCTGACTTTGTGATGTACAACAGATCAAATATCAAAACTTGTTACTCCCTGTTAGCTTGTATCCCAGGCCTTTTCAGACCTCTCCTTCCCAGGTCTTCTTTTGGATTCATAAATGAATAAGTTTTGGTGGAACCATAGTTTAAGTATGAAAGGGTTACAAAAATAGAGACCATAGACAAACTCTATGATGGCATCTGATACAGACAATTTACATGATTTTCAATACTATCAGGGGTCAGGTTAACCAATATTAAAACACAGTACATTTTGTTCCCCTTTGTCATTTGATTAAATTCCAGTCAGGAGTGACCTAACCAAGAATAATCAAATCTGCAGGAAGAAAAGATTTCCACCAATAATATTTAGTATTTGCATTAATTTTTCACATTCCGTTTCTTTATTATTATTATTATTATTATTATTATTATTATTATTATTATTATTGTTGTTGTTATTGTTATTGTTATTGTTATTGTTATTGTTATTGTTATTGTTATTGTTATTGTTATTGTTATTGTTATTGTTATTGTTATTGTTATTGTTATTGTTATTGTTATTGTTATTGTTATTATTAGATTTATAGCCCGCCACTCCCTTGCGGCTCGTGGCGGGTAACAATAACTGCCTTTACAAGGCAGTTAAAAGTTAGGAAAGTGTATTGAAGAGGCTTCATTCCTTGAGGAGCATATTCAGAAGTAGGGTAGAAAAATTCTCTTCTTCCTGAGTAATATCAGGGCTCTTCAGCCTCACTTCCCACAGAGGTTGTCTGTTGTGGGGACAGGAAAGGGAAGGCGACTGTAAGCCACTTTGAGACTCCTTTGGATAGAGAAAAGTGGCATATAAGAACCAATTCTCTTCTTCTTCAGTAATATCTCCCTTCCTCCCAGACCTGTGTCCTCCCCAGACATCCCCCTCACATCTCCAGAAACTTTTCATTTCAGACTTATCAACCCAAGGCAGGATAGAAAGGATCCCAATAAAGAAATAACATTTAAAAACGATGAAATAATAAAATTTTGTTTTTCAAAATTAGACAAGAACATTCTTGGTAAACAATATAGGCAAAATGCATGATTTGTCATACTCACCTTTCCAGAGGTGCTCTGCAATATTACAAAAGAAAGATATTGTGTCATATTTTTGGCAGTCTCCTATATCTCTTTATACTTTCATGCGCTAGGAATAAGCACTTGCTCTTTTCATCAGAATGCATCCAAGTGGCATCATTCGGAACCAAGAAGCCAGTGACTTGGGGTCATTGTAAGGAGACCGAACCCCAGGGCTTTTCTTGTGGCAGTACTCATTGACAGGAAGTAACAGCATGTTTTGATGGCCCCTCCAAATCATGACAGGGGTGTTGGTAGAAATCTAGTGCAACCATATATATGACTGGCAACACTGTTATGCCTCCTTAGGTCAGCAGTTCTCAACCTGGAAGTTGCGACCCCTAGGGGAGTCAATCCTTTTCCAGTACTGCCACCGCCTTCCTAATGGCATGAGGGTTGTGCGCTCTGGCACACTCCAGATGCTTTGGTGATCGTGGAAGCTTGAGGCAGCCAACATTGCGGCATGGAGGAGAGGAGTGGCACTGGCACAGCCAGCCAGCGTCCACACGCAGGCACAGAGCTCTGCACCTGTGTATGGGTGCTAGCTAGCATGCCGATGCCACCCCTCCACACCACGCCACGATGCTGGCTGCCTTGAGCTTCCATGATGACCAAAGTATATGGATCACCAGCATGCTGGAATGCACAACCCTATGACCCTCTTTGGGTTGCCGAGGCCACTGCCTCACCACTGCTGCCACCACCCTCGGCAACCCAAAGGGGGTCACGCCATGAGGTAGGTTGAGAACCACTGCCTTAGGTGGTAGAACAGGAAATCTCTAAATAGGTAAAAGTCCCTTTCATATGGGCTACTTTACCCACTTTGGGTCCCAAAGGCTAATTGAATTTTTTTTAAGTTCTCGCACATTTTAAGGAGAAAACACTGCCCTCCCATTGTCAATATAGCTTTCGTTTCACTTGTCCCTTTCCTGCTTTGATTCGGTTGTTGTGTTTTGGCCTTGAGCTGCATGGAAACTTAAAAAAAAGTTTACCTTCATAAGCCTAAATAGATTTAAAGAACCCAAGCAGAAGTGATCAAAGACAGACAGGAGCGCCCTGTGCAAATGTTTCTGTGCAGTGGCATAAACCAGCACATGGTTAGCATTTCTACCATTTCACATTGACTTGCCTAGGGGGCAGTTCCTGGTTCCAAGAAGACACGTACATCCAAATTATTTGTTGGCATATAACAGGCCTCAGTTTTATTAACCAAAACACATGGGAGGTGTGAGCATGGCAGGGGACATGGAGCTTCCAAGTAGCCATTTGGCTACTGGTGTGCCCTACTTAAGCATCTTCCATGGATCCCAGATGGGAACATGGGTCTCCCCTGCTATTGTAGCCCCTAACCAGGGAAGTATCCCTTGAAATGCCAGAGGGAGTGCAAACCACTTCTGGACCCATCCCTGAGCCACCCAAGCCTGCAAGTCCCCTTGCCTTCCCATCCAGATCAGCACCCTCTCACAGGTTACCGCCTCTTTAAGGAGGCCCCTTTGCTGGGGAGTCGGCCATGCAAGACGGACTCCCCTCCAAACCAGCTCCAGCCCCTGACAACCCGCCACCCCACAAGCTGTGACGCATCAAGCATATACAAAATCAACCATTCACAAACCCCTTGCAGCCATTTCCCACTGTCAACTTCTATTCCTTAAATGGAACAGAAGGAACACAAGTCCTTTGTTGGTTGTCAGAATAGTATGGGCTTCCAAATAAGACATCATGTTTCTCAAGGGCACTTTGGTAGCCCATACATAAACGTCTAATTTGGTAGCCCATACATAAACCTTTTTTGGCTTGAGAATGAAGCCTTCCTATGACCTGTTTTTGGCTCTGACAACCAACAAAGGACTTGTCTTCCTTCTTCTACACCAATTATAACCCACTTCCTATTATAAGAAATTTTGGTCAGCTCTTTGCTCCCCGGCAGAAGCTGTTGCGAAACAGGCAGAGCTCCTGGGTCCTGTTGGGAGTATCCACAAAGTGGGAGTTACTTGTATGACACATTATCATTGAGTTTGTATAAAGAAAATAGAAGATTAATTGTGTACCTTTTGCTAATTGCAAGATTATCTGTATACCTATTATATTTGTATAATTAATTTGATATTTGATATGGCATTGTGGTGAGTTTATTCATTTCTTGTTGAATTTGCCACAAGGTCCCCTGTTCTTTTTATTAAACTTCTATTCCTTGGCCTACTGAGTTGGATGGTGGGTACGCAGGCAGCTTTACTTGGCACAAGAGGCCAAGCAGAGCATGCAGCTCCTCATAAAGGAAACGGACTGCTCCATCCCCCTCCCAAATTTTCGGTCACATGCTGTGCTTTGCACATGTTTCCAGTCGTCCCTTTCTGCACTCCTTCTTCCCCCCCGCACCCTTGCCACATCAATGGCAGTCCCCAGTAAGTCCAGGCTGCTCTTTCTCTTGCGGCCCGGGAAGCTTCTTACTGTGGGAGGGGGGGAGAGAGAATCAGGGCCGCACATGCACATCACACATGCGCGCCGGGCCACACATGCGCACATGCGCTATGCGTGACCAAAATCACGCATGCGTGGCACTTTCATGCATGCGTGCATGCGCGAAAGTGCTGTGCATGCGCAATTACAGTCACGCATAGTGCATGTGCGCATGAGCGGCCACCGCGCAAGCGCGATTCGCAGCCACGGCCGCGCATGCAGGGCATGCGTGGGTGGGCAGTTGCCCTGCCAGTCCACAGCCTCAAAAACATTGGGGGCCACTGCTTTAGTGCCTAAACATATTTACCTGGCATTCTCCATAAAATACATGTTAGCCAGTTATTATTCCTTTCACAGCCTTGTTATTCTAGCATGGGCGTATTTTAGCCCGCCCATGGAAACTTAAGGATCCAATTGGCTTCCGGAATGCTCTGTTGGACCCGATGCCTCCTGGCGACTCACTAGTGGCCATGGTGGAGGACTGGTAGTCCCGCCTGACAGCTGCTATAGATGAAATCGCTCCTAAACGTCCACTCTGCCCTCAACTAAAATGGGCCCCCTGGTACACGGGGGAGCTCCATGAGAGGAAAAGGGAGGTGAGACGACTAGAGCGAGTGTGGGGGAAGACTAATGACGAAGCTACAAGAACATCTTATCGCACGCTTATGAGGGCATATGAGATGGCGGTGAAAGTGGCAAAACGAGGATTTTTTTGCCACAGAAATCGCGTCCGCAAGCTCTCGCCCGGCCCAATTATTTAGGGTAGTTAGGTCACTCACAGCCCTTGAGGGGCACCAAAATGTTAGTCAATTGGAACTTGGCTGTGAGGCATTAGTGAGCTATTTTGTGGATAAAGTCTTGTTGCTCCGCCGTGACCTTCCAGCCACAATTAATACAGTTAATAAACTGGAGATCCGCTGGCTGCTTTTGGTAGTGAAGTTTGATGGCTTTAGGCGGCTCTCTTCTTCTGAAGTGGCCAAGTTGCTGGGGTCGGGCAGGATGACCACCTGTCCCCTTGATCCCTGCCCCTCTTGGCTTCTCAAAGGAGGGGGCCAGGAGATAAGAGGCCAACTCAGGGACATCATCAACCTCTCCCTGGAGTCCAGGGAGTTCCTGAGTGGCTCAAGGAGGTGGTGGTTTGCCCTCTCCTGGCTTCCGTCCTGGCCACGGGGTGGAGACGACATTGTTTGCCCTATTGGATGATCTCCGTCGCCAGCTGGATAGAGGCAGGTCAGCCGTATTGGTTTTTTTGGACCTATCGGCGGCCTTTGACATTGTGGATCATGACTTGCTGGTCCACTACCTGGCCGGCATGGGGAAAGGGGACACAGCCTTGCGCTGGATACACTCCTTTCTCCAGAACCGGACCCAGAGAATAGCAGTGGGGGAGGAATTCTCAAACCCTTATAGACTCTCTTGTGGGGTCCCACAGGGCGCGGTTTTCTCCCCTACATTGTTTAACATCTTCATGCGCCCTCTGGCACAGCCTGGTGTGGAGCTATGGACTGGGTTACCATCAGTACGCTGATGACACCCAGCTCTATCTCCTTATGGATGGCTGCGTGGACTCCCCCCTGGAACCATTTGCCAGAAGTTTGGAAGCAGTGTCTGAATGGTTCGAGCAGAGTCGCCTGAAACTCAACCCCTCCAAGACGGAGGTCCTGTGGCTGGGAAGTAGGGGGCAGGATCAGGAAACATGATATCCACCTTGGCAGGAGTGCAACTTACCATTGTGCCCCTAGCCAGGAATTTGGGGGTGACCATTGATGCCTCCCTGACTATGGAGGCACAGGTCAAAAGAGTAGCGGGACAGGCATTTTTCCATCTTCACCAGGCCCGGCTTCTAGCTCCCTACCTGTCCCCCAAACACTTATCCACAGTGATCCATGCAACGGTCACCTCCAGAATAGATCACTGTAACTCGCTCTAGGCGAGTCTACCCTTGTCCTTAATCCGGAAACTTCAGCTAATGCAGAATGCAGCTCCTAGGGTCCTCCTAGGAGGGCCCACATCCAGGCTGTGCAGAGACAGCTGCACTGGTTGCCCATTGCTGTCCGGATTCAGTTCAAGGTGTTGGTTTTAACCTTCAAGGTTATACGCGGGTTGGGCCCCACATACCTGCAGGACCGGCTATTGTCCTATGTTCCCCACAGGGCCTTACGCTGCACGAGGGAAAACCTATTGGTCATTACCAGGGAAGTGCACCTGCACCAGGGAAGTGCACCTAGCCTCGACCAGGGCCAGGGCCTTTTCGGTCCTGGCCCCTACCTGGTGGAATGACTCCCAGGTGAGCTGCAGGCCCTGCGGGATTTGACATCTTTCCGCAGGACTTGCAAAATGGAGCTCTTCCACTGGGTTTATGGTTGAGTCTGGGACCAGCGGAGGAGATCGGCTGCCCTTCCCCTGGCAAAGGGAGGTTGTGGGCATATGGACATCACACCGCCCCATGCTCTCAACGCCTCTAGTTGGGATGGGGAAGTAGGTTGGGACATTATCCGCCATGTTATGGGTTTTAAAGTCTTTTAATGCAGGGGTAGTCAACCTGTGGTCCTCCAGATGTCTATGGACTACAGTTCCCATGAGCCCCTGCCAGCAAACCAAATACCCCTCCTACCCCACTCCAACAACATCTTCCATCTGGTCAACAGTTAGCTACTGGCCGGTTAAAAATGGTCAGCCAAGAAGAAGTACATTCACAGTTGATTTATGGATGGACACCAAAAAGGGTTTTCAAGGTCACTGACAAAGACTTTGCAATTGCCTAATTCTGCAGAGGGATCCCAGAATTCCTTGGGGGGGATCTCCTATCCAAGCACTAATCAGGGCCAGCTCCTCTTTCTGAGATGTGATTAGATCTAACTATCCTGGGCCATCCAGGAGGTATTCTGCATGAAGCCAAATAAAACAGTTGAAAAAACAACCCATTTATATCACTTTATTATAATCCAATTGTTGTTCTGCATTGAATATAGTCTGTTGAAAAACTACGTTGCAATGCTCTCTGCATGAAACAATTTATACCCCTGCCCCCTGTAGTTTTGCCAAGTTTGCTTTGTTCTCTAATGCAGTCACTAATCTGCATAACCAAAAGAGCTTCTCTGCATGACTTATAGGGCGTCTCAGGCAGGCAGGAGAGAAATGAATCAGTGAAAAGCATCTTTTAGAAACAACGCTTAAAAGACACTTAAAGAACCGAAGTTATGGCAGTTCACCATACAGAGCAAAATCAGTTTTGCTGACTCTTTGGTGCAGAGATCAGAAAACCAAGGAAATATTTAGTGAGTTTTCATCATCTTATCCATCATGCAGAAGAGGTCCAGGTCAGGACATGCAATCTTAATCCAGTCCAAACCTATTGAATTCAGAGGGTTTAGAACATAGTAGGTTTGCAAAGGACATGGAAGGATCTAATTCTGCTTAGAATGCCACTGAAAACTGCTGAGCCTTCATTATGGGCTGAGGGCCCAAACTAGTCAACATTACCACTTATGATTGGGGTTCCCTGTAGGCAGCCACTCTGCAGCTGCGTGGAATCAGAAGGAGCCCTTGGAATTCTGCTGGGAGTCCTTGGAACTCCCAGGAGCCCTGCAAGGAAACATGCAAGGAAACTCAGACCCCTCATGCCAAAAAAGAGATGTCTGTTTGGGACCTCATGTGATAATACACAATCAGACTTGCCATTAATCATAATAAAAGGCCCATTGTGATACTTTCCATACAGAGTATTTTCCAACTCAGACTCCCCATCTTTCCCCCGACTCATTCCTGGATACCATGACCTTCTACTGGCCAGCTCACCAGCTACAGAGATGAAGCAGCTAGGTAAAGAATTTGTCAAAATAAATGAAGGTTTGTCCTTGTCTACCAGCTGGTTTCACAACATAGCTATCGTTTAAATATGTATAAATCTTTATTTTTTATTTCCTGCCCTCCCTAAATGCTCAGGATGGGAGGCAACGTGGAATAACATCAATAAAATATAAAATCACGTAATATACACAATGAAACATTTTATGATCCCATTTCATTTTCATAGCATCCTTCATAGCCCCCCCCCCCCTAAAAAAAGAAGACAGCCTTATCGCTTCACTTACATATGGGCAAAGGAGAAAGACGAAAAGAAGGATAACCAGAACACTCTGCTTCATCTTGGCTTCTCTCTGAGATCGGTCAAGTCTGAAGTGAGCTGTTTGAATACTGGGTACCCTCAGATGCTCTATTTATATCATGCATCTTGTCCTGAAATCTCCAGCCTGGTTGGTCAAGACATGCTGCCTCCATTGTCAAGGAGATCAGTTGTTGTTGCCAAAAAGCAGAGTTCATGTGACCATTATTACATGTACCTAAATGGCATGAATCAAATGGTGCCAAAGAGTAAACTGTTTTGTTTTCCCCTAAACTAGGAGTTATAGAGTCTTTCCCAGGTAAGTGTAATGAGGCATGGACCAACGCACCTGGGAGGAAAAACAAGTCCTGTCATGCTACAATGACTTCATAGAAGCCAAAATTTGTTTTTGAGAGAAACATTCTCCAGCATGGCCTTCAGGGACCCATAAATGTCAACTGGAAATATTTTAAAAATAATCTGGTCAAGGAAACAGAGACCGGGCAGGTGTTTTCAGGATCCCCAAAGACCCCTGGTTATTGTGTGCCCCCAGATGACATAACAAACCCAAGTTCAATGTTGGTGGGATGGGGGAACAAAGAATAATGCATAAGAGAGCAAATCTCCTTCACATAACAATTGAGGGAGATCTTATAAAAAGTGTTGTTTTTTAAGGAACCATTCTCTAGTATTTCCTGACCTGTGGTTACCAATCCCAAAGTAGGACTTGGGACCCCCTGAAAGTGGCTAATCGTAGACTATTCCAAATTAGAGATACATCGAGAGGGCATTAAGAAACTATAATGCAGATTTCTCAAAGTTTATTTCACCCTTTAAAAACATCTGTCACATCACAAAAAATCTAAAATCAGTAGGGTGAGGTGGGGCGGAGGGATCGCAAATGAGCAGGCCTGATATAAGTAGTGGGCTCAAATGCAGGTGGGGGAAATCCAGCCCAGGTCTGGTTAATGAACAGCTCAGTGATTCTTCAAGAGAGGAACCCAAGTAACCAAAGTAGGAACCTAAAGAGAACCATGTTGGGCCCAGCTCTGCAGAGGGGCCACTGACAATGTACCATCTATGCTGGAGGACATCCTGTAAGAGTCTGCTAAGAAAACATTACCACCAGCCTTGGAGGGAGACTCCAAGACTGTTTCCATATTACCAATAGAGTTTGGATTCACATTTTTAATTTCCTGGCTTTTCTGTCCGTCTCTGCATTAAAATCCATCTGTCCAGGTGTAATCCCGAATTGCCATCTGACTTACCGCACATTTTGTAAATTCCCAATTACAGTAATTTCATCAGTCAAGGCAGAGTCTAATATGGGGCTGCCCAATGTAGAAATGCATGTATTTGTGTTTTTCCCAACACCTGCCATTTTGAGTCATTTAGGTACACCCATTTAGAATCCTAGAATCATAGAGTTGGAAAGGACCATACAGGCCATCTAGTCCAACCCCCTGCTCAATGCAGGATCAGCCCTAAGCATCCTAAAGCATCCAAGAAAACTGTGTATCCAACCTTTGCTTGAAGACTGCCAGTGAGGGGGAGCTCACCACCTCCTTAGGCAACCTATTCCACTGCTGAACTGCTCTGACTGTGAATTTTTTTCCTGATATCTAGCCTATATTGTTGTACTTGTAGTTTAAACCCATTACTGCGTGTCCTCTCCTCTGCAGCCAACAGAAGCAGCATCCTGCCCTCCTCCAAGTGACAACCTTTCAAATACTCCCCCTTTGGCTATCATGTCCCCTCTCAACCTCCTTTTCTCCAGGCTGAACATTCCCAAGTCCCTCAATCTATCTTCATAGGGCTTGGTCCCTTGGCCCCAGATCATCCTCGTCACTCTCCTCTGTACCCTTTCAATTTTATCTACGTGATTCTTGAAGTGAGGCCTCCAGAACTGCACACAGTACTCCAGGTGTTCATCACCAACTTTCCCCCCTCCCATGGGAAAGGTACCCAAGCACCTCCCATTTGCAGTGCATCTCACTCTTCCACCCTCCAGCTTCTCAGAAGCATCGCTTAATTCACAAACGGCTAGCAAAAAAAAGAATGCCTGCTTACACCATTTTTGTTGCACCACCTTCATTCCAGCATTCTGTGCCCACAATCACCCCGTCTCCCCTGAGATACTGCATGTCTTTTTGAAAATAGGTCATTGTATTACAATTCTACTGCATTGTAATGCAAAAGACTCATTTTTTTTAAGTGGCAGGATGCTGCTGCTGGGGTCAGGCTTCCGTACGCAGGGATCTCGACAACTGCCTGTAGCACAGAGGCATGGGGAAGCTCACCACCCTCCCTCACTCTTGTCAGTCTCAGCATCTTCCTCCTGGCATGGGGAGAAGGCAAGGCACACTGGGGATGCTGCCAGCCTGTCCTGCCCAAATGCATCCAGAAACGCAGTGTCATGCCCCTTGCAGTGGCATCCCACTCTGTATTTATTTATTTATTTATTTATTTATTTATTTATTTATTTATTCATTCATTCATTCATTCATTCATTCATTCATTTATTTATTTATTTATTTATTTATTTATTTATTTATTTATTTATTTATTTATTTACCGTCGTTCCCGATTGGGCTCATGGTGGTTCATATAATAAAGGAATAAAAGAATAAAAACACAATAAGCCCATAAAAACCCATAATTACAATTACTAAAGGTGACAAGATGGCAAGCGAAAAAAAATTAACTACAGTCACCCTCTCGACCAGCCAAGTCCAGCCTTCTAACTGTCTTACTGGTGAGAGTGGGGAGACAGATCTATTTATTAACAGATGGACAGAAGGACATGGGGGATCTCAGATTGAATAGTGGGCCCCACCCTGGCCTCAACCGTATGCCTGGTGGAAGAGCTCCATCTTGCAGGCCCTGCGGAAAATTGACAACTCCGACAGGGCCCTTAGCTCTTCCAGAAGCTCATTTCACCAGGTTGGGGCCAGGACCAAAAAGGCCCTGGCCCAGGTCGAGGCCAGGCGAGTGTCCCAAGGGCCTGGGACTACCAGTAAGGTCATACCCACAGAGCGATGAGCCCTGCGGGGGGCATAAGCAACCAAGTGGTACCGCTGGTAAACAGGACCCAGACCGCATATAGCCTTAAAGGTCAAAACCAAGACCTTGGACTTTATCTGGAAACAAACTGGTAACCAGTTCAGATGTCGAAGTACCGGCTGAATATGGGCCCTCCATGATGCTCCAGTGAGGCCCCTGGCAGCCACATTTTGTACCAGCTGTAACTACTGGATCAAAGACAAGGGCAGGCCTGCATAGAGCAAGTTACAGTAGTCTAATCTGGAAGTGACCATAGCATGGATCACTTTGGCCAACTGGTCTGAGGACATGTAGGGTGCTAGTAGCCTAGCTTGGCAAAGATGGAAAAATGCAATCCGGGCTACTTTTGTGACCTGAGCCTCCATGGAAAGGGAGGCATCAAAGCTCACTCCCAAATTCCTGGCGACCAGTGCAAGTGTTAATTGCACCCCATCCAGGCATGGGATATGTACTTCCTGGTCCTTCCCTCTTCTCCCCAGCCACAGGACCTCCGTCTTGGAGGGGCTGAGTTCCAGGCGACTCTGCCTGAGCCATCCAGCCACTGCTTCCAAACAACTGGCAAATGTTTTCTGGGGGGAATCCCTGGCTGTCCATTAGGAAGTAGAGTTGGGGGTCATCCGCATATAGGAGTCGCATACAGATGTTAAACAGTGTAGGGGAGAGTATTGCCCCCTGCGGAACCCCACATGGGAGCCCACAAGTGTCAGATAGCTGATTCCCTACTGCAACCCTCTGTGAACGGTTCTGGAGAAAGGAGACCAGCCATTGCAGTGAAAAGAAAGGTGCATGCAGGCACTATTTTGCAAAAATAGCTTCTTGGTAAAGGGGAAAGGAGCAAAGTATCATAGGAGGCTGCTTCCTTCTGACTCTCACTGTGAAAAACATATGGCAAATTTCAGCCTGAGAAACGAGGGGAGGAAAGCCCCAGTGCAGAAAGCAATTTCAACATTCAGTATCCAATCAAAATCCCAAGAGAGGCTAAATGAAGGCATGTCTCCTAATACGGAAATAGTCCAAGACTCCATCATGCAAGATTCAGGCCCAGTCCTATAGCCCGCCCCCCATACCGTTTCCCACCCTGGAAAAATGATGGCAGCAGTAGGCCCAAGCCAAGATAGCACAGCGGAGGTGAAATGCCAGACAACTGTGGAAACATGACAGATCATGGTGGTCTTTTGCAGGATACTGGCCAGAGCACAGTGGAGTCTCAGAAACTTCAATATAGCTAATTTCTCCAAGCTCTGAGACTGGAATTGTAAAGGAAACCAGTTGCAGGCACAAAAGTTGAGTGACAGTCCATGTCCACTACCTCTGTGAGAATGATTTTGTGATAGAGAAGTAACTGCAGGAAAGACAAGGTCTAGAGACAGAAAATACGGTAATTGAACCAGAATTAAGGTCATTTTACATGCCTGTGGCTTGAGTGAGAGTACATCTTGCTCCACAGTCCTATGATGAAACCATTCAAGAAGCTTTATTTAAGAGGGCCCAGCCAGGCTTTGATGTGATTTTAGATGGCTGGTGTTTCCCATCCCAACCTCCTTTTTTGCCTTTTAAATAAACTTCAGCTATCCAATATGAAAGACAACAGTTATATTTCACACTATTTATCAACCTGTCACCCTCCAGATTTTGCATCATGGTTGACCAGCTGAAGACATTCTCTTATCTGTGCCTGATGTTGCAATCTTCAATACATTTGGATAATTATATGGAATATACCTTTCCTCCATTATCTTTTTCAAGGTACCAATTCATGTTAGTGTAACTCCATCTACTCTTGAAAGGAGATAGATTCAAGTCTGCAAAAGGGTGAATGCAAACGAAAGCTTACACCTTGAATACAACTGTTGGTCTTAAAGGTGCCACTAGGTGTAGTGCCAGCTTGGTATAGTGGTGAGGAGTGCAGACTTCTAATCTGGCAAGCCAGGTTTGATTCTGAGCTCCCCCACATGCAGCCAGCTGGGTGACCTTGTGCTTGCCACGGCACTGAGAAAGCTGTTCTGACCGAGCAGTGATATTAGGGCTCTCTCAGTTTCACCCACCTCGCAGGGTGTCTGTTGTGGGGAGAGGAAGCGGGAGGTGACTGTAATCCGCTTTGAGATTCCTTCGGGTAGAGAAAAGCGGCAACACTTCTTCTTCTTCTTCTAGACTCAAACTTTGTTCTTAGCATTGGCTGGCTAGTGTTCATAAAGTTGTTTCTGTCGCATTGAAAATCTGAATTGCTATTCATTTACTTGTGTTTTGATCTTGTTGTTAGTTTCAGTTATACCCCATCTTTCTCTCCAGTGGAGACACAAAGCAGCTTACATGGTTCTCTCCTTCATTTTATCCTCAATACAAAACAATCCTGTGAGATAGGTTAGTCTGAGAAAGTGTGATTGGCTCAAGGACCGATTATGCATGGGGAGGAAAGGCCAGACTGGTGGCAGCTTACACCTGACATTGCCACAATCCTGGCCACCTCCCAGCCCCAACCAGCTGTAGGGCCTCTGATGGTCGATGGCAGCATCCAACATCAGAGGCTAAGCTGGGGCAGGCCTATGCACATGGACCTTCCTGCACCAGCTCCTCCCTGTGTTATGGTGGCTGGGGAGGACCGAAAATGCCCCACTCGGCTCCACAGCATTGCACAGTATTGCGGGGTCAACTGGGACTTTGTGCGCTATTTTGCAGGAGAATGTGATTGCGGTCTCATGCAATCCCACCTTCCTATAAAATGACCCCCTCCCCCCATAGTGGAACCATTCCACTGCAGTAGCATTCCCCGGGGGAACACATTTTGGCATGGAGCTGGTCTATCACCAAAATGTGTCCCCCACAGGGATGCAGAAAACGGTGTGCCAACTTGCATCACTTTACTGCATCCCCTATGCCTTCCCCATAAACAGTAGATCATGCTGCTCATCCGTAATGCTAGTGGCCCAGTGCAGCCACTGTGGTGCATAATCGCTCAAGGTGAGCTACCATGGCACAAGTGGTGATTCAAACCAGGGTATTCCAAAGACTACTTCAACAGTGTTAAACAAACTGGCTTTCATTAATTAAATAATAACCTGGGGGGTGGTGAGACAAAGGGAAAACTGGCTGTATTCAACAGGGGTTTAGGAAAAGATTCTTTTAAAGGGTTTTATGTATTTGAGTGCAAGGCTCAGCATGCCTTGACATTGGGGGTGTTATATCACTCTGAAGGTATAAAGGTGATATGTCCTTGAATGGAATGTCTCTGTCTTAACCTGGGAGCTGCCCTGTGGTGAACTGGGGGCGAGTGCAGTCCACTGGCTTCCACATTTAGTCATTCACACCTCCTCTTGTCTTGTGGTTCCTTGGTTGCTGCCACAAATAAGGCCTTTTTTTAACCAGGAGGAGTCTTACTCACTTCTGTGAAACTATAAGGTGCAGAGTGGTAAGGCAGCAGACATGCAGTCTGAAAGCTCTGTCCATGAGTTCAATCCCAGCTGCTGGTTCAAGGTTGACTCAGCCTTCCATACTTCTGAGGTCGGTAAAATGAGTGCCCAGTTTGCTGGGGGGGGGGGGTAAACGGTAATGACTGGGGAAGGCACTGGCAAACCACCCCGTATTGAGTCGCTAGAGGGCATCACCCCAAGGGTCAAACATGACCCAGTGCTTGCACAGGTGATACCTTTACCTTTACCTTTAGGGGTGTGTTTGTGTGTGCGTTTGTTCCTTTGGCCTAATAGCTGAGCTGGCTGGAGGAAGTCAGAGAAAGAAAAACAACCAGCCTGTTCTCCCTTGATCCTGACTCCCGAACCCTCTCTTTCCCTGTCCCTCCATAGTCCTGGGCCTGGTCTGCACACTAAAGATAATGCACTTTCAATGCACTTTCGAAGTAGATTTTCCTGTTCTGCACAGGAAAATCCAGTTGCGAAAGCACATTGAAAGTGCATTATCCTGTGCGTGCAGACTAGGCCCAGGAAGATTCATCTTTATTCCCCCCTCACTCATGACAGAGCTGCCCTTTCCTCAGAGAGACTGGCTTCCAATTGCCACCAACTGCCTCAGAGATTGAAAAAGAAAACACATCCCATGACTGGGGAACAGAACCTATTGAAAGGAATAGCAGCCTTTACGAAAGAACCCCCGCAGGTGTGGCATAACTCACAAACAGATTGAAAACAGGGAGATCCGCTCCTCCCCTCTTTTCTCTTTGTCCTCTCACTCACACCACATGACCTTCGATGGAGACACAGGTGTCTGCAGGTCTCTCCAATAGAGACAAGGCTCCTCATACTCCCCCACTCAGGATGTCAGATTAGCTGGCCATTTGTTATAGGGAAAGTACTCTTTAGATGTTTTTATTTGTTTGTTTGCTTGTTTATTTATTTGACTTGTATCCTTCCACTTTCCGTGGACACATTGAGGGTTGCATGAAAACAAATTAAAAACCCAGTAAAATCAATCCTAAATCCTCCAATACCGTAAATACCTGGAAAAACACATAAAACGGCAGCATAATCCCCTGTCCTTCCCAATCTACAGTCAACCATCACAGGTATAGGTTCGCAGAGCGGTGTAGCATTGGCCAGAGAAGTGGACCCATTTGTCCCTGAATACCCAGCCTTATCCATAGACCCGATTATGCTTCCTCCTCATCTTTTGAGTGCAATCTGAATAATAAATATAAGTTTTTAGCAATATATTTCTAGGGAGATTTCTTTACTGCACTCAGTTTCATGTAAACCTTCCCATATTACACACCATAAGGATAAACACTGTCCTTACACAGGCTTTCCAAAATCTGTTTTTATTTGTTTTATTGTTGCTGTTCTGCTTTATCCTTTTGGTATGTGAAACGTTTAAAAAATATATCTTTCTCCCCATAACCCAAAACAGGTTTGCAGGGCTTGTATTATGGGGACCTACAAAGCAACCTCCAGGAATACTGTGAAACAAAACATCCATGTCAGAAGATGGCCATGCTTCTGCTGACTGCTCCACTAGAGGGCAGTGTTTCCAGACCAAATTCCTGTATTCAGTTGAAAACACATCACAAAATGTTGGATGATAAATAAATATTTTAATAGGTTGACGTTAATATTGCAGAGGCATTCTGTGATTCGAGAAGAAATCTGACAGGCTATTGAAAAACCTGTGAACTACTGACATCAGGCTGCCACTGTTTGACTATTGTTAATGTTGATGTGGAAAGATCAAAGGAAAAAAATCAAGGTTAACGCTGAGTGACTAAATTACTGTTGATCATTAGTAATTATATTCCTTTGTTCCTTGTGACGCACATTTTTACAGTTGAGTAGTCCCTCAAAAAACAATAAATGTTTATAAATACTTAAAAATGCACATTTCCAAATCCAAAATTCATTCAATGATTAACACTCAAATTAGATGTTGCACACCCATTTTCAGGATAAGCTTCTACATAACATAAATCACTGGGGGTGGAAAGTGCAATCAAGTTGCAGCCAAATTATGGGAACCTCATAGGGTTTTCAGGGCAAGAGACTAACATAGGTGGTTTGCCATTAACTGTGTAGCTACCCTGGACCTCCTTGATGCTAACCAGAGTTGACCGTGCAACTTCTGGGTACTGAAGAGATTAGACCATCAAGGCCAGGGTATAACCCACATTCCCCAGTAAAATAATTGTTAAGCTTTTATTGAATTTACCATTTTGATACCATTCCATCAGGATTTCTGCAGAATAGACAATATGCGGATGACATCCAGATCTTCCTCCTAATGGATGACCGCCCTGACTCTCCCCCAGAACCCTTAACCAGATATCTGGAAGCAGTGACAAAATGGATCAAGCAGAATAATCTGAAGCTCAACCCTGCAAAGACGGAGGTCTTGTGGTTGAGTAGGAAGGGACCATGGGAGGAAGCTCGTCTGCCCACCCTGGATGGTATGCAGCTCTCAGCAATGCATCCCGCCAGGAACCTGGGTGTGATCCTGGATATTTCCCTTACAATGGAAGCCTAAGTCAAAAAGTAGTGTGGCTGGCATATTACCACCTCTGCCAAGCCAAGCTACTAGTGCCTTACCTGGACCCAGAGCACCTAGCCACAGTGATTCATACGATGGTCACCTCATTACTGGATTTTTGCAACTCACTCTACACAGGCCTACCCTTATCCTTGATATAGAAACTACAACTGGTGCAGAATGCTGTGGCCAGGATTCTCACTGAAACATCATGGATATCCCACATCTGGCCGGTACTTCAACAACGTGGCTGGCTCCCAGTTTAATTCCAGATTAAACTTATGGTTTTGGTAATCACCTTTGAGGTCATACACAGTTTGGGCCCAGTGTGTATGAGAGACCGCCTCCCTGCCTATACCCTCAAAAGAGCCATATACTCTGCCATCTCCCACTGGCTGCATATCCCTGGCCCCAGAGAAGTGTATCCGAGACATCACCTTCCTGCCTATATCCCCCTTCCAAAAGAGCCTTATGCTCCACCACCTCCAACTGGCTGAGGATCCCTAGCCCCAGAGAACCATGTTAGACCTCAACAAGGGCCAGAGCCTTCCCAGTCCTGGCCCGCACCTGTTGGAAAAAGCTCCCTGAGGAAATCAGAGCCCTGCCTGAACTCCCACAGTTCCTCAGGGCCTGCAAAAGGGAACTCCTGCACCAGGCATTTGCTTGAGGCCGACCAACTTGGAACATCTGCTGGTCCCCCCTCAGACACCCTTCCATGACTGAACAATTTGATCTCCCCAGTGTTGTTGTTATTCATGTTGTGTTGTAATTGTTACTGTTAGATTGTGATGTTCTATTCAAAATCATATAATGTTGTAGATTGTTATAATATTCCACGAAAATGTATGCAGTGTTCCATGTAAACTGCCTAGAGCCGCAAAGAATGAGTAGTATAAAAATCCAAATAAATAAATAAATAAATAAATAAATAAAATACTGCACAAATATAAACAACTGAGGAATGCCTCGTGGCAAAAGCCCATTTGGTCTGGTTTACATGTATTCTCTTTGGTCTCCTTCCTCCTCTTTTTCTTCACAAAGGTGTGAAATGGGATTAATATCCCTCAGACAAAAGCTTCAGTAGCATCCCATATTGTTGAGTTCTTAACATTTAGAATATTGTTGATTTGACAGAACTCTTGAAGATCTGCTTGCCATCCTTCTAAATTGGTCTTGTCATCCAAATATATGGTCATTCATCCTCCATCTTCTTTGTCCCAGTCTCTGATAATTGAATACTACTTCTAGAGGATTATGATCTGCAAATGTATTAGGTAGTATTTCTACATTAATCACCATAGGCATTATACTTCTTGATATCCAGCACTGATCAATTCTAGTATATTTATACTTTTTTAAAATTCAGCTGATTTCAGTAAAGCCTTTGATAAGATTCCACATGATATTCTTCCTAACATGTTGGTAAAATGCGGTATGGATACTATTACTGGTAGGTGGATTGATCTGGTTGACAGATTGCACATAAAGGGTGCTTGTTAATGGTTCCTCATCCTCTTGGAGGAGTGACAAGTGGAGTGCCTCAAGGATCTGTCATGGACCCTGTGTTGTTCAATGTATTTATAAATGGTTTGGATGAAGGAATAGAGTGGTCCCTATTAAATCTGCAGATGATACTAAACTGGGAGGGGTAGCAAACACACCAGAAGACATAAACAGGATACAGAATGATCTTGACAAGCTGGAAAACTGGGCTCAAATGAATAAAATGAATTTCAATAGTGATTAATGTAAAGTTCTGCATTTAGGTAGGAAAAATCAAACGCATCATTATAGGATGGGAGAGGCCTGTCAGGGCAATAGTATGTGCAAAAATGATCTAGAGATCCTAGTAAACTATACACAACATGAGTCAGCAGTGTGACTTGGCAGCTAAAAAAGCAAATGGGATTTTGGGCTGTATCAAAAGTTGTATAGTGTCCAGATTGCACAAGATTATGGTACCTCTTTACTGTGCTCTGGTTAGAGCTTACTTAGAGTACAGTGTGCACTTTTGGGCCCCACAATTGAAGAAGGATGTAGACAAAATGGAGCATGTCCAGAGGAGGGCAATGAAAATGGTTAGGGGTGTGGAGACCAAGCTGTATGAGAAAAGGTTGAGGGAGCTTTGTCTGTTTAGCCTAGAGAGAACATGACTGATATGATAGCCATCTTTAAGTACTCGAAGGGCTGTCACATAGAGGATAGAGCACGATTGTTTTCTGTAGCCCCAGAGTGTCAAACCAGTTAGAGTGGTTCCTCAGTGGAACAGGTTTCCTCAGGAGGTGGTAGGTTCTCCTTAGTTGGACATTTTTAAGCAGAGGCTAGATAGTTATCTGACTGAAACGCTGATTTTATGAACTTAGGCAGATTGTGAGTGGGTGGGCAGGAAGGGATGTGTCAGTGTTTGTCTCATGTGGCCCTTCCTTGCATGCCCAGGATTGCCACTGTGGGATGTTCGGTGAATTTCCTTTAGGCCAGGCTGGATTCTGCAGATGCTAGCTAATTTACCTACCTTAAAAAAATTATTCTCAATTTTCCTTACCAATTACAATGTATTACTTTTTAGGGGTAGGTTAGGGGTAGTTTTTTTTAAATTGACTTGCAGGGAGTTTATTGCGGGGTAATAATAGATACTCACATGTGCTTGAGGATTAATAACAGCCACAGATTTATTTAACATAACACCTTTAGGGTGTTGGCTTGGCAGGAGGTTTGTGGAAGGATGAGGTGACCAATTTTCCTCCCTCTCTTAAAGAGACCATAGTGTCCAAAAATGGCAATTTTAAAGAATCAAATTTTGCCGTGAACTTAATAATAGGATGTTGTTGATTACACCACTGCATAAATTGGTGTAATCAATTATTATTCCTCTATATAATGAAAATATCGTCTAAAAATCTGGTATAAAAATTATATCCTTAAAAAAGGGTTATTATTCTCATTGTATAGCCAGCTATGTCCTAAATTCAACATTAATACGTTCGCTATAGAGGGCACCCCATCGATATGTCATGAGTTTGTAGGTATAATACATCCTCAAATACAAAACTATTATGTTCCAAAACAATATCAAGTGGATCAAGTAAATAATGTGTAGGAAGGATGTTGAGTGAGCAACTATCTAATGCATTCTGAGCCAGTAATCTAGCTTCTTCAAATGGAATATTCGTGTAAAGCGCTGTAACATCCATTTTTAATAATACTGCACCCTGTGGAGCTGTCAACCTGTCTAATAATGTAATAAAATGTGTAGTATCTTTAATTAAGGTGTCCGATTTAGGTAAGCCTTTCTGAATATGAAAATCCACAAACTTGGATAATGGTTAAAGAAAAGCCCCACATTGTTAAACGATAGGTCTACCAATAGGGAGATGTTCAGTTTTATGTATTTTTTGAATCATACACGACTGTGGTGTCCTAAGGGAATCTATTTTCTAAATAATTTGCTTCATTCATATTTATGTAACCTAGTCCCAATCCCTCATGCACCACAATCCTTATCATTCTCATAGTGTTTTTATATAGCTATGATCTATTCTCTTGTAGTATTTAGTATCATTAAGTTGTCTCATAGCTTCCAGCCTGTAATCATTCATATTCAAAATAATAATCCCACCCCCTTTATCTGCTAGTTTAATTATAATTTTTGGATCCATTTGTAATTCATTTAAATAAACAAATTGTTCTTGAGTCAAATTAGAGGGCACTTTATTTCTTTTGGTCTTTAACCTATACAGATCCTTCAACACAAGCCTTTTAAAGGTGGTAATTTCTGGAACAACATTAAGAGGTATAAAGGTGGACTTGGTTCTAATTGTTGAAGACTGGTTACTATTAGGAACTTGTCTAGTAAGTTTAAACAAATCAACTTCAGTACAAAAGGCATTATATTTGGCAACAGGTACAAAAGTTAATCTTTTATTCAAAACATCATTCTGCACTGGTGTCAAAACCTTATTAGATAAAGCAAACACTATGTTTTGCAATTTCTGTGTTGACCCCTCTGAAAATCCAGTTGATACCAGTCAGGTTGTCTTGAGTGTTTTTGCAGTCCCATTGCCCTTCTTGGCACTTGTGCCTCCTCACTCATTGAACTCATAGAGTCAGCCTCAGAACTGGAGAAAGTTTCTGGGTCCCAGGTGACATCTTTTGTTTAAATCTAGGGTGTTTTTGACATAGTCATGGGTACTGATAAAGCTGTTCTGACCAAGCAGTAATATCAGGGCTCTCTCAGCCTCACCCACTTCATAGGGTGTCTGTTGTGGGGAGAGGAAAGGGAAGGTGACTGGAAGCCGCTTTGAGAATCCTTCGTGTAGAGAAAAGCGGCATATAAGAACCAACTCTTCTTTTTAAAGTTTGTTTTTGCCTCTAAAGACATTTTATCCTTCTTTTGCATATTAAATGCCAACATTTTAGATTTCTGATTATTTATTTTAAGCCCTGATACTAAGCTAAACTTTGGAAATGTTGTCAAAACTTTTGGGGAAGATGATATTGGATCTTCTAATAACATGATGATATTGGATCTTCTAATAACAGAATATAATCAGAAAAAGCCCTAATTTTAAATTCTTCTCCCTTAATTTTTATCTCCTTAACCTCATTATCGTCCCTTATTTTGTTCATTAATATTTCCAAAACCAAAATAAATAATAATGGTGAAAGAGGGCATCCCTGACGTGTACCTTTTGGTAAATGACATATCTGTGAAAACTGTCCATTAATCTTAAAATTTGTTACTTGTTCCGAATATATCGCTCTTATACCTTTCATAAATTTCTCTCCTAATCCCATTTTTCTAAGCATTTCTGCATAAACTTCCAATTAACATTGTCAAACACCTTCTTATATCTAAGAAATTTAAGGCTGCTGGTTTATCTATATGTAAATTCAAATATTTTATCACATTTATCACAATTCTTATATTATCTTTAATTTGTCTTTTAGGAAGAAAACCTGATTGTTCTTTCTTAATATGGTCTTTTAAAACATTTTTCAACCTTTGTGCCAATATAATCATTATTTAACAAAGCAATAGGTCTGTAGCTTTTAACATCCAATACCTCCTGTTCCTCTTTGGGAATTAGAGTTATATATGACGGTTTCCATGAACCAGGGACTTCCATTCCTTCCAATATGTCATTCATAGTTATCTGCACAAGCAGTAGTAACTCATCTATACATGTTTTATAAAAAATATTTAAGATCCCGTCAGGTCCAGGAACTTTATTCAATTTACTTCTTCTTACACTCTCTCATTTACTGTAATAGGTCAATTTAAAAGTAATCTTTGATCATCTGTAATAGACATTACATTATGTTGACTTAAATAGCCTTCAATTATTTTTTCATCTATTTTCTGATCCCTATACAAATTTGAAAAAAAATTGTACAAAACTTTCTTGAATATTTTTCTTTCCTGTTAAAACTGCTTGTCCATCTTTTAGTTTTCTTCTTCTTTTTGCTTTTTCTTGTCTCAGTTTATTAGTTAGCCATCTACTTTGTTTGTTAGCAAATTTGAAGTTATTTCTTTTAATACATTTCGTTTTCCCCTCCATATCAGAAACCATTAACATAGAGAATTGCCATTGAAAATCTTTCTGATTTTGCCTTAACTCATCATTAAATGGATCTGCTTTAATTTCTTTTTCAATTGTTCTCAGTTCACCTGATAATTTATTCTCCTTTTCTTGCTGTTTTATTTTTAATCTTGCACTCAATTGTATAAAAATACCCCTCATAAATGCCTTAGCAGTGTCCAATACAATGTAGTTCTTAACTCCATTATTTAAATTAAATTTGAAAAATTCTTTTATTTGCTTTTTACATTGTTCTGCCATAACTTTGTTTTTAAATATTGCTTTGCTTACTCTCCACATCCTCCTCCCACTGTTCATATTTTTGTGTACCATTTATACAGCATTATGATATGAGAATACTTTAGGCTCAATATCTAATTTTAGCGTTTTCAAAACAAAATCTCCTGAAACTCAGATCATATCAATTCTAGAGAACGACTTATGTCTATCAGAATAAAAGGTATAACCTTTTGAATTCCCATTTTTCAATCTCCATATATCCATCAGATTCAAATCTTCTGTCATATCAAAGAAAGGCTTAGGAAGCTTTCCTTTTGTATTCTTAACCAATTTACTTACTTTTTAAAAATCTAGTTCTAAGTTTACAACCCCATTGAAATATCCCATTAAACACCAACTTTCATATTCCAAAGATGAATTTTTTTAGTTAAATCATAGTAAAATTTCTGCTTTCTCTCATTTGGTGCATATATTGCTAACATCATATTGTTGCCTAGACAGCTAATTTCCACCCCTAAATATCTTCCTCTGTCATCATTGATAATTTTTTGTGGAGATAATAACAGATTAATATGCATCACAATGCCATTCCTTTAGACATTATTTGAAGCTATAAATTCATTACCCAATGATTTATTAATTAGAAAATTACTATTATTTTCCTAATATGTGTGTCTAACAAACAACCTACATCTATCTTTTGGTTCTCTAAGTAATGAAAAACTTTTTTCTTATCTGTGGTTTATTTAAACCATTAATGTTCCAAGACCAAATTTTATAACTCATCTTTAAACGTCCCGCAGTGCCGCGGGTGCCATGGACTAAATAAAAGAGTAAGGGGTGGTGGGGAGAAGTTAGGGCGGGACCGGTCCGGGATAAAAACTCGGAGGGGTCCAATCAGGAGCCGCAAAGCGGCTCCTGATTGGGCCCCTCCGAGTGCCACTCCCAGGAGGAAAGCTATGGCAAATTTGTAATTTCTTTTAATTTCTTTGCTGCAGTCCCCATCTGCAGTGATCTTGGAGCCCAGGAAAATAAAATCTGTCACTATCTCCATTTCTTCCCCATCTATTTGCCAGGAATTGGGAGGGCCAGATGCCATGATCTTTGTTTTCTTGATGTTGAGTTTCAAGCCAACTTTTGCACTCTCCTCCTTCACCTGCATCAACAGGCTCTTTAGTTCCTCTTCACTTTCTGCCATTAGAGTTGTATAATCTGCATATCTGAGGTTGTTGATATTTCTCCCAGCAATCTTGATCCCAATTTGTGACTCCTCTAATCCTGCCTTTCTCATGATGTCCTCCGCATACAAGTTAAATAGGTAAGGCGACAGTATACAGCCTCGCCGAACTCCTTTCTCAATTTTGAACCAATCAGTGATTCCATGTTCAGTTCTCACTGTTGCTTCTTGACCTGAATATAAGTTTCTCAAGAGACAAATAAGATGCTCTGGTATTCCCATCTCTTTAGGAACTTGCCACAATTTGTTGTGTTCCACACAATCAAAGGCTTTAGCATAGTCAATGAAGCATAAGTAGATATTCTTCTGGAACTCCCTAGCTTTTTCCATGATCCAGCGTATGTTGGCAATTTGATCTCTAGTTCCGCTGCCTCTTTGAAATCCTGCCTGTACTTCTGGAAGTTCTCAGTCCACATATTGCTGGATCCTAGCTTGTAAAATTTTGAGCATAACTTTGAGAAATGAGTGCAATGGTGCGGTAGTTTGAACATTCTTTGGCATTGCCCTTCTTTGGGATTGGAATGTAAACTGACCTTTTCCATTCCTGTGGCCATTGTTGAGTTTTCCAAATTTGCTGGCATATTGAGTGTAGCACTTTTACTGTATCGTCTTTTAAGGTTTTGAATATTTCAGCTGGAATGCTGTCACCACCACTAGCTTTATTGTTACTCAGACTTCCTAAGGCCCATTTGACTTCACATTTTAGGATGTCTGGCTCCAGGTCAGTAACTACCCCATTGTGATTATCAGGGATGTTAAGCTCGCTCTTGTATAGTTCTTCTGTATAATTTTGCCACCTTTTAAAATATCTTCTGCTTCTGCGAGGTTCCTACTATTTTGGTCCCTTATCATACCCATCTTTGCATGAAACGTTCTCTTCATATCTCCAATTTTCTTGAAAAGTTCTCTGGTCCTCCCCATTCTATTGTTTTCATCTATTTGTTTGCATTCGTGTGTATCTTTCTCTTTCTCCCTTGCCTTTCACTTCCCTTCTCTCCTTAGCTATTTGTAAAGCTTCCTCAGACAGCCATTTTGATTTCTTGCATTTCTTTTTATTTGGGATGGTTTTAGTTGCTACCTCTTGTACAATGTTGCGAACCTCCGTCCATAGTTCTTCAGGCACTCGGTCTATCAGATCTAATTCCTTAAATCTATTTGTCACCTCTACTGTATATTCATCGGGGATATGATTTAGTTCTTACCTGAGTGGCCTAGTGCTTTTCCCTACTTTCTTCAATTTAAGCCTAAATTTTGCAACAAGAAGCTGATGATCTGAACCACAATCAGCTCCTGGTCTTGTTTTTACTGACTGTATAGAACTTCTTCATCCTTGGCTGCAGAGCACATAGTCAATCTGATTTCTGTGTTGACCGTCTGGTGATGTCCATGATGTCTCTTGGGTTGTTTGAAAAGAGTGTTTGCTATGACCAATGTATTCTCTTGATAAAATTCTACCAGCCTGTGCCCTGCTTCATTTTGTACTCCAAGGCCAAACTTGCCTGTTATCCTGGTTATCCTTTGGTACCCTACTTTAGCATTCCAATCTCCCATGATGATAAGCACATCATTTTTTGGTGTTGCTTCTAGAAGGTGTTGTAGGGTTTCATAGAACTGGTCAACTTCATCCTCTTCAGCAGCAGTGGTTGGGGCATAGCCTTAGATTACTGTGATGTTGAATGGTTTGCCTTGGATTCGAACTGAGATCATTCTGTCATTTTGGGGATTGTATCCCAAGGCTGCTTTTCCTACTCTCTTATTGATTATGAAGGCTACTCCATTTCTTCTGCGAGATTCTTGTCCACAGTAGTATACCTGATGGTCATTGAATTAAGTTCACCCATTCCTGTCCATTTTAGTTCACTGATTCCTAAAATGTCAATGTTCAGTCTTGTCATCTCTTGTTTAACTACGTCCAGCTTGCTTTGATTCATGGATCAACTGTCATGTCCAACTGTAAATTGCCTTAGAACCCTGACAGAACTGGCAGGAGGCTGGTGAATGTGCTTTCTCCCCCTCCCTTCAGGCCTGCTGTGAAGAAGCCTCTGACAGCCCCTGACTGAGAGGGGGAGGCGTTTCCGAGAGCAACGCAGGGGAGTCTAAGGGCATGGGGTGGGCATTCCTTTTGAGGGGGGAGCTTTCCCCTTCTGCCAAACAGCTGGCTGACTGGGAGGCCACAGAATAGCCCCTTCTCACTTAAAATACTGTTGTGGCCGGCCATGCTGCTGGAGGGAAGAAACAGCGAAGCAACTCTGCATATTTGAAACCTCCCACAGAGGGTTGTTGTGCAGGTGAAACTGGAACCTGTTGCAGAGGTTCTTTTGCCTCCTGTTTCATCTGCACAACTACCCTGTGCAGTAGGCCTCAAGAGTTTCAACTCCAGAACAACCTGTGTGGGAGACCTTAAATGTTTCTTCTCAACTGTGTCCAAACTCCATAGGAGCCCTTTCTGCTTGGGAGCCCTCTCTGCAGATGAACTGTAATTCCAGGAGTTCTCCAGGCCCCACCTGGAGGTTGGCTACCCCTGGTTTGGAGATATTCCTGAAGGTTTGGAGGAAGGCCTTAAGATCGTACAATGCCTCAGAGTCTGGCCTCCAAAGTAGCCATTTTTGCCTGCAGAGCTGATCATTATAATCTAGAGATGAGCAGCAATCTAGAGACGATGGTAGAGGCTCACAGACTGTGGTTGGGGTGGAGTGGTTGCGGCTGTGTCCCTCCTGGGTTATGGGCTTTGGCCAGCCCTTACCAGCAACTGTTTGTATTTTGGGGTGCAGAGAGACAGACAGACAGACAGACAGACAGACAGACAGACAGACAGACCAATATCAATCCTACAAGTCTGGAAAGTTCAGGAAGATCTAAATAAAGACTATTTACAGCCTGAAACTGTAAATAGTGAACAAATAAATGGCTGGAGAGACATGGGAACTAAAGTGACTTTTTTCAAGCTTGGCCTGGTAAATAAAAACACCTATGAACTCAAAGACATAAGTGGCCCAGAATTTAAAGTGTAGTTAGTTTTACAGGAATGTAGACAGTGCGACTTTGGGGAATACTAGGTGATCCACTTTTATTAGGTAATGACTTGGCCTTGCAGACAACAACAGGGATGGCAGTTGCCAGCGGTAGGTCTCAGGCTTCAGAAAGGCAGACATCACCAGCTAAGCAACCAAGTGGATTCTGGGGCCACATGCATTCCTTTTGAAGGGATGCATGTGAGGGGAGAGTGCTTTCCCTTCAGCCTAACTGCCTAGAGCTGTACTTCCAGGGGATTCTCGAACCCCACCTGGAGGCTGGCATCCCTAAACCTCAGGGTGATAAAATGCTACACAGTCCCCCCTCCAAAGTAGCCATTTTTGCCTGCAGAGATGGTCTGTATATTCTTGAGATGAGCAGCAATTCCAGGCTTCACCTGGAGGTTGGCTGTCCCTGGTCTGAACATATTCCTTGAAGTTTTAAAGTGGGGCCTCAAAAGTGTGTGATGCCCCCCAGCTACCTAGCACCTCCTGACCAATTTTAGGTCAACAAAACATTGCAGATGTTTGGTTGCAAGATTGATGTAGATTCACACTACCTAGGTGTGCATAAACCTGACTAAGGTCAAGACTGCTGTGCACAGAGGGACCTCCTCTTAGGGTTGCCATCTTCCAAGTGAGGCTATTTACCTCACCACCCTCACTGAGAGTCTGCTATGGGGAGAGGAAAGGAAGGTGATTGGAAACTGCTTTGAACAGCTGAAGCCTGCTGGGTTACTGCAGCCCATTCCCAGTTCTCTCAGACCTCTCACAGCCCCACATCCCTCACAGGTTGTCTATTTTGGAGATATTATTATTATTATTATTATTATTATTATTATTATTATTATTATTATTAATATCCCATCTCCCCCCAGAGGCTCGAGGCATGTCACATAAAAACCAATCTCCTAAAACAATAAAAGCACAAGAAAACATGATACAATCAATACAAAATGTAAGACGAGAATGGCGGCAAAATTCAATATAACTAACCCAATTCCACACCCACTAAGAAGGGAAAGGGAGGGGGCAGATGACAGACATGTGTGAGGGGGGCTAGATCTTCTTGCTGCCCGGCCTTAACCGAAAGCCTGGTGGAAGAGCTCCGTCTTGCAGGCTCTGCAGAATGATGGCAATTCCCGCAAGGCCCGCAGCTCTTGCAGGAGCTCATTCCACCACGTTGGGGCCAGAACCGAAAAAGCCCTGGCTCTAGTCGAGGCCAGGCGAGCTTCCTCCAGACCGGGAATGACCAATAGGTTAGCCCCCACAGAGCGTAAGGCCCTGCGGGGGGCATAGGGCGATAGGCAGTCCCTCATATACACTGGGCCCAGACCACAGATGGCTTTGAAGGTCAAAACCAAAACCTTGAACCTGATCCGGACAATAACCGGTAGCCAATGAAGCTGCCTCAGCACTGGCTGGATATGTGCCTTCCAAGGTGTAGCCATGAGGACCCTAGCAGCCGCATTTTGGACCAGTTGCAGTTTCTGGCTCAAGCACAAAGGCAGACCAATGTAGAGTGAGTTACAGAAATCTAATCTGGAGGTGACCTCCATGGATCACTGTGGCCAAGTGTTCAGAGGACAGATAGGGCACTAGTAGCTGAGCCTGGCAGAGATGGAAAAATGCCTGTCCAGCTACCTGTTTGACCTGTGCCTCGAGTGTTAGTCAGGCATTCATGGTCACCCCCAGGTTTTTGGCCTGAGATGTGATCTTAAGTTGCATCCCGGCCAGAGAGGGCAAGCACGCTTCCTGGTCTGCTCCCCTACGGCCCAACCACAGGACCTCCATCTTGGAGGGGTTGAGTTTCAGGCGACTCTGCTTGAGCCATTCAGCCACTGCTTCCAAACATCTGGTGAATGGTTCCGGGGATGAGTCCGGGCGGCCATCCATGAGGAGAAAGAGCTGAGTGTCATCAGCATAGTAATGGCAGCCCAGCCCATAACTCCGCACCAGTTGAGCCAGAGGGCACATAAAGATGATGAATAATGTGGGAGAGAGAACCGAGCCCTGTGGGACCCCACAAGGGAGCCGGTAAGGGGCTGATAATTCATCTCCCACAGCTACACTCTGTGTCCGGTTTTGGAGGAAGGAGCGTATCCAGCGCAAGGCTGTACCCCTTATCCCCGTACCTGCGAGACGGCTTGCTAGCAGCTCGTGATCGACCACGTCAAACGTGGCCAACCACTTTGGATAGCAAGAACCGCCTGAAGCCATCAAATGTTGCCTCCAAAGGCGGCCAACGGGACTCCAGTTCATTAACTGTATTAACCGTGGTGGGAAGGGAGTGGCGGAACAACAAGACTTTATCCACAGAATGGCTCACAAATGCCTCACAGCTGATGGTCAATTTCCTACTATTGTGGTGCCCTTCTTCCAGGGTGGTAAGAAATCTAACAACCCTAAATAGTCGAGCTGGGCGAGAGCTAGCGGATGCAATTTCCGTGGCAAAGAAGTCACGTTTAGCCGCTTTCACTGCCATCTCATACGCCCTCATAAGCGCGTGATGAGATGTTCTTGTAGCCTCGTCATCCTTCCGCCACTCTCGCTCTAGTCTTCTCAATTCCTTCTTCTTCTCCCGGAGCTCCCCGGTATACCAGGGTGCCCATTTGAGTGGAGGGCAGAGAGGACATCGAGGAGCAATTTTGTCTATGGTGACCGACAGGCGGGACTGCCAGTCCTCCACCATGGCAGCCAATGAGATGCCGGGAGGTTTCAGGTCCCGCAGAGCATTCTGGAAACCAATTGGATCCATAAGTCTCCTTGGGTGGGAAAAGCTGTTTGTAAATCACTTTGAGACTCCTTTGGGTAGTAAACAACACGGTACAAAAATCCAACTCTTCTTCTAAGGAGCAACCGTGAAAGAAGCATTTGGGCACATAACATTTTATCAACAGTGAAAGAATGGAGACCAAAGAAGCAGGTTGGACACCTGTGTACTGTGACTACCCCATGTGTATTAGAGCAGGGTGACAAGAAGGGAAATGATGTTGAATGCAGAACTGGGAGGAATTGGTTGCCATGTAATCTCCCCCTAAGAAGAGTCTCCAGTCTGATTTTCCCTTCACGTATCTGAAGACATGGCTCTGGAAAGCTCATCTGTAACCACTATGCCACAATTCCCAAAGGTCAGTCCTCTCCCACACTCAACAAACATTCCACACCACAGGTTCTTGCCACCCATATCTCCACACCCATGCGCTCATTTGTCTCCACACCACCACAACTTCCCACACAACACACACATTCAACCCCATGCCCTTACAGACTGGACAACTCATCCCCTTTCTCTTCCTACTGCCAAGCTCTAGTGCCCATTGTATTCCTGGATACAATGAGCTTTGCTTCTAGTACCATTAATAAAATGAACCACAATATCAGTTGTATTACATTTATTCCAAGCTTCTAACACATTCCCAGGCTGCAGTAGGACAGCTTTGATTGCTATTGGACCTTTATTACAAAAGCAATGCATTCAGTACATGTCACCAATTTTTTTTCCCAACTGGACTAATATGATTTGTGAATCAAGGTGTTTGTTTGTTTGTTTGTTTGTTTATATTTCTATACCACCCATTTCTATGCACTTTGATTTTCATGGGGCAACAGCACAGAAGAGAAGAAAATTGACATCCACATAATATAGGATCTTCATGATCACCCACCGCCAATCAAGCCTAATGAGAAAATAATAGTTATTAGCACAAATATTCCCATAGAACAAAGACATCAGCTATAGTTCAAGATACTTTGCCACCTGAAGCAATATAGGTCCACTGGGGCAAACCCTGTTGCACTCAGGAATACGTCCTTGTTAATGTTTGAATATAATGAGGCAAATGCTCTTGTATAATGGAGAGTCAAGGCTGTGAGCTCTCGGACTCATTGCCACTGACGAAAGCCAGACTGAAAATGGAAAACAAATGAATCTAGAGACCGTTTTGGCAGAGTCAAAGTCTAAATAAATGACATAAGAGACTTTTTATTTTCTTATACTTAATTAAGCCACTGGATAGATTCTGTCTCTCCTTTGTTACAATTTTTGGAATCGTCCACTTTTTTCGTGCAGCACTCAGGAATACAGCAGGCACTAGGATACATGCCTGCACTGTGTCTTTTGTGGGTATGTTCCTTCTCTACCTGATTCCTTCTCAGTCTTGGGATACAGCACAGTGCAGAGGTTAAAGAGTGGCAGACTCTAAGCTCAAATCTGATCCCCTACTGATATTCTATGTGCAGGTAGAGAGAGGCCTCTACAGAACAAATCAGGCCCCATAGGGCAGTGTGCAGCCATGTCCAGGCTTTCCAAGACCCCTCTGAACATGCATGGGCAGTGGAGGGCCCATTGTAGGAAACTCGCTGTATTCTCAAGTATCTCGGGCACCATATCCACATGAAAGAGAAGTCAGAGAAGCTTCCCACAGCTGCCCCAGGTCCCATAGGGTCAGCAGGAGGCCTTTCCTGCTGGGGCTCTAACTCCCTTCCCCAGGTTCTTGCATGGGCAGGCAGCCATACAGACTGCACTGTGCTCCCTGGAGTTGACCTGTAGCCTGAATCTCTTCTTCCCAGCCACCCTGCTCTCTGTCCAATGTCAGGCCATTTCTCGGCCTTCTGTGACCCCCTGAACTTTAGCGGAGCACAGAGAGACCTCTACAGGCCACCCCACACCCCATAGGGCTGGTGGGCTGCCATTTCCAGGCCCTCAAACTAGAGAAGACGACCCAAAACTAATTATTGATGTTTAAAATACATGCTCTCCCTTGACTTTTGGCATCCTCCCTCATCCAGGTCAAATGGCCCCATACATCAGCAACCTTACCCACCCAAATCTACGTAAAGGTATTTCACAAGCAAGGCTCAATGTAATAACATCTGCTCTCCTGGAAGGTAGATTTCAAGGGATACCCTCTGAAGACAGACTGTCCTTGAGGTGGTGGTGCCAGTGAGTCCCTAGCCCAGATGTTGTTATACTGTGCTTTTTATGACCGTCAATGTAAATCTTCCATGGAGAGTTTTTTAGCTGGTGAAAAGCGATGAAAACTTAGCAGCAGCTGCCATTGATGCAGAGAAGGAGTGGGTGATGAGAAGACATGCGGGGGAGGTTCTAGGGCAGCAGGAAGGCGTGCACTGCATGAGAGCATCGCGCTTGACCTGGACATGGGCTCAGGGCACCTTAGAAGGTGGGTAATCATGGCATTCCAAAAACAGAAGGGGGGGTTCACGATAGTCATAAATGTAATACTTACTAGGATTCTCAGCGATAGGAATCTACATGTGAAAAAAATCAAACAATTATTCCTTGATGTTCATGTTCATGTTCATGCTTATGCTCAGTCTCTTTCTTTCTTTCTTTCTTTCTTTCTTTCTTTCTTTCTTTCTTTCTTTCTTTCTTTCTTTCTTTCTTTCTTTCTCTCTCTCTCTTTCTTTCTTTCTTTCTTTCTTTCTTTCTGCCTGCCTGCCTGCCTGCCTGCCTGCCTGCCTGCCTGCCTGCCTGCCTGCCTGCCTGCCTGCCTGCCTGCCTCCTTCTGAGTTAGGGATTAATGGCAGACACTTTCACAGTTGTGAAAAGAAGCAATTAAAAGAGATATGTTGCTAACTCCATCCATATCCACCCAAGCATGGAAGCATAGTCATACATCACTAACCTTATAACATTTATATTCCCCTTATGCTTGGAGGAGCTGGGAGAAGGAGAGAATTATCTCAGGAGCTGACTCAGGAGCTGACTGCTAGCTCTGCCCTCTGCTGAGTAGGCCTTTGTGCTATAAAAGGCTCCTGCTGGCCAGAGGAAGGCAGTGCTTGGAGTAGCTGGGACAAGGAGAACATTAACTCAGGAGCTGACTACTAGGACCACCCACTGCTGAGTAGGCCTTTGTGCTATAAAAGGCTCTTGCTTGCCAGAGGAAGGCAGTGCTTGGAGGAGCTGGGAGAAGGAGAGCATTATCTCAGGAGCTGACTGCTAGCTCCGCCCGCTACTGAGTTGGCCTTTGTGCTATAAAAGGCTCTTGCTTGCCAAACAATACCCAAAGGACTCTTGGGGTCTGATTAAACCAGAATGGAGCCAAGAGCAAGAGCTAAAGGACTCTTTGCTGTTGACTTTTCGCCTTAGGATCAAGCCGAAGGTTTCACTGAAGTTTAGGACTATTTATGGAGCAGTTCAGATGAATCAAAGTGGCATGAAGACTGAAGAAGGTTGTGTAGTGACATGTACCATCTGTGGAATGTTTGTCTTTTTACGTCAGGGGGACAATTTTTACAAATGCAGCAAGTGCAAATTAGTGGCTCTGCTGGAGAAGAAGGTCCGGGGATTAGAGAAAATTGATTACACAGCAGGAGGAGGAAATCTATCAAAACAAAATCAGGAGGACCTAATACAGGAGGGTGATAATTGGAAGGATATTACACATAGGAGTAGAAGAATAAGTAGAAGTTCTGACCCACTGATGATCAGCAATCAGTTCTAAGATCTGCTTGAAGAGGTTGATTCAGAAATACAGGAGCATGTGCAATCCCCCATGAAGAATAAGCCCCAACATAGACCAGGAAAAAAGTCACAGGCCTCCACAGGTGAGAGTTCTAGGTCTTCTCTCCCAGCGAACCCAAAAAGCTCAGGAAACACTTCACAGTTCCCCACAAGAAAGAGTTTTAGTTATGCTCCCAATTGTAGGGAGAAATTGATACTGGTAATTGGGGATTCCTTGCTAAGAGGTGTAGAGGTGGAAGTGTGTAGATCTGACTTGTTGTCTCGAGAGGTCTGCTGCCTACCTGGTGCATGCATCAAGGACAAGCTCATCAAGCCTACAGATCATTACCCCTTCCTTCTCATCCATGTAGGAACAAATAATACTGCCCAGCAGAACATAGAGCATATTAAAAAAGACTTCGTGGATCTGGGGGGAAAAGGTAAAGGATCTGGGATCACAGGTTGTGTTTTCATAAGTCCTTCCTGTAGGTGGCCAAGGCATAGGAAGAGAGAAATATTATGCAAGTAAATTACTGGCTATATCAATGGTGTCGACGGGAACAGTTTGGATTTCTGGGTCATGGTCAACGGTGTCAATATGAGGGGCTATTATCAGTAGACAGCATGCACCTCACAAGGGATGGGAAAAGTATTTTGGTAGGACCCTTGCACACCTGATGAAGAGGGCTTTAAACTAGACACAAAGGGGGAGCGAGATGTAAATTCAGAACTTGGTGTGATGGCAGGATCTGAACATGAGAAGATCTCAAATCTACAGGGAATGTTACATAAGCAAGGAACTACTAGCTTACAAGGAAGTTCAAAAACCAAAACCATGAGGCACACAAAGGATGGATTACGACGTCTCTACACTAATGCACGGAGTAAAGGAAACAAGCAGGAGGAACTAGTAGTCTTAATAGAGGAAGTAGACTATGACCTAATAAGAATCACAGAAACTTGGTGGGATAATATTCACAATTGGAATACTAAAATCAAGGGGTACAATCTATTCAGAAGGGATAGACAAGAAAAGAAGGGGGGAGGTATAGCAATATATGTTAGGAATCGTTATACTTGTGAAGAAATACAGGTACCCGAGCATGAAAGTTCATTTGAGTGTATTTGGGTAAATATCAAAGGAGTAGGAAATGAGAGTGGTATTATTGTGGGGGTTTGCTATAGATCACCAAGCCAGTTAGAGGACTTGAATGAGATACTGCTAGACCAAATTACACAGTTTTCAAAAAAGGGGGATACAGTGGTCATGGGTGATTTCAATTACCCAGATATCTGTTGGAAGACCAACACTGCTAAAAATGCAAACTCCGTTAAATTCTTAACTTGTCTTGTCAACAGCTTCATTTCCCAGAAAGTAGAGAGGGGAACCAGGGGCTCTGCTATTTTAGACTTAATTCTCATCAATAGGGAAGAACTGGTAGATGAGGTGGAAGTAGTGGGCACACTTGGTATCAGTGACCATGTACTTTTGGAATTTTCAATTATGGGAAAGAGAAAACCTTTATGTAGTTGTACATATAGACTGGACTTCACAGACTTAAAGGTATGTTTTGTAGAGTTCTGTGGTCAGAAAGACTTAAAGAGATGGAAGTCCAAGAGGGCTGGGAGTTTCTTAAAAGTGAAATACTGAAGGCTCAGTCACAAACAATTCCCTTGAGAAGAAAAGATGGAAGGAGCCTAAGGAATCCAGGTTGGCTCCATAAGCAGTTGTCAAATGATTTGAGGAATAAAAAAGAGTAATTTAGGAAATGGAAGGAAGGCCTTATTAACAAGTATGAGTATAAATAAATAACCAATAATTGTAGGGGGAGTGTTATAAAAACTAAAGCTCAATAGGAGCTTAGGCTAGTAAGAAATGCTAAACATAACAAAAAAAGGCTTCTTTAGTTATATTTCAAGCAAGAAAAAGAATAGGGAAACCGTAGGACCACTGCAGGGACAAGAAACTGAAATTATAACAGATGATGAAGAGAGGGCTGAATGGCTTAACTCTTATTTCTCCTCAGTTTTGTCTTGTGAGGAAAATCGTGATCAATGTTGTAAAAATGTAACACAACACAGGGGACGGGAATGGTGGCCTAGGATCACTGTTGGAGCAGTCCGTGAACACCTAGTTTCTTTAAATGAAACAAAGTCTTCTGGGCCAGATGAACTGCATCCAACTAAAAGAACTTGCAGATGTCATCTCTAAAACTCTGTCCATTATTTTTGACACTTCTTGGAGAACAGGTGAGGTGCCAGAAGATTGGATGTGGGAAATGTTGTTCCCATCTTCAGGAAAGGGAAAAAGGAGGATCCAGGTAATTATCGACACATCAACTTGACATCTGTCGCTGGCAAAATTTTGGAGCAAATAATCAAACACTTGTTCCTTGAGCAGCTGGAACTGAGACCTGTGATTTCTAAGACTCAGCATGGGTTTCACAAGAACAAGTCATGTCGGACCAACCTTATCTCTCTTTTTTGAGAAAGTGACTACCTTGCTGGATCAGGGGAATGCTGTAGACATAGTTTATCTGGATTTCAGTAAAGCTTTTGATAAGGTTCCACATGATATTCTTGTTCACAAGTTGGTAAAATGCAGTATGAGTCCTAATTCTGTCAGGTGGATCAATAACTTGTTGACAAATCGTACCCAGAGGGTACTTGTTAATGGTTCAGCATCTTCTTGGAAAGAGTGAGTACTCCAAGGATCTGTCCTGGGGCCTGTGTTGTTCAACATATTTATAAATGATTTGGAAGAGGGATTAGAGGGGATACTGATTAAATTTGCAGATGATACTAAACTGGGAGGGGTAGCAAACACAACTGAAGACAGCAACAGAATACAGGATGATCTTGATAGGCTCGAGAAATGGGCTAAACTGAATAAAATGAAGTACAATAGGGACAAATGTAAAGTTCTGCATTTAGGTAGAAAAAAACAAATATAAGATGGGGGAGATTTGTCTTGGCAGTAACATGTGCAAAAAGGCTCTAGGAATCTTAGTAGACCATACATTGAACATGAGTCAGCAGTGTGACTCAGTGGCTAAAAAGGCAAATGGGATTTTGTGCTGTATCAAATGGAGTATCGTGTCCAGATCACAGGAGGTGATGGTACCGCTTTACTCTGCTATAGTTCGGCATCACTTGGAGTACTGTGTTCAGTTTTGGGCACTCCAGTTGACGAGGGATGTAGACAAACTGGAACGTGTCCAGAGGAGGGCAACAAAGATGGTGAGGGGTTTGGAGACCAAGACGCATGAAGAAAGGTTGGGGGAGCTTGATCTGTTAAGCCTAGAGAGGAGACGACTGAGAGGGGATTTAAAAGGGTGCCATATGGAGGATGGAGCAGAATTGTTCTCTCTTGTTCCAGAGGGACAGACCAGAACGAATGGGATGAAATTAATTCAAAAGAAACTCCATCTAAACATCCGGAAGAAATTCCTGACCGTTACAGCAGTTTCTCAGTGGAACAGTCTTCCTTGGGATGTGGTGGGTTCTCCATCTTCAGAAATTTTTAAACAGAGGCTAAATAGCCATCTGACGGAGAGGCTGATTCTGTGAAGGCTCAAGGGGGTGGCAGGTTACAGTAGTTGAGCGATTGGGATGTGAGTGTCCTGCATAGTCTGGGGAGTTGGACTAGATGATCCATGAGGTACCTTCCATCTCTATGATTCTATGATTCTATGTTTTTCTGAATGGCGATTGTACCAAAAGGACTGATTTGTTATTTTAGCAAGGAATAATTCTACGATTCTATGATTCTAATTATCTGAACATCATTATCATGATGCATATTCGTTGAATATCTTCATGATGTTCTTTACTAATTTACTGCTAATTAACTCTCTCCATATATCTGTACTCCAATTATTCCCATTTAATTTTCTGAGGAAACATGCATGCACATGAAAGCTCTCACTTTTGTTGCCCCTGGACTCAAATTTTGTTCTGGTACTTCAGACCTACATGGCTACGCACCTGAAAACTCTGTTCATCAATGGTAATCAGGTAGTCAATTAATCATTAATTTTTGGGGCTATTTATAATTTGTTTGTGCGCATTCGCCAGAACAGGCTACTTACCAGTGACTCTACACTGAGCAGTGACAATCCTGGAGGTATTTTGCACGGAGCCAAATAAAACAGTTTTAAAAATAACCAGTTTAGACCACTTGATTATACTATAACTAGTAATTAAGCCCGCTGTAAAAAAAATACAGCGGGCGCTAGCCGTTCCCAACCACCCTGGCAGTGCTGCCCGGGCAGGTGGGAAGGACTGGGCCGCCCCCAAACCACCACCACCACCCCCCGCCGTGGAAAAAGCCATGCCAGGGCCCAGGCAGCCCGATCGCGAGCTCGGTGAGGCTGCGATCGTGCCGTGCGGGCCCTGGGGAGCCATTTTCTTCCCTCCCCGGCACAGGAAAAGCCTCCCCAGGGCCTGGGCAGCCCGATCGCTGCTTGGGCCCTGGGGAGGCTTTTACTCACACCTGGCACAGGAAAAGGTTCCCCAGGGCCTGGGCAGCCCGATCGCAGCCTTGGCCCGGGCCCTAGGGAGGCTTTTTCTTCCCTCCCCTGCCCATCTTCTGTCCTTGGCCCAGCCACTCCCTACCTCTCTGCTCAGCGGTGAGGTAGGAAATGGTGGCGGTCAGGCCAATGCACCCAATGTTGAAGGGGGGCGGATTCGTCAGTCTGGCAGCAAGGGACCAATCGCGAGCCGCACAGAGCATGGCTCGCGATTGGTCCCTTGCCGCCAGACTGACAATTGGAAGGCCAAATTGGCAAGTGCTTTGCACCTGCCGATAGGTCCCTACGATTGTCAGTACAGGGGAAGGGGCCAATAGGCACCCGTCCTCATCCCAGTCAGGGCCCGCCCTTGGGGCCCTTCCTCTTTTATTCTTTCCACTCCACAGGAGTGGTTAAAGATAGTTGTTCTGCACTGAATATAGTCTGTTGAAAAATTATGCTGAAATGCTTTCTGTATGGAACAATTCATAGCCCTGCCGCCTGTTATTTTGCCATCTCCACTTGCTAGACTCAATTAGAAACTTAGTGACATGCTTTGTTCCCTAATGCTGTTACTAATCAGCATAACCAAGGAGCGTCTCTGCATGACTAATAGAGCACCTGAGACAGGCAGGATAGAAATTAATCGGTGAAAATCTTCTATCAGAAACAATGCTTAAAAGATGCTTCAAGTACCAAAGAGGCAGTTCATCATGCAGAGGAAAATCAGTTTCGCAGAGTAAATTCACTCTCCTGTGCAGAGATCAGAAAAATCACAATGGATTTAGTGAGTTTTCATCAGCTTTTCCATCATGCAGAAGAAGCCCTGGAGTTGCCTTGTAAAGGAGAGTAATAAACTTTCCCTCTCTCCCATTTGGGATGGGGGGGGGAATCAGAGGCATGAATTTACTTGGCAGATTTTTATGTCACCTCTCTAGGGACCTCTCTAGGGAGGGAGGGAACGAGCTGTGGGGAATCCTCCCTCACCTGCCTACCTCCCCCCTTCCTTCCTGGGCCTTCACCCACCACAGCTGTGAGGGCTGAAGTGTTGCTAGACAATTGTGTGGCCTAGTCAGAACAGAGCAGGATGAGGCAGTAGTCACTCCACCTGAATAGCATTTGGAGTGGAAGTCTTTTGCCAGCCTGACCCTCCAGCCCAACACTGTTGCTCTCCTCAGTGGAGGGGGGCTTCCCTCATGTACTGCGAGTTGAACCTTGCAAGTACTACTGCAACCATCTGTGGGGTGTGCTGGGATGGGGTGCTGGGATGGTCTGAAGCAGCAGAACAGCATTCAAGTACAGGGGCATGTTAAAGATTGACAACCTTTCATTCAAGTTACAAGCTTATCTGGCCATAACCTTTTGCCCAGAACACTTATGCATGCACACAAAAGCTTCTGCCCAGCCATTGATAGGTGGGAGGGAAGAAGAAACCCAAAGGGAAGGGAGAGGAGAGGAGGAGTGTTTGTAATAAAGGGGGTAAGAGGATGGAGGAGAAAGAAAAATGGATTGGGGGAAAGAGGAAGGAGAGGAGGAGAGAGAAGGAAGGAGAGATAGAGGAATTAAGAATGAGAGGGAGGGAAGCGAGAAAGGAATGAAGTTGGAAGAAGCACGAAGAGGAGGGAGTGACCGGGAAGGATAGAAGACAGATGGGGATGGGAGGGGAGAGTATTTTATACAATAGTGATTTAAAAAATGTGATATTGGGTGGGCGGAGACATGGCACTTAGATAGCTCGAATACTTCGAGCTCCTGTTCCACTGAGGGTCAATCGCTGCTGTGATTGACAGAATCGGGTTTTGGGTACGCCAACCTACCTACCATCTACTCAGGAATTCCTTGTGAATCTCTGGGGCCTCTCTGTTCCACAGGGAAATTAATATTCCCTGGAACGCAAGCTCAGTGTGCACAGGGTCCAGTAAGTGCCGTTCGCCATTTTAAAACTTTCTCCTTTCCTTTCAACTCCGCAATCTACAAGCTCTTACTTTAATCTACCAAGCTAATTGGATTCCTCCCTGCAAGACTTTCGACTCATCACAACTCCAGAGTGAAAACAACTGGCAGACATCAGATCGAGCCTACAAACAGTGAGTGGGGGTTTCCCCGGCACCTTCTCCCCTGGAACAAACTCTTGGTGTGAAAAGCTGCTTTCTTTAACTTAAGCAAGCTAGAGTGTCAGGAAGATAAGGGAGAGAAGGTAAAGAAAGGGGTTAAGGCAGCCAGAACATCCCCGCGCCACTGATTATAAACCGGAGATTGAAAAGCAGATACAAGAATCTCGTGAGAGCGGTTTGCCAGACGAGAAATCAGGCTTGGAAAAGCTTCAACAGGTCATTAAAGCGACAGGCGACAGCTGGTGAAGAAAATAGTTTCGGTTTCCCATTGACAGCTACAGGGACTAGAGTGTGCAAAGAGACAAAATTCTATCTGGAGTGCTATCCTTGGTTTTTTTTTTCCTCTCTGTTTTGCTCTGTCCCGTTCTGTATCTCTTTTTTTTTCTTTTTTTTTGGGCTGATCTCCCAGGACTCTGAGTTTTATAAGGAGAGACTGATACATTATCAAGACTTTGCTGCCATCTAGTGGACAAAAGGGGTCACTGCTGGCCTTCTCCTTAAAAGTGGATAAAAGGACATACTTTTTTCTTTTTTTTTTGTTTTCTCCCCCTCAGGTTGCTGTTATTTTTAGTATATTGCTTTTTTATCAGTATTTTTATTCTATTTTTAATCACCTTTTTTCTATTATTATTCTTTTTCTTTTTAAACCTTCTTTTTGCCCTGGATTTACTTTTTCTCCCCCCCACCACCCTCTTTTCTCTCCCTTTTGCTCTCAAACCATATCTAACACACCTTTATTTTTTTATCTCCTTCTGCTTCTAGAGGCACCTGACAGGTTAAGGTGCAGGTGCAGATAATCTGAACAAGCTCCCCATCTGTTGCTGTTGAGATGTTGTAGACAAGAAGGGTTGAAGAAGTGAAGTGGAGTAAAGCCAGAACATCAAGGAGGCACTGCAGGATTGGAGGGTAGAACACTGGTGTAATTATTTTTTATAACTTGGCTATAAAGTATATTGGGTATACCGGTATATATGTTGATTTAATAGTGTTTTGTAATAATAGAGTTTTAAGAGCGATATATACCAGGTGATATAACCACTTGTTGATTAATATAACTTGTATTCAATGTATGTCTGGAAAAAAAGATAGACAACTCCCCAAAGCTGATAGATCACCAAAAAAGAAATTAAAGGTTGATGTGACAGCCTTCTGGAGAAGAAAGAAGGATATGTAAACAGCTGCCAAAGCAAAGAAAATCAAGGAAAAAGAAAAAGAACTAGAAAGATTGAAACGGCAACAACAAGACCTAGAAGAATTGGAAGAAACCTCAAAAGAAGAAAGCATAGATATGGAAAAAATAGCCCACCTTCTGGAGAAACAAAGCAAGGAGATAAAAGCTTACACGGTTGAAGCACTAAAAAAACAATCTAAAGAACTCTCCAAAGAAATACAAGACATTAAGAAAGAACTCACAGATAGTATAGACGGAATAAAAACACTTGTAGAAGGAAATATAAAACAACTAAAAGAACACAATGCTAAAATTGAAAAACTGGAAGGCTGGAGAGCAGGAGCAGATGACAAGTTTGAAATCTTGCAGTCAGAAGTGAGAAGTAGGAACGTGAAGATCAGAGGGGCCCCGGAATCTTTTGGCAAGGAAGATTTAAAGAAAGAACTTACAGAGGCGATTGGTGCATACTTGGAGGAAGAAGAGGTGAAAATTGAGAAAGCTTACAGAGTAAATTCTAGAGCAGCCAAGAGAAACAACCAGCCAAGAGACATTCTCATTGGCTTCGAATCTAAGTCAGTAAAGAACACAATCCAAGGAAAGCATAGAGAAAATCCATTCACCCTGGAAGACCAAGAAGTTAAGATCTTTCAAGACTTGCCATTGGAGATACAACAAAAAAGGGCACAATTTCACTTCCTACGGCAAATTCTGATTGGACAAAACATTATATATTTCTGGAAAATTCCATTTGCATTGGAAGTTATCTTACCAACAGGAAGAAGGATCGTAAAAACACTACAACAAGCACAAGAATTAGCGGATACCCTAGCCGAAGGCTCTGCGTTGGCAGAAGTACAGAGAAAACAGTCAAGCCAACAAGAATACAAGGGAGTAGCAAGAAAAGGTGCTGGGACCAGAAAGTAAAAATGGAGCTTCTGAAGATAGTTTCTGTTAATGTTAATGGATTAAATTCACCGAATAAAAGATAGAAAGTTTTCAATCAATTACGGAAACTAAAATGTGATATAATATGTCTACACAGAAACCCATATTGCACAAAGACATCAAAACTTATTGAAAAACAAAAGTCTGGGGAAAGAATGGATTGTATCAGCAAAGGAAAAGAAAAGAGGGGTGGTGACGTATATTGTAAACCCCAATATAAATGCGAAGATTATATCCAAAGACCCAGACGGATGCTTTTCTATCCTCAGGATTAAGCTCCCTGACAGTCAAAACTTTGTCTTGGTGAATCTATATGCGCCAAATAATGCCAAAGAGACGTTTTACAGGGATTTTTTCTTGTCCAATTCGGATTTATTGGAAAATGAGGTAATGATAATCGGAGACTTTAATGCAGTCCAAGATCCATATTGGGACAAATCTTCAAGGAAAACAGGCTCAACATTTCCACCCTCTGCAAGATCTAACTTCAAAGACCTGGCTCTAGTGGACGTCTGGAGAGAACATCATCCAAAATCGCGCCAATATACTTTTTATTCAAACAGACATGATGCTTACTCAAGACTGGATCAATGTTGGGCGTCAAAACAAATGTTACACAAACTGAGAACTTCAGAGATACTACCAAACACCTTTGCAGACCACAACCCATTACAAATAGAGCTATGTGTGAAAAGAGTCGGAATAAGAAGGTGGAAAATGAATAATTATTTCCTGGAGGACCTAAAGGTCCAGAAGATTTGTGAAGCAAGTCTACAAGAGTTCTTCCAACTAAATGTCACCCCAGACTCTTCATTGGCCACGGTGTGGGCACGGTGTATATGAGAGGTATACTTTTGCGACTTAACACTACAATAAGAAAAAGAAAGGAAAAGACCCTGAGTGAAATAAAAGAAAAACTGCAACAGACAGAAAAGCAACACCAAGAACACCAAACTAGAGGATTAGCAAAACAAATAAAATTATTAAGAATACAGAGAGACAACCTAGAGGCGGAGGAAATGAGGAAGAAACTTGATAATCTCAAACAAAAAAACTTTGAATGGGCAGATAAACCCGGGAGATGGCTGGCTCAAAGATTGCGGAAGAGCTATCAGAAGCATAGCATCACAAAGTTATCACATGAAGGCCTGAATTATAATAATGAAGCAGAAATTCATTCATGTCTTACCCAATTTTTTCAGAACATATATACAAAAAAGGAACAAAATATAGACCCTGGAACATTCTGTCAAAAAATATCAATGAGCAAATTCACAGACCATCACAGAAAAATTCTCAATCAAAGAGTTACAATGCAAGAAATAAATGATGCAATAATGGCAACCAAAGCTCAAAAAGCCCCAGGGCCAGATGGATTGAGTGCAATATATTACAAGAAGATGAGCCATGTTGTCTCCCCACATTTACTTCAACTATTGAATGAGATTATAGACAATCCTGGAAAATCCCTCCCAAAATCATGGCAACAGGCCTCAATAACACTTATTCATAAAGAAGGAGGAGATATGAACTCACCCAACTCGTATAGACCAATCTCTCTGTTAAATGTGGACTATAATATTTTGGCAAAAATTTTAGCAGAAAGACTGAAAAATTGTATCGGAGACGTTATACACCAAGATCAAACTGGATTTATGCCAAGAAGATTAATGACGAACAACATAAGATTTGTTTTGAATGTGGCAGACTATGTGCGTAAAGAAAAGTTGCAGGCCGCTTTTATATTCCTGGATGCAGAGAAAGCTTTTGACAACGTTAGTTGGGACTTTCTGTTTGAAACACTGAAAGCAACCGATTGTGGTGGTACTTTCCTGGAATTCATCAGACAAATATACTCTGAACAAGAAGCTAGAATTTTAGTAAATGGAATGCTCACAAAACAATCCATTAAAATAGGTAAAGGTACCAGACAAGGATGCCCTTTGTCTCCATTGTTATTCAATCTGGTACTAGAAATGCTGACAACTAAGATAAGAGCTACAGAGGAGATCATGGGAATTAAAATCAATGATCAGGAATTTAAATTAAAATGCTATGCTGATGATGTAGTGTGTACTGTCATGAACTCAAAAGCGTCAATTCCCCCCCTCCTGGAACTACTGAAAGACTTTGGGCATTATTCAGGATACAGAATAAATGATAAAACAAAAATCGATTTACAGGGAACTACAGATCTTGATGTGCAAAATATCAACTGAAAAACCAGATGTGAGACAAATCCCAAATGGGTGAAATATCTGGGAATCTACCTAGACAAAGACTTCCAAGAACTCTTCACTGGTAACTATGAAAGACTATGGAAGACTATGCAACTGGATATCAAAAGATGGAACGAGTCAAAACTGTCCTGGTCGGCTCGAATGGCCACGGTCAAGATGAACTTGTTGCCCAAATTTAACTTTTTGTTCCAAATGTTACCAATAGTGATCCAGGAGAAAACACTAAGAAAATGGCAATCAGTGATCAACAAATTTATCTGGAGTGGAAAAAGGCCAAGAGTTGCTTTTAAAATACTTCAAGATGTGAAGGAGAGAGGAGGCCAAGGTGTTCCTAATCTAAAACTATACAAAGGCGCAGCAGCACTTACATACATAGTGGAATGGATTCGGGAACCGCACTCAAGAGAATTGGTATTTGAAAGAAAAACCATGGGTAACAGTTTCCATGAAAGACTATGGTCAGCAGGAAAACAAAAACAAAAAGCAGTAGCAAACATCTGGATTAGTGGGCTCTTGAACGTATGGTCAAGATATAATAAGAGACTATCCCCAGCACCATCAATATTGAAATCACCAATTGAGGCATACTTTGGGAAAGCTCAACAGAAAAGGTTGACTTGTCTCCAGTACAAATACTTAATATCAAAGACCGGCAAGTTCAAGGATATACAAACAATAAAGAAAGAAGGAGTAGAAATTCAATGGTTAGAGTACAACCAACTAATATCTAGATTCAAAGCAGAGTTTCAGCAACCGTTAAATCTAGAGGCTCCAATACCAGAGTTTGAAAACTTAGTAATCCAAGATAAAACACATTTACAGGGCCAAATATATAAATTGTTATTAAGGTACGAGACAGAAATGGAACGGGTTAAGCCATGTATGATCAAATGGATGCAAAATATTGAGACTAATGTGACAATGGAACAATGGGAGTTAGCATGGTCTAGAATACCAAAGTATACTAATAGTCAAATACTTAAAGAAAATTGGTATAAAATGTTTTATAGCTGGTATGTAACACCAAAAGTGATCGCTAAAATTGCCAAAAATTGTAATAACAAATGTTGGAAATGTGATGATAAAGTAGGCTCTTTTTTTCATATGTGGTGGAGATGTGAAAAAGTTTATAAGTTTTGGGCAAAAATACATATTATTATGCAGAAAATGTGGGGTCTTAGATTTCCTATGAAAGCTGAAGCTATGTTATTAAGTGTTCCTCCACAGTGCCTCCCAACCCATACACAAAGCTTTTTCTTCTATGCGACTACGGCAGCAAGACTAGAATTGGCCAGGAAATGGAAAACGCAAGAACTACCCTCGATAGAAGATTGGCTGAATAAACTAGCTGACTTTGCCAAGATGGCTAAACTGACACTAATAGTTAATGGAAGAACAGAAGAGGCCTTTCAAGAACAATGGGGCCCTTACCTGAACTGTTTAGGAAAATAATACAAAAGGGATTGAAACGTGGAACTAAATGTATTAAGTGAAGAGCATAACCCTTCTTTTTTCTGTGCTAACAATGTAGATTGCATGTATTTCACTATAATTCTGGAAAATAAAAATAAAAATCATAAAAAAAATGTGATATTCACCACATCCGGATTTTCAATGAGAGTCTGCATAAAAAAACATAAAGCAATTATTCCTTCATGCTCAAGGTTTCCTCCCTTCCTTGCTCCCTCCCTCCCTCCCTCCCTTCCAGTTTTTAATTTTCCAACTTTTTATTTTACCAACTTTTTAAATGGTCTGTTTCTGTTTTATGGATAGCTTCCTGATGTTTGTATCTGATGGCTTTTTTTCAATGGCTTGTTTTTAGAAGGAGAGTTGGTTTATATGCTGCTTTTCTCTACCAGGAGTCTCAAAATAGCTTACAATCACCTTCCCTTTCCTTTGACCACAACAGACTTTCTTTGAGGTAGGTGAGGCTGAGAGCCGTGATATTACTGCTCATTCAGAAGAGCATTATCAGGACTGTGACTAGCCCAAGGTCAAAGAGCTGGCTGCATGTGGAGGAGTGGGGAATCAAACTCGGCTCGGTAGATTAGAAACTGGCTCTCAACTATACCAAGCTGGCTTTTATCATTCCAATCTGGCTTTCAGCAATTGTTCTGTTACACTACCAAGCTTGCAATTCTAACTCACACTCAAATATAATTCTAAACATTAATGACATCATAGCCACTGAGGGAGATGCCTGGGCTCACGGAGATGCTGCTGATGCCACCTCCACCCAGAGAGACTTTGTGACAGCCCCCTGGGCCTGCAGAGGCTGCATGGCCACAGCTGCAATCACAGCCACAGCCACAGCCTTCCCTGCCAGCCACCCCCTGACTCTTCTAGCATGTTCCCCATGGGGGGGACTACGGACGTCATGTCCGTATTCACATCCATTTTAGAGGGCGCGTCAGAAGATGTGTTCCACATTAATAACATGAGACTGTCCAAGGTGGTGTGAAATTGACAAAACTTTTTGTTTTGTTTTAGAAAATAGAACTGGCTTCCATGGGTTGATACTTTTGCCATGGAACTTTCCTCCAGATTCAGGCTGGGAAATTCCTGGAGATTTTGTGGTGGGCCTCATGGAGTTATTGTGTTACCAAGTAAAGCATCCATAGTTTTGTTTTCTACATAGAAGCTTCACAGCTGAAGTACAAACCTGATCCTTCAAAACACTTTTATGCAACACAGGCGTGATAGGCATTTGCAGTTTCCTCAGATTGTAGGGCTGTGTTCTGAGGGTTTTGCTCCTAACATTTCACCTGTATCTGTAGCTCGCATCTTCCGAGGTCTGTCACAGCAAGATGCATATCTCTCTGTGGCAATGCACATCTTGATGTGACAGACCTCTGAAGATGCCATTCACAGATGCAGATGAAATGTTAGGAGCAAAACCTACCAGAACATGGCCTCACAACCTGAGAAAACAAAACAAACAAAAAAAAACCAGTTGATTCCAGCTGTGAAAGTCTTGGACAATAGATAGAAGCCATGCCTTAAATTTACCACCCTGACTCATGAGACTCACTTCTTTTAGTTTCTCTCTCACTTTCCAAGACCAACAACATCCTCTTGATTTGTTATATCTTCGTTTCATACTTAATCCAGTACAAAACATTTCCCTTCATTCATCAACCTGTGTCTGACACTGTGAATTGATTGAAACACTACCTCAATACATGGGTAAATTGTTTTTCAACTTAAATCTTCAAAACAACGAACAACCATTGGGTAATTGTGGTAGCACTGAAAAACTGGAAGTGGAAGGGGGGTATCTTTCACAATAGTAATAAAAGTTATGATACTCACACTTTCTTGAGCGTCAACTACAGGACTCTATACAAAAATATAAAGCAATTATTCCTTCATCCTCATAGATCCTTCCTTCCTTCCTTCCTTCCTTCCTTCCTTCCTTCCTTCCTTCCTTCCTTCCTTCCTTCCTTCCTTCCTTCCTTCCTTCCTTCCTTCCTTCCTTCCTTCCAAAGTTCATGACTGATCTACAAGCTATTTCAATAAAAACATGTATTCCTATTGGACACAATCTATAAATCTTCTCCATTTTAGGGTTAGATTTCACAGCTAAATGAGTGCCCTTCATTGGTTTTCAAGGACAAAAAGTCATCTAGATTAGCTATGTCAAAGGAACTTTCACACACATTAAAAATGCAGTTTGAATCCACATTCAAAGCACTCTTTTTCATTTTTCTTTTTTTTTCTCCCTTTTCCTTTTTTGGGAGAAATGAATCTGAGTTTGGGGATTGGCTGGATATTTGGCTCTTCTGGAAACGCCAGTGCATTCCAAATTTGTGGAGATGCAAGAGATTATGGAATAGATAACTCCTCTTCTTAATAACTAAGGGTGTCAGCCTGGAGTGGGAAGAAGCACGATTTCCCCCCACCCAAACGCATAGCTAGGACTGCAAAGAACAGGAGCAGATTTCTATTGTCACAGATTAAAGAGATATAAACTTGTTTTCCTGCTCTCTTTTGGAATGAGGGGCTCAGATGGAATTCCCTCGTGTCATATACTTGGCAGATTTTTATGCTACATCTCTAGAGTCCTACTTGAGTATATATTCCAATAAGTTTTATTTTAAAAATCCAATAACACAAACTGGGGGAAGGGTGACATCTCATGTCACCTTTGCAAACCTGGAGAAAAGAAGCAGATAATTTCAAATGCCATTTATTTATTTATTTATAAATTTATTTATTTATTTATTTATTTATTTATTTATTTACTTACTTACTTACTTACTTACTTACTTATTTACTTACTTACTTACTTACTTACTTACTTACTTATTTATTTATTTATTTATTTATTTATTTATTTATTTATTTATTTATTTATTTATTTATTTATTTATTTATTTATTTATAGATTTCTATACCGCCACTCCCCGATACTTCTCGTGGCGGGTTACATCATAAAATTCTAAAAACAGTATAACCCAAATAGAGGTTAATAAGATGGATCAAAATCACAGTGCCCCCTTGTTTTCTTTTGGTAAAAGGTATCCCCTGTGCAATCACCGGATCATGCCTGACCCTTGGGGTGACGCCCTCTAGTGTTTTCATGGCAGACTCAATACGGGGTGATTTGCCAGTGCCTTCCCCAGTCATTACCGTTTACCCCCCACCAAGCTGGGTACTCATTTTACCGACCTCGGAAGGATGGAAGGCTGAGTCAACCTTGAGCCGGCTGCTGGGATAGAACTGCATGTCTGCTGCCTTACCACTCTGAGCCACTAGAGGCTCTTTTGGACAATAGGCCAAATCCTAGAGTTTTAACTGATGTATTAATTAGGGATTATATTTTACTGACTTTTCCAGTGGTCTGCTTCTATTGTATGGAGGGGTTGATGCTGTTTGTATCTGATGGCTTGTTTTCAAAAGCTTGATTATATTTTGCCATGTTGTTTTAACTGTAAGCCAACTTGAGCAGGACTCTGAAGAGGTGCCACTGAAATATCCAAAATTCATAAAAATGTCTACCATAATATTCATTCCCATCTTGATCCATTCAATTGTTTAAATTAAAAACTGCCTATATTCCTCAAGGCCACTTTCCTGTCTGGAGTTATTTGGTGGAGGAGAAAGCTCCCTTTTTGTAATAGTTTAAACTGGAGCAGGCTAGTAACTCTTACCCCCTTAAAGTCCTACTGTATTCCTCAACATGGTGAGGGGTGAACTGCAGAGGTCATAGCACACAGGGCAATTACATAGGCATGGAGAAGGACATAGCAACACACCCCATCTTTCTTGCCAAGAAAATTCTATGGAAAGTACGGCAACTATGGTATGCAGTGGTAGGCCCCTCAGGCCATGAAGTACTGAATAAGCCACTGGGCAAGGGCGACAGCTCTCTACCAGTAACCTGGGCATCTATGGACACTTAGCTGCCAATGTAGCCCATGGAGAATGCAAAGGCCTGAGCCAAAGGAAAATCAGAAAGATTGCAACATGGAATGTATGTGGAATGTCACAAGGAAAATTGGCTATTGTGAAATCAGAAATGACTCAACTTAACATCAGTCTGCTCGGCATCAGTGAACTACACTGGACAGACAATGGCCACTTTCCATCTGAAGACTTTGCAGTCTACTATTCTGGTCATGACAGTATCAGAAGAAATGGTGTGTCCTTTATTGCGGATGACAGCTCGTGCAGCGGAAAGTTACACAGCAGTAAATGACTGAATTATGTCCATCCGAATTTGGGGAAAGCCAATGAACACAACGGTTGTAGAAGAAGAAGAAGAAGAAGAGTTGGTTCTTATATGCCGCTTTTCCCTACCCGAAGGAGGCTCAAAGCGGCTTACAGTCGCCTTCCCATTCCTCTCCCCACAACAGACACCCTGTGGGGTGGGTGAGGCTGAGAGAGCCCTGATATCACTGCTTGGTCAGAACAGTTTTATCAGTGCCGTGACGAGCCCAAGGTCACCCAGCTGGTTGCATGTGGGGGAGCGCAGAATCGAACCCGGCATGCCAGATTAGAAGTCCGTACTCCTAACCACTACACCAAACTGGCTCTCAGCCATTACCCCTTAATGTTCAGTCCATAGAAGTGGATGCACCAACCAAAGCTGCTGATGAAAATGAAATTGAAGATTTCTATGTGAAAGTGCATGAAACAATAAGACAGGGGCCTCAAAAGGACATGATATATGTTTTTGGGGATTTCAATGCCAAAGTTGGAAATCAACAAGAACAGGGCATCTGCGGTAGGCTTGGACTAGGTGAGCGAAACGAAGCTGGTGACAGACTTATCCAGTTCTGTCAAGAAAACACTAACTTCTTCTATGACCTACCGAAATTCCGTTTATACACCTGGACATCTCCAGATGGCATACACTGCAATCAGATTGATTTTATCCTTTACAGTCAGAAAAGACGGAGCTCCCTTCTAGCAGTAAAAACATTTCCGGGAGCAGATTGTGGCTCTGATCATTAACTGTTGGTGGCCAAGTTGAAAGTCAGATTACTTAATATCAAGAAAAATGTACCTCCAAGGACGTTTAATGTCACCAGGCTTCCACCAACATATGCCATAGAAGTGAACAACAAATTTGAACGGTTTGATACTATTGAGAAGCTACCTGAGGAATTGTGGCAAGAATTTCAGTCTAATGTCATAGAAGCTGCTTTAGAACATATACCATACAAAAAGCCGGAAAGAAGATGCAAAGGGTTAACATCTGACACCATCAAAATTGCTGAAAAATGAAGAGCAGCAAAAGCTGCTGGTAAGAGAAACGAATTCAGAAGGCTAAATGCAGATTTTCAAAGTGCTGCCAGACAAGATAAAGAAGTGTATTGGAGGCAACTATCCAAGCGACTGGAAGAAGCCTCTTTTCTCAGGTGAAACAAGTCTGGAGCACCTTCACGGCTCATAAAGTGACCATCAAAGACAAGAATGGAAATACTTGACTGACAAGCCAACATCAAGGATTGATGGCGACAATATGCCGAAGAATTATATGCAAACACCAAGGTGCTTCAGTCACCAGCCAAAAACACCCAACATGAATTGGAACCGCCTATACTTGAAGAAAGAGCCTCTTGTGGTGCAGGGTGGTAAGGCAGCAGAAATGCTGTCTGAAGCTGTCTGCCCATGAGGCTGGGAGTTCAATCCCAGCAGACAGCTCAAGGTTGACTCAGCCTTCCATCCTTCCGAGGTCGGTAAAATGAGTACCCAGCTTGCTGGGGGGTAAATGGTAATGACTGGGGAAGGCACTGGCAAACCACCCCATACTTAGTCTGCCATGAAAACGCTAGATACCTTTATACTTGAAGAAGAAATGATCTGGGCCCTGAAACAGCTCCCAAATAATAAAGCAACTAATAAGGCAGTTCCCACTGTCATGATGGTCAGTCCATAGTCTGAGGAAGAGTGCTTGCACAAGAAAGCTCACGCCTTGAAGCAATCTTTGTTGGTCTTAAAGGTGTTACTGGACTCTGATTTTATTGTGCTACTTCAGACCAACACGGCTATTCATTTAAATCTACTTAAAAAATAAATGCTTCTCAAGACTCTGTCGTGTTGCGGAGCCTGGGGAAGCATTTTTAAAAATCTTTAGAAAGACCCATAGTAGCAGAAGCAGGAGAGGAGTAGGTGGCCTGAGTGAGCAAGCTGCTGGCTTTCCCAGCTATTGAGGGAGAGGAAGGAGGCAGCCCAACTGCACGGAGCTTTTATTCCAATCCCAGGCCGATTCAGCCCCATCCTCCTTCCTTTGTTCCTTCATTCCTTACACACTTCCTACCCCTCTTTCATTTTTCTCCTTCTTCCCTCCCTCCCTCTCCTTCCTTCCCAACTCTTCTCCCTCCCTCACTACCTCATTGCATTCTTCATTGCTTTTCTGGGGCAAAAACTGATCTAGATATGGGTATAATGCCCTTAAACTTAAACCTTCAAAACAAAAGAAGCGCTATTAATTACTCATGCATTTCAGAAGCAACATTGGAATGGGAAGGGGAGAATTTTTCAAAATAGTCATGAAAGTTGTGATACTCACATTACTCTGAGAAGGACGTTCACCCTAGATGTTTAAAAACAAACAAACAAACAAAAAAACAACAAGCAATTATTCCTTCATGCTCATAGCTTCTTTCTTTCTTTCTTTCTTTCTTTCTTTCTTTCTTTCTTTCTTTCTTTCTTTCTTTCTTTCTTTCTTTCTTTCTTTCTTTCTGCCTGCCTGCCTGCCTGCCTGCCTGCCTGCCTGCCTGCCTGCCTGCCTGCCTACCCTTCTGATGGCTTCTTTTTCTTTTGACATGTTATTACTGCAAGCTACTTTGAGCAAGACTTGGAAGAGGTGGCATAGAAATATCCTGAATAAATAAAACTGCCTATTGCAAAGTTCAATCTCTTACTGAACATTTAATATTTTATATGAACAACTGCCTTTATTCTTTAAAGTTCTGTCCTGTCCACTCTTATGTCATGAAGGAAAAAGTCTTCATGTTTGTAATAGTTTAGAGGGGAGTATGCAACAGGCCAAAACTGAGGTCAAGGTCAGGCAACAGGCTGTGTTGAATAATACTATGAATAATTCATAGTATCACAAAGTTCATTCTTATGCCGAATGCATCATGTTTTATGGGGGAAACAGCCATTACCCCTTAATGTTCAGTCCTGTCCACTCGTATTTCGTGGAGGAAAAAGTTTTCATGTTTGTAATAGTTTAGAGGGGAGTATGCTACCATGACTTATTTTCCCCCATTCTTCTGCTCTTAGAATTTGTGACAGAAAATAAGAGAAGAAAATAAGAGAAGAAAATAAAAGTTGTGATACTCACCTGAAGTGGCCCAAGAGCTCCCTACATATAAACAGTAAATAATTATCCTGGTGTATTCATAGTTTCTTCCCTCCCCTTCTTCCTTCCCTTCCACTCTTTCCACCTTTTATTCTGTTCCTTTTCTGGGAGAGAAAGAGAAGCTGAATTTCAATTTACCTGGGAGTGACTTTCACTGAGACACTGAGTTGGAACAACCATTTAGCCTTTATTAAAGCCTCCACTCTTAAAATAATTGGGGCCATACTAAGATTCTATGCATCTAAGGGAGGATCTATTATTGATCCAGCGATAAAACTATTCATGGCCAAGGCCTTACCCCATCTCCTTTATGGTATCAAAGTCTGGGGAAGGAGGGATCACCTGATTCTAGCTGGGAAGTGATTCAGAATCACTTCCTTAGACGTATTTTGGCCTTACCAAAAGGAACTCCTGCTGCACATATGCGTGCAGAGTTAGGGCTTCCATCAATCAAGGCTCAAGTCCACTTCAGTAAAATTTTGGACACAACATAGGAAAAATACTACCAATTTAATACTCAAGCAGTGTTTTGAGCTAACCTTGAATACTGATCCTTTCCGACTTGCCTGCTATGTTAAAATACAATTACGGCATTCCATCCCAGATAATTTATTAAGAGCACAATTTATTAAGAGCACTAGTCTAATCTGAGTGATTGGATCTTTAATACTGATGCCATACTGGATAGACAAACAATAATAAAATCTACTTGATAGCAAGGATCCTGAGCAGATCGCCCGCATTGCAAAATTTTTAGCAAAGGTTTTTAGAATCAATTCCTTGTTTTTAACAAAATTGAGTAACTCTGTCTGATTCTTATAATTGTACTATTTTGTATTTCCATACCTGTATTGTTCTTTATGCCAATAAAGGCTTTTGTATCTCTAATAAAATCTAATTTTTCTCCTTTGTTTAAACTATTCAAAACATTCCATCTCAGATCAGACTATTTGGTCTTTTTATTATCGGATAAAAAGGTAAAGGTAAAGGTATCCCCTGTGCAAGCACTGAGTCATGTCTGACCCTTGGGGTGACGCCCTCTAGCGTTTTCATGGCAGACTCAATACGGGGTGGTTTGCCAGTGCCTTCCCCAGTCATTACCGTTTACCCCCCAGCAAGCTGGGCACTCATTTTACCAACCTTGGAAGGATGGAAGGCTAAGTCAACCTTGAGCCGGCTGCTGGGATTGAACTCCCAGCCTCATGGGCAAAGCTGTCAGACGGCTGCCTTACCACTCTGCGCCACAAGAGGCTCTTTATTATCGGATACCAACCCCCTAATTAGTTATAATGTTTCAGTATTTGCATTAGCAGCAAGGAAAATGCGAGCCAAATTTATGCCATCAGACAGCTAGAAACCTGAATTCTTATTGTCTTTTATTATCTATGGACTACTGCATGTATTGTTCTAATTCTTTTACTGTTTTTATATCAACTGATATGATATTGATTGTATTGTAATGGCCTATGGCTGGAAACAATGAAGTCTTACACTTTGAAGATTGGTTGGATGTCGGGCTCCTCTAAATTCCCATCCTGGAAACTTCAGTATATTCCAAATATGTGGAGATTCAGGAGATTACGGAAGAGATTCCTCCTGTTCTCAATAAGTAAGATTTCAGTCTGGAGTCTGAATCAGATCACGTCTATTCTCTGCTGATCAAATCTGTTCTTCTCTGCCCAACCTACCAGCTAGATCTGTAAAGAACAGGAGCAGATTTCTAGTGCTCCTGAATAAAGGAGAAAAACAAACTTTCCCCCTTTCTCTTTTGGAATGTGGGAATCAGACAGAAATTCCGTTTTCTTCCCGGTTTTTCAGATTAGAGTCTTCTGGCTCTAAAAGACAGTAAGCAAAGGGACCTAAAAACTTTCAAAGGTGTGAATCAGAAGTGTTCTGTAAACCACCATACCAACAGGCCCCTAGGTAGCAATAGCTTACCAAAAGCAGAATAATGATGGGATTTTTCACCTTAGTCATAAAAGTTGTGATACTCACCGAAAGTAAATTAGCAGGACCCTGCATATAAATAGTAAGTAATTATCCAGTTGTATTCATCGTTTCCTCCTTCCTTTCCTCCCTTCCTCTCCCCTTCCCTCCTCTCCCTCCCTTCCTGTATTCCTCAAAATGTCATGACTTATCTGCCGAGTTTTTCAATGAAAACATTGATTTCTGTCGAATACAAACTGTATTGGGCCCTTCTGATTTCCCATTCTGGAAATTTTAGTGTATTCCAAATATGTGGAGATGCAGGAGATTATGGAAGAGATTCCTCCTGTTCTCAATAAATAAGTTTTCAGTCTAGAGTGTAAATCAGATCACGTCTATTCCCCGCTGATCACATTGTTTTCTTTTGATCACAATAGTTTCAAAATCAGCCTTGATTTTGCTACTTTATTGTTTTTCCTGGGTAAAAAGGTCATTGTTAATTGACATCTCAAGGGAGCTTTCCCTCATACTGAATATTGCACCTTCAATCCATTTTCTCTCCACTTGCAAACATATTTTCCTGTGTCATGACAAAATACACTTGCGTACCATTGCTAAGGTGACCATCCTAAGTATTTTGACCTTCATCCAGCTGCATCGGTCAGTATAAAATAAGCGGAAGACCGAAATAATATATATTTTTTCAGCTGAAGCAAGAGTAGCAAGAGTAACAAGAAATTGTGTATCTTTCTGTGTTTGAGACAGGAGGGACATAGATAGGAAGCAAAATTTAAAATCATATGTTGTCTGTGTGTGTGTGTGTGATGCGGGGGTTATTGGGGGATGAGTGAGTGTGTAGGTGTGTTTTAGGAGACATTGGGGATGCAGAAAGAAGGGGTTACAGAAAAGGTTAGGGGGGAAATAATGGGAGGAAGACCTGCATTGGGGAGGGAGACTGAAAGAGGGATGACTAAGAGAGACCCTTTATGCATGGCGGCAGCTACTCCATGCTTCCGTCATGCTGTTGTGGTGGGGCAGGATGCCCCACTGTTCCCCATGAACACACAGGGGTGGGCCCCGAAGGGCTGCCTTGGCGTAGCGTGTGCACATGTGCTTTGCACCGTGGCTAGCAGGGTAAGTGGCAGCGGCTGAGGGGAGGTGGGGAGAAGCCAGGGGGACTGGGGAGGCGGGCCCCCTCCACATGCTTTGGTGAAGGCATGGGGATGCCCCTGCCGGCTCCATGGCTTTGCGGAGCCCGCAGGGGCGTGCAGTGTCCATACAGGGACAATGTAGGTTGGGGCCAGGCGGGCCAAAAGGCCCAGCGCTGGCAATTATGTACCGCGCCGGCCTCGCAGGATCCAGGAAGCTGCAGAAGTTCCCTCGTTTGCATAACACGGGCCTTCCATGGCCCTGCGTTGGACCATGCCCGCACTGGTGGCGGGGGCTTACATAATTGGGGATTTTCCCCGATGCCCTGCCGCCACCAGAATGCCTGTGCATAATGGGGTCACAGAGAAGAAAGGGAGAAAAAGGGTAGGGGAGGGAAGAAGCAAAAGCTGAGGAAATGCAGTGGCCTTTCCTTCCAGGTTCCCAGTTGTAGGTGAGTATGTACACATGCTTGTATATTCTGTAAGACTGCAAGTATAGATCATATGCTAGAATGAGATAAAGGATATGTGGAAACCCTGCATTTCACCATGATGGCTGCAATCCCAATGACACTTTCCAGGGATTAATAATAATATGGGACTTACTTCTGAGTAAACCTGATTAGGCTTGCTCCCTACAACTTTCTGAGGGGAAAATAGGCAAGTGCACTTCACTTTTCCCAGTTTCTTTTCCCTCATGGGATTCCTTGTGTTGTGCATAGACCCATTATGCAAAGGCTGGAATGCCCAAAATGGTGGCGACAGGGCTTTGGGGAAAATCCCCAATTATGCCCGACGTCACCACCATTCAGGGCCCAGCCCGACCCAGACCCTTGGAAGACCCACATTAACAAAATCCGTGTTCTTCCGGAGTCCTGGGACTCCCGAGGGCGCAGAAGAGGGCTAGCCTCTCTGAGCCCTGTGCATAATTGTAACAGCCGGGCTTTTGGCCCGGCTCTTCCCCTGACCTCCCGTGACCTCCCCTGACCCTGCAGAGATGCCTCTCGCCCCTGCCAGCTGTGCAGAGTCTCCACTCTGGTGGGCAACCCCCGCGGGCAACCCCCGCCATGGTGGGAGAGCAGCATGCTGCTCCCCACCATCCTGCAGTGGGGGGGGGCCTGCCCCCAATCCACCCCCCAGCTGCTGCCGCCACTTAGAAGCACTCTTCCGGCCCTGCGTTGTGTGCACAGGGCCATTGTGTGGGCACAGCCCCACCCCTGTGCGTACATTCTAACTCACACTAGAATATCATTATAAACATTAATTAAATGAGGGACCATCCAGAGCAAAAGGCAGCCTTACCGACATGGTTTCCTTTAGGCAAATGAGAAGGATGAAAATTTCAGCCACAAAGTACGGTCTCATCCTGTCTTCTTTTGGATGTCTTTGAGTGGCAAAGTGAACAGTGAATATCTTCTACCTGCTGTATTTATACCAAGAGTCAGCCTTGAAATCTCAGGCCTGTTTGCCAGATGTATTTGTTCCTTTGTCAAAAGGGACCAATCAGGAATAGTTAACAATATTTTTTTCATAGCCATAATTATGTGGAAGGTAAACACAGACTCCAAATGCCAGGAGCCAATTCTCTGGCCAACCACCTCTACCCTTTGTCTTAAATCAGAGGGCTCAACTTCATATATACGAAAGGGAAATTAATCATTGCAGGAGTTGACTGACCTCCTCATCACAGAACAAGTGAGAAGAAGGTAAACTCCATACAATTACGGAGAGGCTCCTTAGGTTATCAGACTGCACTAACTTCTATGCATCAAAGCCAGAGCTGAATCAAAACTGATACACGCACATTGCAGAAATATTACTTTATTCACAAAATGTCACAAGCAGGCTTAGAAGGAACAGGCTTCCTTTGGAGGTGGTGGGTTCTCTATTTTTGGAAATTTTAAAACATAGAATGGATAGCCATCTGACAGAGAGGCTGATTCTGTGAAGGTTCAAGGGGGTGGCAGGTTACAGTGGATGAGCAATAGGATTGTGAGTGTCCTGCTTTGTGCAGGCTCCCTTCCAACTCTGTTATTCAATGATTCTATGATTTTAAGGGACTCATGACATAGGATTGCACCATCAAAGGCTGGCGGAGGAGTTGCATGTTAAGTGCTTCTGCTTAGTAACACAACACAGGGGATGGGAATGGTGGCCTAGGAGCACTGTTGGAGCAGTCAACAAACACCTAGTTTCTTTAAATGAATCATAGAGTTGGAAGGGACTTTCCTCTGCAGCCAATGGGAACAGCATCCTGCCCCACTCCAAATGACAACCTTTCAAATACTTAAAGAGGTCTATCATGTCCCCTCTCAACCTCCTTTTCTACAGGCTGAACATTCCCAAGTCCCTCAACCTATCTTCATAGGGCTAGATCCCTTGGCCCCAGATCATCCTCGTCACTCTCCTCTGTACCCATTCAATTTTATCTAAGTCCTTCTTGAAATGAAACAAAGTCTTCTGGGCCAGATGAACTGCATCCAAGGTACTAAAAGAACTTGCAGATGTCATCTCTAAACCTCTGTCCATTATTTTGACACTTCTTGAAGAACAGGTGAGGTGCCAGACAATTGGAGGCAGGAAAATGTTGCCCCCATCTTCAATAAAGGAAAAAAGGAGGATCCAGGTAATTATCGACACATCAACTTGACATCTGTAGCTGTAGCTGGTAAACTAATCAAACACTTGTTCCTTGAGCAGCTGGAACTGAGAGCTGTGATTTCTAAGACTCAGTATGGGTTTTGCAAGTACAAGTCATGTTGGACTAACCTTATCTCTTTTTTCAAGAAAGTGACTACCTTGCTGGATCAGGGGAATGCCATGGACATAGTTTATCTGGATTTCAGTAAAGCGTTTGATAAGGTTCCACATGATATTCTTGTTCACAAGTTGGTAAAATGCGGTATGAGTCCTAATTCTGTCAGGTGGATCAATAACTTGTTGACAAATCGTACCCAGAGGGTACTTGTTAATGGTTCAGCATCTTCTTGGGAAAGAGTGACAAGTGGAGTACTCCAAGGATCTGTCCTGAGGCCTGTGTTGTTCAACATATTTATAAATGATTTGGATGAGGGATTAGAAGGGATACTTACTAAATTTGCAGACGATACTAAACTGGGAGGGGTAGCAAACACAACTGAAGACAGCAGCAGAATACAGGATGATCCTGATAGACTCGAGAAGTGGCCTATATTGAATAAAATGAAGTTCAATAGGGACAAATGTAAAGTTCTACATTTAGGTAGGAAAAACCAAATACACCAATATAAGATGGGGGACACTTGTCTTGGCAGTAGCATGTGTGAAAGGGATCTAGGAGTCTTAGTAGACCATACATTGAACATGAGTCAGCAGTGTGACTCAGTGGCTAAAAAGGCAAATGGGATTTGGGGCTGTATCAAACAGAGTATCGTGTCCAGATCATGGGAGGTGATGGTAGCTTTACTCTGCTCTAGTTCAGCCTCACTTGGAGTACTGCGTTCAGTTTTAGCCACCCCAGTTGAAGAGGGATGTTGACAAACTGGAAGGTGTCCAGAAGAGGGCAACAAAGATGGTGAAGGGTTTGGAGACCAAGACATGAAGAAAGTTTGGGGGAGCTTGGTCTGTTTAGCCTAGAGAGGAGACGACTGAGATGGGATCTGATAACCATCTTTAAGTATTTAAAAGGGTGCCATATGGAGGATGGAGCAGAATTGTTCTCTCTTGCTCCAGAGGGACAGACCAGAACCAATGGGATGAAATTAATTCAAAAGAAATTCCATCTAAACATCCGGAAGAAGTTCCTGACAGAGCAGAATCTCAGTGGAACAGGCTTCCTCGGGAGGTGGTGGGTTCTTCATCTTTGGAAATTTTTAAACAGAGGCTGGATAGCCATCTGACGGAGAGGCTGATTCTGTGAAAGCTTAAGTGGGTGGCAGGTGACAGTAGATGAGCGATAGGTTTGTGAGTGTGCTGCATAGTGCAAGGGGTTGGACTAGATGACCCATGAGGGACCTTCCAACTCTATTATTTTATGACTAGGGACAAGAATACAATGGGTGCTAGAGCTTGGCAGTGGGAAGAGGAAGGGGAGGGGTTGTCCAGTCTGTACAGGCATGGGGTTGAATGTGGGTTCTTCATCTCTGGAAATTTTTAAACAGAGGCTAGATACCTATCTGATGGAGAGGCTGATTCTGTGAAGGCAAAGGAGTGGCAGGTTACAGTAGATGAGCATTTGGGATGTGAGTGTCCTGCATAGTGCAAGGGGTTGGACTAGATGACATATGAGGTTCCTTCCAACTGTATGATTCTATGATACTATGATTCTAGTAGTTCATCAAATACCCTGAGCCATCTGTAGATGTAGTTGTGAGTTTCCTGCATACTGCAGGGTGTTGTACTAGATGACACCAGAAGTCCCTTCCAACTCTGTGATTCTATGATGTTAAATAACCAAGCTAGACACTTTACTCTGACCAGTTCAAGGGTCTGGGGGTGGGGGTGGGGATTCATCAATAACTTTTTAACAGCATTTTTAACAGCATTTGGGCTGATAAGGTTTTGTACAGCTGCTTTATTCTCCAGGAACACAGATCTGTACAGATCTTACTCCTCAGTAAAGAGTCCTGTAATGTTAATGGGGCTTTCTTCTGGGAAAGTGTGTATAAGGTTACAGTCCTGGTAACACTTCATTTACTGAAGCAGAAATTATATGATATGTTTTTTAAATGCTGAAGCTATTTTGGGTGGGTGTTGATGTTTGATGTTGCATTTAATTAGTTGGGCACAGATTATCTGTTACATGGACCAAGGTTATAAAAATCATTGACTGCATTGTTTTGGACAAACATTAATTATGTCCAATTTCCTTTGTTCTTTGAATTTGCAGCCTCAGGGTTTGTTCTTCTGTGATTCACTCAGCAAACACTGAGAAGGACATAATCTTTGTTTACAAAGGATAGTTCCAGTTTTTGGAAAATAAGTGTCCCTGTTACGTCAGTCAGTATATTGTTATGGTCCTCGTCAGTACAAACACAATGTTTCACAATTGAAAGCATGCTAAAATCAAATACATAAAGGAGCAGAATGAAATAAAACTGCTTCTTTAGATTTGCCTTTAAAATTTTGTATTAAAAATACATGTAACACAATGCTAATAAAGGTATTTTATGAGTGTGTGTATATAGAATCATAGAATCTGTCCCTCTTAATAAAACAGTAAGGGCTCTTGGGGTGGGCTCAGTCCGGGATGGGGGGTCCAACAATTGGCCCCTTGGCCCCAGACTGACAAGAGGAGGGGACAATCGGAAGGCACGAATATGGCCCCTCACTAGGACAGACCAAAATTCCATCCAGTCAGCCCAGCCAGGGGCAATCTGGAGACATCGCTGCCAGTCTACCCCTGACCACCTCAGGGAGAGGAGATCAATAGGGCTGTCAAGGGGATGAGAACGGAGGCTTGGACAGGCTGTGCCAAAGGATAGGCTGTGCCCTTTTCACCCAAAGCTGTCCTAATTGTCATGTCCAACTGTAACTTTGCCTCAGAACCTTGACAGAGCTGGCAGGAGGCTGCAGAGTGCTCTCCTTCCCTCTTCCTTCAAGCCTGCTTCGAAGGAGCCTCTAACTGACTGAGGGGAGGGAGGCGTTTCCAAGAGCAATGCAGGGGAGCCTGAGGGCATTCCTTTTGAGGGTGGGGAACTTTCCTCTTCTGCCAAACAGTTGGCTGACAGGGAGGCCACAGAAAAGCCCCTTCTCATTTAAAATACTGCTCTGGCCGGGGGTTAGACACAGCCAAGCCATGTGTCTTCTTTGCAACTCTCTGCAGATTTGAGGCCACTGCACAGTGTTATTCTGCAGATTAAGCTGGTTCTTTTGTCTCCTGTTTCATCTGCACAAAACCCCTGTGCAGTAGGTCTCAAGTCTTTCAATTCAACAACAACCTGTGTGGGAAGCCTTAAATGTTTCTTCTCTACCACAACCCTGTCCAAAGTAGCCCTTTCTGCCTGGGGAGCTGATCTTTAAACTCTGCAGGTGAGCTGTAATTCCAGGAGCTCTCCAGGCCCCACCTGGTGGTTGGCTACCCCTTGGTTGGAAATATTCCTGTAGGTTTGGAGGTTGGACTTCAAAATCGTACAATGCCCCAGAGTCCAGCCTTCAAAGGAGCCATTTTTGCCTGCAGTTGGGAGGAAGTGCTGCAGGTGTGTCCCTCTTGGGCTATGGGCTATGCCCAGCCCTTACCAGCAACTGTCTGTATTCTGGGGCGCAGACAGGCAGACCAACATCTGTCCTGTGAGTCTGAAAAGTGCAGGAAGATCTAAATAAATATTTCCAGCCTGAAACTGTAAATAGTGAACAAGTAAATGGCTGAAGACACATGGGAATTGAAATGACATTTCATCTTAGGGTTGCCAGCTTCCATGTGAGGCTCTCTACCCTAGCGATCCCCAACCTGTGGGCTGCGGACCACATGTGGTCCTTTGACTAATTGGAGATGGGCCCCGAAGGACGCCTTCTCCCCCCCCGCCCCCAGCCCTTTACTTCATCTCCCCTTTACAACACACTTCGGGTGTCATTGTCTCCCATCACTCCCAGATGGGACTATTTCGTTGCAGAGAAACAAGCTCAGGGTTCCCATTGATTTGTCATTGTCATAAGTTAAAATTTCGAAGAAAATAAAATGTTCCTTATGTTCATTGTTGTTGCGTGTCTGTATCTTATTTTGAAGGGATGTTTAAACATTACCACAGCGATCAGAGAGAGTTAGGGCAGTGGTTGAGAGTAGAGGAGTAATCTACCCCCCCCACCGGGCCTCAGTAAAAGGCGTTGAGTGGTCCCCGGTGATAAAAAGGTTGGGGACCATTGCTCTACCCCACCTCCCTCATAGGGAGTCTGCTATAGGGAGAGAAAGGGAAGACGATTGGAAAATGCTTTGGGACACCTGAGGCCTGCTGGTTCACTGTGGCCCATTCCCAGTTCTCTCAGACCTCTCACAGCCCCACATACCTCACAGGTTGACTATTGTGGGGGGACTAATGGAAAAGGTGTTTGTAAACCACTTTGAGACTCCCTCAGGTAGAGAAAAGTGGCATATAAGAACCAACTCTTCTTCATTATCAACAGCAGCAATCTGAGCCTTTTGTTAACTGAAGATACCTGGGATTGAACCAGGTATCTTCATGCAAAGCAGATGCTCTACCCCCTGAGCCATTGCTAAAATCATCGATCTTAAAATTGAAAGGAGAGGACCGAGACAGCAACAATGCAGCTGAAGTTTTCTTTTATTATTTTCGCAAAGCCTTGGCCATCCTCCAGGGCAGTGACAGGACAGTTCTTATTGCCCGCAGCTCTTTGTTACACAATCAACAAAATCAGTAAGCATGGCTGGATGTCTCTAGGATTTTACTAGGATGATTTTCATGTCATTGGCTGGAGGTGGGAGGGAAGCAAGCAGGTGGGCAGGAAGTCATCATCAACGGGCTCCGCCATCTTCTGATGGTCACCTCACTGTTTGGCCTAGGCAGCAAAGGACAGCGATGAGCACAAACATCTGCAAAGAACTACGGCTGGACACATTCAAGTCAATGGCTGTTTTGATCTGCTTACAGCCAATCATTTTTAGTTCTCATTGCACTCAGGACACACCATGAACTCTCCCTCTGAAATAAATAGCCTGGAAACTGATAACTTTTCCTATCTTTCCGTCATTTGCTTCCTCATTTTCACCAGCAAATTACTTCTCCTATACCAGTTGCACTATTGGGTACCAGGTAGAAATTAGACTAGATGGGACCTTTCTTCTGGGCTTTCAGTATTGATAAAAGACAACAGGTACTTCTCCGAGGTCTTTAGGAGAAAGACAGGATAAAAAGTACTGGGTGAATAAGCATTTTTGTCTGTCTAATGCTCTGGAGTGATCTGGAAACCCGATGGCTATGGGCAGTAGTTCTGTGAGTGAAGACGAGGGTGGATTTATACTTCAATATTTATTGGCTTGAACGCAAAAAGTCTAAAGTCCAGGTGTGCTCCGTGGTTTAAGACCCTTAAAAAAGATCACAGCAGAGCCCCGTATCTGGGTAATATAAATGTGAGCAAGCTAAGGGCAGCATTTTCAGCCCTGAGATTTCAGTCAATGCCCTCTTCTGTTCTGACTGGGAGATATGCTCAAATTCCTCTTTTACAACGTCTCTGTATTTGTGGGAACCTAGTAGTTGAAGATCTGCCACACTATCTACTGGAATGTCCACTTTACACAGATCCAAGGAAGAAATTTCTATATAAAATCATTCCGGGGGGCATTTTCTTCAGCTCATGATAAATTAAGGTATTTGCTTTCCAATACGGACCCATTTGTGACACGAAGGGTTGCCACCTTTGCTCTGGCCGCAAGAAAGATTTGAGCTTGCCTTGTGGCAAATACTGCGGGCTAATGAGCAGAAAGTATGGGTTAATGTATGTAATTTTTATTCTGCATTTGTTTTTAACAATTTTATTGTATCTGATTTTGCTATGGCCTATGGCCTAGTGCAATGCAGTTTGACAATGACAATGGCAAAAAGACTAACTTTTTGACTAGAGGCTACAAACTAAATATGGCAAAATCTCTCACTGCATTATATGGTTCACATAGCTGTGGTTTTAAATACCCCTAAGGGTATTCAGATATTTTGACTTCAAAATAGTGCCCAAAATTTATACGGGACCCAAAATGATGCAATGCCTGAAATTCAGGGATGCCTGAAGTTAAACTCCCAAGATTTCAGGATTATTTGGGTTTTTGTTATTTTCAGAGTTCTGTAGTTCTGCATCAAGAGACCCAAAAAAACCCTGTAGATTCCAAACACAAGTGGTTTCTCATAGTGTAGTGACCCCAGATTTCCTTGGCAGTGTCCCACCCAAGTACTAATCATTTCCAAGATCCAACAAGATTGGTCTAGCCTAGGCCTTCCTCATCAGGGATCAAAGGGCCTACCTAGGGCAAAGAGTCCAGGCAGTGGGAAAGAAACTCTTCCTTGTAAACAAGCCTAAATGTGTTTATTTTAATGCAAAAAAAAAAGAAAAAAAACCATGACCACATAAAAATATTTACAATACTTACTGGCTGCAATGACTTGATGATCTAAAACAGAAATGAAGAAGTCATTTATAGTCTATAGCTGTTAAAACCAGTTTCTTCAATATTTAATATCTTTAGTGGAAGTACAGAAGGGCAGAAAAGTTCTGTCCATTCCACTATAGACACCACTGTGGAAAGATTTCTGCTATTGTGGTGTAATGTGAATTGTATATGAATTCTCCTTTCAAGAAAGAGCAAGGAGCTCGATATGAGAATCCTACCAATCCCAGTCTTTCTTTAAAGGTTTTGCTTCAGTACATCAAAATTCCCTTTTAAATTTAGCAGCAGTTACAACAATATGGTTCTATTCAGGCTTTTCAAATTAGAGTACAGATTAGAGTAAATAGCAAAAGGAACCCACTGATCCACCATGACAAATTCCATGTTTAAAAAAATTAAAACTTTGGGGTACACAAAAAGTTCTTACTTTCCATGCGGGGAGAAGGAGTAAAATACTACAGCTGTTCATTTTATGCTGCTATTGAGCAGCCTGAGAACTTTTTGAAAGTGGTTCTAGAGCCTGCAAGCCACTGAGAAGCCACATGAGGAGAAGATTATTTAAAATATTTCCATCAGCCCTAACTTGTAGGATTTGCAATACTTACAGCTTGCAGATGACTGATAATTCCCTGTATTAAAAAAAATCAAACAAACAATCATTCCTTCATGCTCCTTGTCTCCTCATGAATATTGTTTCCTCACCATGACAAACAATAATTCTGAACATCAGCGTTTACAATAACAATAACAACTGAATATTGGCAATAAGATGTAGGTTTTAATCCAGCATGTCTGAGATCTACAATTAAATTCATTTTCAGCAGACTGGATCAGCATGAGTTTAATTTTTTTTTTTACTTAGTAAAATATTGGTCCCTCTTGCTCAGTAACAAGGCCTTTCTAAGTGACTCATGATAATTCCTCAGCAGAAATTTTTTAGGTAGATTTAGGCTGGGAGGTCAGCAGATTCCTGATGTTATTCTAGGGCAGTGCTTCTCAGCCTGAGGGTCAGGACCCCTTTGGGGGTTGAACGGCCTTTTCACAGGGGTCGTGGCAGGACAAGCAGCTTGACCGGGGGGGGGGGTGCACCACTGTCGCCACGAGATCGGCATGGTGGAACAAGAGGCAGAACTGAACTGAGAAACCCCAGAAAAAAAACCCAATTTATATACAATCATGAACCATGAATCTTCACGCCATTGGTCAGTTTCAGTTTAATTTCCGTGAAAGAACCCTTGCATAATTTTATGGTTGGGGTCAACACAACATGAGGAACTGTATTAAAGAGTTGAGGCATTAGGAAGGTTCTAGGGTGTCAACCATAGGCCCAGTGGTACAGTTGCTTGCCCTGTTTTACATGACTTGCAGAACTGTTTAAGGTCCTGCAAGATCCTGATATCATTGGACAGAATGTTCCACCAGGATGTGGCCAATGCCCCTTCCCCCATAGTGCTCCCATTGCAACTCAGAGCCTGTCTGGACACTCCAATTCTACATCCAGGGGCCTTTGAATCTGAATGGAAGTAGTGCCAGGACTGTACTTAGGAATGGCCCAAAGGATGGGAAGAACTTTAGAATAGCTAGTTCTGGTTCCTTGTAGGAACTTGTTCCTTGTAGGAACTCATCAAAACGGGCAAGAAATGACTAGACCCCTGCAAGAAGGACCCTACAAGTCTTTCAGTCAGTACACAGACAATTCAAATCAATATACTCACATTAAAAACTTGAGCTGTCACTTTATCCTAAATATAAAAGCAAATGGTTATTTTTTGTATACTTCTTGATACCTTATTTGCAGAAAATCTTGCAAGGGGGAGGGGGGTTCCCAGGCGCATCTGGTATATACCAGGCAACCCTCATCTAGGAAAACGTGATTTCGGCATATCTCACTTGTATCTCATGCTCTTCAGAATTAAGAGTTAATTGTAGAATGGAACAGAATTTATTACATGGTCAAAGACCAGCAAATCATAATAATCCAACAATCAAAAAATTTAAATTCTATTAAAATACATAGCAATTTAAGCCATGATTTAGTATAATAAAACCATAGGAACAACTTAAAATGGCAGGGTTTTTATATTAGCCTCAAGTCTATCCTAGCATTTATAAATGGCCAAATACAACAAGGTGTGGCCAAGGCTCTGCTCACGTTATAGCTGAGCCCCCTTTAGTGCAGAATTGCCCTGTAGATCACTTTAGCTATTAGAGAGACTGATTTAATAACTGACAGGCACAAATCGGATTGAAAACAAGAGACAGTGAAAACAATACATTGTGGATCATCCACAGAGGACTTGAAATACTCACAACGTCTTGGCTGATTTTCTAAATTAAAAAAAGAAAGAAACATGCGTTTGTGACTGCCTTCTGCCCGGTTCAACTCAGGATCCAAGATGGGTAACATCAATAATGAAAGGGACTATGAAACTGTTTGCAGACATACAATTAACCACTTTCAACATTAAAGGCAAATGCAGCTATATGAAAACCACTGATCTCAAACACCTTGGGCGCCGCTGGAAAAACATTCCCTTTCCTTTGGAGTCTGACTGCCCTCAAAGCTGGGTGGAATAATTCTGTGCTACTTTCTTGCCAGAAATCCAGGAGGCAATAGACCTTGGTAGAGAAAGCAAAGCAGCTGGATGGAACATGAAGCAGCAGTCGTGATTCTGTTGTGCCTTCTTATGGTTTCTGAAATTTTGCATGTTCTCAAGCTTGTTCTATGGCTGAGAGTGGCCTAATTACTTCAGGGGGTGCTATGACTCAGTGGTTGTGCTTGGCACATAGGAGGTTCCAGATTCCATCCTTGGCATCTCCAATTAGAAGGATTAGACTCCTACATGAGACCCTGAAAAACCACTGCCAGACTGGATAAGTATTTCTACCTTGATGGGGCAAAGATTCTATTCAGCAGTGGTGCCCAACCTTTTTATCACTGGGGAAAGGTCAACGCTTGACAATTTTACTGAGGCCTGGAGGGGGGGGGATAGTCTTTTGCAGAGGGACATCGCCGCCGCCTGAGCCCCTGCTCCACTTGCATTCCCGACGGCGCCCCTGACTTCCCACCACCTGCTGGGGGGCGCTGCCAGCAGCAGCTGTGTAGTGCCATGCCTAGGGGGAGCCCCAGCCATGGCAGCCGCTGGAGAGCACCAAGGGTGGGCCAGCGGCAGAGTGGCAGGGCAGCCCCCAGGCGGCATCTGGGGAGGAGGACGAAGAGGAGCCGTGGCCTGGTACTAACTGATCCACGGACCGGTACCGATCCCCTGGCCGGGGGTTGGGGACCGCTGCAGTATTCAGTATAAGGCAGCTTTCTGTGTGTGTGTGTACTTTAAATTTACCCTTATCTAAATATTGGCTCCATCAGCATGACATTTCACGATCCGGTCAGAGCCAAATGCAATGGTGACTATTGACTGGAAAGACCCATTCCAGAGGTCCTAGCATGCTCACTGACACCCTAGATTGATTCCCTGAGGAATTCTCCAAGGACAAAGAGAATATATATTCAGCTGCTGAATTCTGGCTGAATAGTGAAGCTTTTTGTGGCAAAGAGTCTTAACGTTCTAATACTGCTGCCCACAAAGCAGCCAAGGGTGGTTTGAGAAAGCATGAACAACTATGGGAACATAGGCAAATAGCAACTGGAAAATATGAGGAAGCATGGAGAAAAAGTAATCCTGGGAACCAAAGGGGAACTTCAGTGAAAACCGCACCCAAGAAAGACTAATGTCTCACTAATATTTTGAAAAACATTAACATTCAGATAACGTTACAGATTATTTTGTCAATGCACAGAAGAATTGCTATACTCACGTTAATTCCGTTTGCAATATTCTAAAACAGAGAGAGAGAAAAGGTAGTTATTGTTTCATAATTTTTGATGCTAGTTAAGAACTTTTTCTGCATCAGCATTCATGATTGACAACAGATGGGGGGCAGAAGACTGATCTATGATTAATATTAGGAGACGAAGAAGAGTTGGGTTTTATAGCCCACTTTTCACTGCCCGGAGGAGTCTCAAAGCAGCTTACAATCCGCTTCCCTTCTGACAGGACAGCTCATTGAGAACAGTTCTATCAGGACTGTGATGAGCCCAAGATCACCCGCATGGCTGCACGTGGAAGAACAGGGAATCTAACCTGGCTCAGCAGATTAGAAGCCGCTGCTCTTAACAACTACACCATGCTGGGAGAAGGCAGGGAATAACACTTCACTTCATCAATAAATTAGTTGTGTGATTGCATTATTCACTGGTTAAAGCAGGGGTAGTCAAACTGCGGCCCTCCAGATGTCCATGGACTACAATTCCCAGGAGCCCTTGCCAGCATTCGCGAATGCTGGCAAGGGCTCCTGGGAATTGTAGTCCATGGACATCTGGAGGGCCGCAGTTTGACTACCCCTGGGTTAAAGCATGCAGCCTCCTATTTCATGTACATTCTTAATGGAAAAATAGATGGGGATGTCATTTGACTGACCAAGTTCCTTCGTCAATCAAAATGACATTCAAAAATAGTTCACACACACCAATATGTGTGCACGCACCCCATTACAGAAAGGAAGAAAGGTAAAAGGTTTTGCCTTCTTTTCCCCTCCACAGGGTGTTGTGGCACTAAAGGGGTGTAAACATTTTTCAGCACAATAGATTCCTTTCAAATGGCATGCTTTATTTGAAAAGCTTCTGCATTTCAAAGGAACTTGAAAGAACCCCCCCCCTTTCTTTTTGAGTCACTCCATAAATCTATTAACACTTGAAAAATTTTATATTATACTAATAATGGCAGCAAGCTGTGTGCCTTAAAAACAAAACGACTCAGACATTTGCGTCCCGCCTTTTAGCGATGAGAACGATCAAAGTCGCTTGCAATATTCAAAAGCACTAAACACACAGAATGATAACCAGTGACCGGTGTAGTGTTTACAAACATGAAAATCGGCAAAACGGAAACCAGCCCGCCAATTCCACTATATTGCTTGAGCCACTCAAGTCAGCTGTCTGTAGCCAGATATCCAAAGGATGTGAAAATACAGAGGTTATCTTCCATTCAGACCTTTTGGGACAAGCCGGAAAAGGAAAACTGTGGCTTCTTCTCCTTAAAAGCTCTGTGGACTTCATTTTTTAATATTTATATGGTTGCGCATCTGGAGGAAGGCAAAACTCAAATTTGAAGGAGAGTGCCCATCAGGGGGCACTGTTCTCGACTTTTAACAATTGCAAAGCCTTTGGCAGGGGCCCCTTTCAAAATCAAAAGTCAGAATTTGGCAGGAGAAGACAGGCCTAATGGGCCGACAGTCCAGATCAATGAGATAGTACCCAGGATATGTGAAATACTTACGGTAAGCAGTTGTACGCTGACAGTCTAAATTAAAAAGAAAATTGGTCATTTCTTTGTTGCTTTTGGTAGCTGATCCACTTTCCCCCCCACAATGATATGTATTAATCCTACATACTTTAAGATCATTGCATTTATCTTAACTCACTGCAGGTTCTGTACAGAAGATTTCTTTAAGATTGCTTGAGTCATTGTTTCAATTAATGTTCCATTTTCTATGCCAGAAGCTTTTAGTTAAGTTTCCCCCCCCCACCAACAACAAAGACTCCATCGCTCCCAATAATTCAATAGTGAGAAGACAGACCCCCCCCCCCAAAACAGGACATGGTGGGTTTCATGTCAAAGTCTTCCTCTGTCATTTGACACTGCTTAAAGGCTCTACGTCAGGTGTCCTTTGGAATTCTGACAACACCAGGTGTTTACCCCAACTTGCTATACATCAAGAACATTGATCATTCAATGCCCCAGCATCAGTACTGCTTCCAATGGCAGATTGTAGTGAACAGTACTTATTACTCTTGTATGAAACTAGAGGCATATTTATGGCTGATGAGAATGCTAAACCTTGACGTCATGCAATTAAATTGATGCCTTGCTTTAGATGCAATTTAAATGCAATTCTACAGATGGCCTAATGACCCAGTTTCACAAATTCCCACGGACCTCACGGGGAGGGGTCCGGATCATCACCTCTTATTAAATTCTCTGATACCCAGTTTCAATCACATGAAATATACAGTTGGCACATTTTAAAAAAGGAATATATGCTCATGTATATTTTAATGCTACTTTATAAAACAATTTTTTGCATTTGCCGGATGCATGGACAACACTGCAGTTTTTGAGCTTTTCAGGAAGTATTTTGTTTGCATGGGAGAGAGGACTCCCAGGGGATGCTTATAGGAACTGAAAGGGAAAACGGATGGAACACTGAATTCCTACTCACCTGTCCAACTTTGATTTCATTCTAAATAAAAGGGGGGAAAAAACAAGAAGTTATTTTGTGACATCTCCTGAAAACCTTGCTTATTTCACAGGATTTACACAGACTTTTGCACAGCCTTCCTTGTCAGGAAGGGTAAGGAATTCCTCTTCCTGACAGCATTTATTGGGAAGGAAGAAAGCTAACTGGCAACCCTGTTCCTGCTGGTTTTCAGTCTCATGATGGTAGGAACCCTAACAATTTGGAACACCACATTCCAAGCAAATGTCTTGATCTTGTGTGTTTTTACCCTTGCATGTTTCAAATCTGCATTCTTTGAAAAGGGCACTGTGTGTGTGTTTTGCTAGTAATTTTAATGTGGTAAATCATGCACCCACAATCTGTTGGATTGTTTGTCTGCCTTAAGTCCAAGGAGACAAGGTGGGATGGAAACGAGTTGGTTCTTACATGCTGTTTTCTCTAGGAGTCTCAAAGCAGCTTACATTCACCTTCCCTTTCCTCTCCCTACAACAGACACCCTGTGAGGTGGGTGAGGCTGAGAGAGTCCTGATATTACTGCTTGATCAACACATCTTTCTCAGTGCTGTGATGAGCCCAAGGTCACCCAGGTGGCTGCATGTGGGGGAGCAGGGAATCAAACCCAGCTTGCCGCACTCCTAACCACTACACCAAGCTGACTAATTCACAGAAGAGAGGCTCCCTCTTTGAAAAAGACGGACAGCTAACAAACTGCCCCTCCTCTGGTAAATGAAAGAATTTAATTCTTGGATAGAGTGAAAGCACCCATATTCTTTAGTGACCAAGAGGCTGCCATCCAATACAAAGCTCTTGGTATAGTGCTACTATTGTCTTAAAAATGATCTAGTTGTCTCTCAGGACGATTCTGCATGGTGGCATTTGCACCTGGCTGCTGGCAGTACATTGCAGCAGAGCAGCACACTACCTCACTTCCTGTGTCCCCCCAAGGGAAACATTTTGGTGACAGTCACTGTCCACCCCATATTTCTGCATCCCAATGGATGCAGCCAAGGCAGAAAGGTTCCCCAGCATGGGGAGGTGACATGGGGGTTGCAGGAGGTAGGACAGAGTGACACCACAGTCCCAACATCCTGCAAAAAAATTCCCCATTTGGCCCGTCAGTACCACGAAGTGCCGCAGAGCCAAGTGGGGGCATTTTCTGTTCCGTCCAAGCCTCCTTAGGAAAGGGAGGAGCTGGGCCTCAAAGGCCTGTCTCTTCCATGCCCACTCACACCTGTGGGTGGACAGGCCCTGTTGGCCTCCATGGTGAAAAACGGAATGTAGATACTTCTGGGGGCAACAGAGAGCTTGATCCATGTCAGGCCCGGGCTGGGCCTGGGATGGCAGCAATATTATGTGGCTACAGGGATTAGCCTCGCAGCCATATGGGCACTGACCTGGCATTTTCTGCCTGTGCAGAATTGGCCTCAGTAGTTACAGATGGAGTTCTAGAAAACGACCGGCACAACTGTGCAAGAAAAGTGACCTCTGAAAAACATTGTCTATCCTTCAGCATATACAGAAAGATTTGAAATACTCACTTTCCACTGGGTCAGCAATTGCTAAAGTAAAAAAAAAAAGATAGTTACTTTTTCATGCTCTTTAGTACATTTTGGAAAACCTGTTTTGGAAAGGTTTCTTAGCAGATTTGGTAAAAGCACTAATTGCTTGGACCCCCAACACCTCCTACTAAAGGAGTATCTATGTCACAGAATTGTATTGGCAACAAATGTGTATTGGTTTTATAGCAGTCCTGTTATCATTAATTGCCCCAAAGAATTTAGGAAATATAACTCATACAGTGGCCTTCCCATATCACTCTACAGGATAGGAAATTAAATCAAATTTAATTCTGTAATGTAATTTAGGCTTCACTTTATCCATATTTTATTAACATCACAGATTACCTATCTCTGACATTATTATATTGCTTATCTGTGATGTTATTTAAAAATGGATAAAGTGAAGCCTAAATTACATTACATAATTAAATTGAATTTCCTAACCTGTAGAGGGAAAACTTTGTTCTTTGGCCAAGACTGGTAGGGACTTTAGGGCAAAAATAATCTACGGTAGAATCCTCCGATTAGTCAAATCAACTAGTTTTGCAGTTGTACCATTAATTCTCTTACAACAAGTAGGTCATATATACAATACTTCTGGATGAAGCAAAAATTGCTGATTATTCTCTCCTGCAAACCTATTGTGTACAGATAAATACTTGCTAGAATTCTTCTAACCATTATCCTATGCCTTAACAGAAGACTGGAAAAACAAATTTAGCTGTTGTAGATTTCCCCAAAAGGGGAAAGACAGTGATGGGTGCAGATAAATTTGCATCAATATATGCACAGTTTACTAAATATATTCAAACAGAAGGCATTACTGGAAAACCTCTGCACACAGGGGCAAATGGTCCATTTAAATTACAGGGAAATGTCCCAGTGGGCCTCACTGTCCTAGAAGACCACTGGTAGCCAAGAGCAAGTAGAACCAAGCTCTAGCTGCTCTTCTTTCAGGCCCTTCATTGACCACTTGTCTCAGACCTTTCTATTGGCTAAAGCCATGGGTGTCAGTTCACCAGTCGTCTTCCCTTCCCTCTCTGCTGTACGTTTTCAGGAGCAAACAATGGGTAAGTACCTACAATAGTTAACTCTTGGCTTTGTATCTCAGAAGCAGCAAATGCCAAAAAAAGGAAAAATCTGTGGACTATCAATAGCAGCATCAATGCCCCATTTCAGACCACCGGTCCATTAAAACAGAAGGACAGGACATGTTGAGGGAGGGTGAGTTCCATAAAAACGAGAGTGACAACATCTCCTCTTTGAAGTCAACGGCAAGAGAGTTTTGTTAATTCCACATTGCCATTTCCATGTATATGGTTGTGAGCCATGAGAATGACTTTTTGCCTTGACTTCTCCATAGGGGCCCTTGTATAAAATTGACAGGAAGAACTATGCAGATTCCTCCCACCCCCATACCCAGAAAGTTCACAATACTCACTTCTGCACGGACTTTTGCTTGGCCTTCAAGCTAAATTTAAAAGGAAGGTGTTAGACTTTCAAGCTTTTTTTCCACACTTCCCCTAGATGAAAATCTTGTTTTATATTCCACCCTTCCCCTGATTTATTCAGGAACCTGCCCTTTATGGTCAGCCCTAGTACTGTGATAGAGAGGCATTTAGGATACAGCCCAAAGGACACTTGTATGGAACGAGCCTCACTAAATACAGCGTGGCCTACCCCTGAGTAACAGTGCCTAGGATTGCATTGTTTCTACACTGGACGATATCATCTATTGAATAGTGCTGCAACTTGAATGGAGAGATGTAAGAGTGGCCACAGCCTAAAAATATATAGTAAAGACAGTTGGCTGTACTGTCAGCATTAAAACTGAATATATCAGAGGATTTGCAAGGCTCTTGATCTGATCCCAAAGGGATCTTCTTTATATCCTTATCTCTTATTATAGAAGCACTAAAAAGAAATCTGGAAGCTAAATGCTTGTCCACCCAGTCTGCTGTCTGATATTCCCCGCATGCCACTCATTGTTTTTTCATGAAAGGGGACAGATTAGGGCATTAATCTGTTGATTCCCTGCTGTTGGTTTCACAGATTAACACTGAAATGTAGGAGACAACAGTACTAAGCAAACAGATTAAAAGTATTTTCCCGAGGGAGACAGGCTTGTGTGGTTTTATCAGTGCAGCAGCAAAATGGCTTCCACAAGGGAGTTTTCCCTGCCCCAGGCTCCCATGGCAACTATCCCCCGCATCAAAGGGCATCCAACAAAAATATCCAATTTATATTGCTGTAGTGTTATAAGATTCTAACCATGTGCCTATTGAGTTCTCCGAATGTCCAGCTTTTACTAGAAGCATACAGAGGGTTAAAGTTTTCCAGGCAGGCAGGAAGGAAGCTGGAACCCAATAAACATGCTGTTCTTATAACATTGTATGATGGGCCAGGTTAGGTTCTGCCTCTCCCTAAGAGTGACCAGTGAGAACTAATTGGAAAACAGCAGGTGGGGGTTTGCAGCCAGAGAGGGAGGGGGGAAGTATGTCTGGCTGAGAGATGCAGTGGAAAAGAGCAGCTTAAAGCTAACTGAAAAAGAAAAAGGAAACAATTCAAAACTTAAGAGAACATAAATGTTGTAACCTCTGAAGATGCCTGTCCACCTGGGTTCCAACCTGGCTTTTATGTGGCCTTTCTCAATGTATTAATGCAAAGATGGTTGCAAACACAGGAAATCCTGAGAGGTGCAAAGAAGCACCGTGATGCTGTGGGGAAGCAGGTAGGATGCTTGGGGCTGATCCTGCATTGAGCAGGGGGTTGGACTAGATGACCTTTATGGCCCCTTCCAACTCTATGATTCTATGATTCTATGAAAAAACACTGCATCCTACCTGCCATGGCAGCTAATCTATGTTTAAGTGACCAAACAGTGGTGGCCATTAAAAGGTCAAAAGTTGATGAGACAAGCCTTCATTTAATTCCGTGTGGGAATCCCTTAGATATTTATGAAAATGGTATCTGACTATCAACCAATGTGAATCAAATGGTATATCCAGTGGGTACATTCAAAAAGGGCAGTAGGGTGACACATTAAAGCCCAGGAAGCAATACAAATTAAATTCTGCAGATCTCTACTGAGGGGCTCCTCTAGGAACCAGCAAGAATAATCTGGCTGTGAAAGATTAGACCCCAGTTAAAAGTCCATTAGTGATTATTCACAAATGCAAGTATGATTTGCAATACTCACGTTTACAACGTATGCCTAAAAGTAAATAAAAACAAGGTTACTCTTCTGCTTTGATACTTCCTCAAAAGCCTTTATTGTTTCGTGATGCATGCCTGTCTCTAGCTTGTTCCCTAGCAGAATTCAACTCCCGGGTTTCTGATTTAACATTGTGCAATTAAATATATCCACACTAAAAGTAGCATTGACAACCTCCAGGTGGAACTTGGAGATCTCACAATTGCAACTGTTCTCCAGACAACAACGCCTGCTTTGGAGGGTGGACTCTCCTACATCAGATCCTTGCTGAACTTCTTCCTCTCCCCAGACACTACCTTCCCTGGTCCCCACTTCCAAATTTCCCAGAATTTCCCAACCCAAAGTTGGCAAACCCCTTTGTAGTTTTTGTTGAAGCACTATCACAATCACTGCTGTTGATAGTCCCCTTGCTGTAGTACCTGCTAGCCTACAACTTCATTCCCTTGTTGCCTTAATTTAACTGTTCCCAATCATGAATGCTTTTCTGGGTCCTCCTGCCATCCTGACCCATTAGCTGGAGCTTCGCAACCGCCCTGGAGGCTCCTAGGCTGCATGCTAAATGAAAGAATGCTGACTAATCATGATAACTCACATATGACAATTCATGGCTTGGTGGCTCTTTGGATCCTTGATTTAAAATGGTGGACAATTCAATCAGTAACCCAAATCTCCATTGCTGAAACACACTGTTGCTTTCATTTCGCTTGCATCTACATTTTAAGAACAGTGAATCCATCATGGGTGTGTCTGTGGGTGTTGTGGAGATCTAAAACGCCATTCAGTTATAGAGGCATGGGCCATAATGAGACTGTAGCGAGACTGTAATGTGGGAGACCCAGGTTTGAGTCCTCCCTCTGCCCTGGAAGCTTGCAAGGTAAACTTGGACAGATTCTGGTCTTTCAGCCTCACCTGTCTCATAGGGCTATTGGGAAAATTACAGGGAGATAGATTGGAACCAGTTTGGTCCCCATTGGGATGAAAGGCAAGGGATTAAATAAATAAATACAGAGTGGAGTATTTTTTCCTACATTTGTGTGAATAGTGATCATCCCCATTAACTGGAGGGATGTCAGTAGACCTTTGAAGGCAGACAATCAATTCTCTGCCTGAATTAACTGGGAATATTTATGTCCTGCAGCCTACCAAAAGGCAAAATCTATTGGAAGACTGTGCAAATCAGTTAGCAGAGAATAGTTCAAATACTCACCTGCACTTGATTTAAATATCCCTAAATTAAAAAAAAAAAAGAAAGTAGATTATTTTTTAGCACTTCTCGAAACTATGTTAAGATCTATTGGATTAGGAAGTATAATCGGCATCCCTGGGAGTTTTGCCCTGAGGCGTTGGGAGGGGCGGAGAGGGAAGTAGGGAAGATTTGGGGTGGATTTTTATTTACTTTTTTTTTTCTCGTCAAAGAAGTATGTTGTTTTAATGTTTTTAACTTATGGGGGTTTATTTTATTGTAACCTGCCGTGAGATGATCTCAAGAGCAACAGGTAAAAAATCTAATAAAAAAAAAATATTGCTGTATAGCTGTGGTAATAGTCCAAAGTCGAAATCAAAAGGCCAAAGTTATAAATCTCTCATTCCACTTTTATTGGTTATATTAATCAATCAACTTCTCGACAACCAGAACAGGGTCCCAGGTACGTTCCTCCCATTTTCTGACTCATCCTTAGTGATTGCCAATCCAATATCTATGTTCCATTTAGCAGTTATCATAAATCAAATAAGGCGTATCTCTTGGCTCTTGGGGATGTTATCTCCTACGTGCTGTGGTAAGCAGGGATGAATAGTCTACCCTTGAACAACCAATTTTGATAGAGTATCCCTGAGACTTTTGGAATTTATAGCAATTTGTTATCATTTGAGAAATGTAGTTGAAGAAGAGTACTGAAAATTCTCTCTGAAGGGGGTTTTCCCATTTCAGACAAGTTGTCCCTTTTCAGCCTTCCTAGGGCCTTTGAGACAGGGAATAAGGCAAATGTTGTTCACTGACATTGCTACTTTTTTCATTGTTTTACATGGAAGATAGGTTTTGTTATCTTGACGCGTCAAAGATGTTTGTCTCAGAGCAAGGACCCCTTTGATCCACGGTGAGAAATGATATTGGTTTGAGTTGCCAAGTAATTGGTTAGACGGTTAAGACATTCCGATCCCCTTCAGTTTTGTGATTATCAATCTATGATTATTGTTTTGTTAGATACAGAAGTGGACCACCTTATGTGGACTTTGAACAACCTATTCTAAAAGAGTATTCCAGAACCCTTTGGAATAAATACAACTTTGTCATTCCTGCCATCTCCAAAACAACCGAGAACAAACAAAACAGTTGGTGACATTCTCTTCACAACTGGGTCTCACTAATCTACTTTATCAGTTAAATATAAATGGGATGTTGTAAATGCACTCGTGCCTTTTGTAGAGGATCCATTACTGGGACCAGAATATTAGGATCCACAGATAAAGGGAGGGGGAGGGGCTCTACTGCCCTCAGTAGCAAACACCCCATGTTGCTCCCAGAACCATCATGCTGTAATGGGAAAGGTGTGAGACTACTGTCTGGAAGACTCCAGCTTCAAATGGCTCCTCTGCCATGGAAACATGGCGGGTGACATTGGAGCAATCATATACTCTCAGCCTCACCTACCTCAAGGAGGTTCTTGTGAAGATTAAAGGGAGCTAGTCAGAAGCCCCATTGGGGAGCAGGGTGAGGTAAAAATACAGTAAATAAATAAACAGTTGAAAAAAATCCCACATATATGTGTAAATAGTGACAATTTCCTTTCTGGGAGAACTAAAAGGAGGCCCTGCAGAAGGCAATCAGTTTTCTGTTGTACTCAACTGGGAATGTTTATTTCCTGCATCTTATGGAAAAGGGGAAACCTGGTGGAAAGCTGTGCTCATAACTCCACAGAGAATAGCTGCAATACTCACCTCAACTTGGCTTAAAAGTCGCTAAATGGACAGGGGGAGAAAGGGAAGAAAGAGAACAGGTTACTTCTTGGCAGTTCTTGAAACGTGCTCTATGAGCAGGGGCTAATAGGTGGACTTTGAACAACCTATTTTAAAAGAGTATTCCAAAAACCTTTGGAGTAAATATTAGTTTGTCATCGACATGGGGCTTGGGGATATATAGCTGATGAAGGTTGCTGAGAATGCTCTCTGGGAGAAAATTTCTCTTCCCACAGAACCAAACTCCCCAAGGCTTTCTGGTCAGGGGACACTATTTCTAATTAATTTTTGTTTTTACATGGAAGGTAGATTGTGTCATCTTGACAATTGTTTGAGGACATGGCTCATTGGAGGCATGGTAGGGTTACCTAATAATCTCTTTTATGAAGGACTGGATGTGGAGCGTTCTGTATTCAAAGCATGTATCAATCTCCCTGTTTTGCCTTGCCTTTGTTGATGTTTACAGGAATGTTTTGGGTTCTTACAGCTGTTCAGTGTGCCAGGTCCTGTTGATTCCAAACATAGGCAGTTTGAAATTGCCTGCCACTGTTTAGCAATTCTGGATTTCCTTGGTGGCCTCTCATTCAAGTAGCTTATCTTCTGAGATCTGAAAAGATCAAACTAGCTTTGGCCACCACCCCAAGAGGTCACACTGATGGGTGATATATAAGCTGAATGAATGAATTAATGGATGGATGGATGGATGGATGGATGGATGGATGGATGGATGGAAACAAATCAGGAGTCAAGGATCTTAAGAGTTGTGCAAATGGATGGTGTGATTTTAAATAGGTCATGGGAAAGAAACTCTTCCAAATTAAAGCACTGGCAACATCTGGGCACAAGATGATCTCCTTGCCCCAAATCCAACAAAAGCCACAACACAACGTTCTCTCTTCCCTTTCAACAAACCCCTGACGTAGGTAGCCCAGGCTAGCCTGATCTCATCAGATCTTGGAAGCTAAGCAAGGTCAGACCTGGCAAGTATTTGACGGAGAGACTTCCAAGGAATACCAGGGTCACAATTTGGAGGCAGGCCATGACAAACCATCTCTGAACATCTTCTGTCTTAAAAACCCTATGAGGTCACTGTAAATAAGCTTTGACTTTATGGCACTTTCTATCACCAAAGATAAAAAATGACTGACCACATTATTCACTATACTTACTTGTACTTCGGCATTGATGACCTAGAACAGAAAAGAAGAAGTCATTCACAGTCTGGATATAAAAAAAACAGTTTCTTCCGCTCTTAATATCTTTTATGGAAGTAAAGAGCGGCAGAAAAGTCCTGGCTACTCCACTACAGTCTCCACTATGAAAAGATTTATAGTATTGTGTTTTCATGTAAATTGTATGAGAGTTCTCCTTTCAAGACAGAACAAGGAGCTCAATATGAGGGTCTTAATTATTTCAGTCTTTCTTTAGCACATCAGCATTCACTTTTTCATCCATCCATCCATTCATTCATTCATTTAAAAAAAATCAAAAGCAATTACAACATCATTCTATCCGGTCTTTTCAAATTAGAGTGCAAATTAGAGTAAATACCAAAATCTGCCATGATCCACCATGACAAGTTGGCACAGCAGTCCACTTCTTGGTCGTCTTTACTGCGAGTAAATCCGTCTCAACTAATTTCAGTACTTGGATCATCCATGCTTATGTGTAAAATATGGTAGTCAATTTCTAGTGACATGCAAAGGGAATCAATCCAAAATTCCAAACCAAAAGGCACGAAGAACCAGGTAATTCCGTGTTTAAAAATTAAAACTTTGGGGTACCCAAAAGGTTTTCATATTCAGTATAGTGGGAGGGGGTAAAGTACTACAGTTGTTAATGTTATTCTGTTATTGAGGGGTCCGTGCACCTCTTAAAAATGGCTCCAGAAACTGCAAGCCATTGAGAAGCCATTGAGAAGGAGATTTTGATTAATCAGTCAGTACTTTTAGGATTTGCAATACTCACAGTTTGCAGCTGCTGGTAAAATTTCTAAAAAATAAAAAAGACACAACAATTCCATCATGTTTCTTGGTTCCTGATTTCTTCACCATGACAAGCAGTAATTCTTAACAAAGTAGAAGATGACATCCCACTTTTCAGTACTCAAAGGAATCTCAAAGTGGCTTACAATCACCTTCCCTTCCTCTCTACATAACAGACACCTGTGAGGTAAGTGGGGCTGAGAGAGCTCTGGGAGAACTAGGACTAGCCCAAGGTCACCCAGCTAACTACATGTCAAGGAGGAGTGGGGTTCTCCAGATTAGAGGCCATTGCTTTGAGAACCACTACACCATGATGGCTCATTTAGAAGAAGAGGTGGTTCTTATATGCTGCTTTTCTCTACCCGAAGGATTTTCAAAGCAGCTTCCAATCGCCTTCCCTTTCCTTTCCCCACAACAGACACCCTGTGAGGTGGGTGAGGCTGGCAGATATCAATGCTCGTCCAGAACAGCTTTATCAGCACCATGGCAAGCCCAAGGTCACCCAGCTGGCTGCATGTGTGGGAGTGCAGAATCAAACCAGGCTCGCCAGATTAGAAGTCCGCACTCCTAACCACTACACCAAACTGGCTTTTACAATTACAATAACTAAATATTGGCAATAAGCTTTGGGTTGTCAGCCAACGTGTCCAAAATCTACAATTTAATTCATTTTTAGCAGCAGAATGGACAAGCACTGGACTAATTTATTTTCATGTAGCAAAATAGCAGCCCCTTCTCAGTAGCAAGGACTTTCTAAGTAGGCTAACAAGACTGAAATAATTTAAAATGCAATCCTAAATCACTGTAATGATTGACTCCTCCCACCAAAGATATCAAAATCACCATCAGCAGAGATCAGTGGCCCCTGGCTGAAACATTTTAGCCACCCAAAGTTTATGAAAACAACTAGGCTGTTCACAAGCAATGCCTAAATAATGCTATAAGAGTTCCTTTATGCCTGCTTACACCAAGCAACCCCTCCTCCAGCATTCCTCATCCCACTGGTACTCAATGGAGTGGCAAGAAATGACTGAACACCTGCAAGAAGGACTCTACAAGTCATTCCGTCAAGACATAGACAATTCAAAATACTTACTTTGAAAGCTTCAGCTGTTGCTCCAGTCTAAATAAAAAATAAATAAATTTGAAAAGCAATTTGTTATTATTTTATACTTTTGATATCTTATCTACAGGAATTATTTGGGGTGGGTGGCTCATAGTGGTATGCAGCAGCAGTTATCCTCTATCCAACCAAAGGCCAGGGAATATGAATAGATGGTAGGGGAGCTGCCTGGAACCTCAAGATTCCAGAGCATTGTATTGGTCTAGAAAACCCCCCAAAGGTGAACCCAGTGTGTGCATTAGCATTTCTCATTTTGTCCAAGGTTGAAATACTCACAAGTTTTTTAATGAGCCCCTAAAAGAAAAAGAAGAACAGTGACAGTGAATTAGGATGTTATTCCATTCTTTATACTTCTCGATTGTGTTCACATGAACCCCAACCTTGTTCTATTACTGAATTTGGCCTGAGTAGTGGGGAAGGAGTCATGGGTTGGTGGTAGAGCATCTACTCGGCAGAAGGTCCCAGGTTCAATGCCTGGCATCTCTGCTTAAAGGGACTGAGTTGTAATCAATGTGAAATGTGAAAGCCACTGTCAGGCTTAACAGATATCCTGGACTTTTGATGAACCAGTCCTAGGGTTGCCTTGGACTGGAAAGACCCATTCCATCCCAGAATTCCCATTGCAGAAGTTTTTTTTTTTTTTTTACCACTCTAGACCCTGGAATTCTCCAAGGAGGAGGGGAATATATATTCAGCTTATGAATTCTGGTTGTAAAGCTTTTTGAGGCCAAGAGTCTTGACAGGCTGCCATTAAACAGCCAAGAATGTCCACTCCTCTAGCAGTCCTCAGTTGAGGAAGGAACAGGTGCAATTTGAAATATTCCACGGAGTTAATCAACCAGAGGGAAATATAGGGAAACTTGGAGAGGGGGAAATGATCAGCAAACCATGAGAAAACGGGTCATAAACGGACCTAAGAAATCCATACACATTGGATAATGCACTTTCAATGCACTTGAGAAGTCGATTTTCCTGTTCCGCACAGGAAAATCCAGCTGCAAGGGCACATTGAAAGGGCATTATCCAATGCGAGTGGAATGAGCCAAGGACTAATGCCCCACTTTGAATAACACAACAGATTTTTCAGTCAATGGACAAAGCATTTGCTATACTCACAGGGAGTGCTGCTTCGATTTTCTAAAATATATAAAAAAAGAAAAGCAGTTATTGTTTCATGATTTTTTAATGATAGCTAAGAGCCTTTATCTGTTTTTTCCCCCACTATGGTAGGGAGGGTCCCCAATGCATTTGCTTTGATTACAGTACAATTGATCAGTTCTCCAACAATTTCATGCTCTTCTACTCCCTCTACACAGTGATTTTCAGTTGAAGGTGCTAAGAATTCTCTAGTTGAGATCCCAACTTCCCCCCAATACATTTTTATATGCATTAAGAAATGTGGTTCTGTACATATGGGGGTCATAAGTCGGGATGGGCACAAACCTTTCATAGAGAGCAGAAAGCAGTGCTTTAAATGGCTCAGCACTGAACCAAAGAAAGCCTTTTTAAACAGTTGAGCTCCAAAACAGACTAAGCTGTTTAGAGCCAGAAACAACTGAACTTGGGACTGCCCCCACAGCTCAGTGGATTCTGATCCAAACCGTTGAGCAGCCAGGAGTAGCCTGCTTCCATAGCTCGGCTGTTTGGGTAGCTTTCATGGGGAGGAGAAAGCAGGAGTTTAAACACGTGTTTTTTGCTCCCCATGAATCCATAAGAAAAAGAAAAGTTGGTTTTATACCCCTCTTACAATTGTGTTCCCTTCCTGTCCCCACAACAGACACCCTGTGAAGTAGATGGGAATGAGAGAACTCTGACAGATCTGCTCATTGAGAACAGTTCTATCAGCACTGTAACTAGTCCAAGGTCACCCAGCTGGCTACATGTGGAGGAGCGGGGAATGAAACCTGGTTCACCAGATTAGAAACTGCCGCTCTTAACCACCAGACCCAGCTGGCTCCATGAACTTTTACAATTGCCTTAAAAGTTTGGAGATGCTACTAGCTGGGTTGCAGTTCACAAATTTTTGCAAGCGACAAATTTCCCAAAGTTCTTCCCAAAGGTTTTTGAGCTAGTGTGATCAGAAAACTGATCAATGGGACAGAAAACAGAAATATTGAAATACTCACAGTCAGTTCTGCTACGGTGACAGTCTAAATTAAAAAGAAAAGGAATTATTTAAGTATTTATTTATTTAGATTTTTATACCACCCCTCCATCTGGCTCTGGGCAGTTTACATAAAACCTCATGAGGTAATTACATGGAACAATTGCATGTCATTATTACTTAGTATATTTTAAAAATCTTCTGCTAGGTCTATGGTTAAAGCCGGGGTACTGAGGATCGGTTCCCTCCCCCCTTAGTATTAGGCAGCAGTTTAGGCCATTTGTTATCTTGGCCCCTCTTTCCCCCCCTTATTAGAGGTTAGTTGGAGGACTGCGAGATTGTGGAATTACCGCCATGTTTTCTCCAGTTTGTTCTTTGATTTTGTTGTCCTGTTTTAATTGGGGTTTTAATTGAGGATTTTATTGGACACTTGTAACCTGCCATGAACCGGTCTCAGGAGTGGTCGAAAATAAATTCAATATAATAATAATAATAATAATAATAATAATAATAATAATAATAATAATAATAATAATAATAATAATAATAATAATAATAATATTTTCCACAGATTACACAAAGAGTGGTATGTTGGGGTGTATGTGAAATCTATCCTGATACTTTGAGTCTATTTTGACTAATTTCTGGTCTTTTGCAGAAATGCCCAAAAGATTTATTGAGTCAAAGGTTTTCATTCAATTCAAAAAGGGGAATATATATGAGCATATTTATTGCTGCTATGTTTTCAGGTCCTTTCCAAAAAAAAAAATCTATTGGAATTGCAACACTGGGGGGAATCCATGGGTAGAATTAAAATGTGGTTTTGAGCAATTTTTAGCATTCCAGGGGAAGTAAGAAACCCATATTCCACTGACAGGAAACCTGCACATCCATGGAAATTGCTGCTGGATCCAAGCCATAAAAACCCAATACAAATCTTGGCTCCATTTCAGTTAAGTTCCCTTTGACTTCAATGGAGACCTCAAAATGTGCTACTATCAAATTGGCGACTACCAAAGAGAGGTAAAATGATTTCTCTCAAAATGGAGAGGGAAAATGGGCCATGGAAAGGCTGTAGTCCTGTGAAAAGGATACTCACCGCTCCCTTTTGGAGTACAGTCTAAATAAAAGCAAAAACAAGAAGTTATTCTTCATGTTTAGTGAGACCTCCTGAAAATTCATGCTTATTTCACAGGGGATACATGTTCCCCTCTTATATCTAGGAAGATGAATCAGGCAGTAATTAGTGGGTGACTATGTTTGCTGCTGCTGTGTGTTTTTATTCTTGCAGGTTTCAATTTTGCATTTTTATAGTAATTTAAATTTGGTCATTTATAGAATTATAGAATCATAGAATCATAGAGTTGGAAGGGGCCATACAGGCCATCTAGTCCAACCCCCTGCTCAACGCAGGATCAGCCCTAAGCATCCTTATTCCATCACAACATTCTGGCTACATTGTCCACCTGCCTTGAGTCCAAGGAGATAATGTAGGATGAAAATAATTTACAGAACAATCGCTTGGACACAGGACCACACCTGATCGTGAATGGGAATTGGGGAGACATTAAGGTCCCAAATCCCCATATCGGACTAATTTTCAGATGAGAGATTCCATGAAGAGGACAGCAGACAGGCAAGCTGACTTCAGGGAATACTCGAACTTCTCTAGTAAATGAGATTACTTAATTATTGGATGTGACAAAAGCAGGCATTTCCCTTAAATTTATTTTATTTATTCATTCATTTGGCTTCTATATGGCCCCTCACTTGGCTTGCCAGCTTGGTGTATGGCTGCTTGGAAGGGTACTACTTGTGAGATAACCAAGGAACATCAGGGGTTTACTCTGCATGTATCAGAGGGGTGTTGAGGAAACTTTGCTTGACTGGTGGGCATCATGTTTGCCACAAAAGTTCTCAGCCCAGCTAACAGTGACTGAAAAGCACCGTGGGTATCTCAGCAGTTACTGATGAGGTAAATTTTCTAGAAAACGACATGCACAATCTGGCAAGACAAGAGTTGGGGGGAGGGGGGACATTGCAGATTTCTCAATTTATAGAGAGATTTTCAATACTCACTTGAATCTGGCTCAGCAGTTGCTAAAGGAAAAGAGAATAAGAGACCATTAGTCTTTTGTGTTCCTCCCTACATGTTGGCAAAGCTTGTTTTTAACAGAGGACAAGTAAGCAGAGAATGGGAGTGTGACAGCATTTCCCTCTTTGAAGCTCTGTCAAATCCACATCACCTCAGGCCATTTCATTTTAGTTGGTCTGAGAATCCATAGAAGGGTTAAGCTGAAAATTTCATACCCATTCGCTAAGGATGGCCTTGAATTTTTCTTATGGATTGTTGTAGAAATTTTACGGGAAGAACTAGAAAAAGGAGTAATACCAATTCCTTTGCCCACACCCAGAGGGGTCACAATACTCACTTGTGCATCGGCTTTCACCTGGCCTTCAACCTAAATTTAAAAGGAAAGTGTTATTCTTTCAGGCATTTTTGATATTTCATCCTATGAAAAATCTAGCTTTACTTCCCCTCAGATTTATGTAGAAACCAGGACTCTATGACCGTTTACGCACTGGAGGTTTCATGCCGCCCTGCAGGCTGGAGTTTTAGTCATGGCAGGTTGCTCCACCTCTTCCTGCACCCATATGGGGGAGCATTTGGCCTGGTGCACCTCATCCGGCCCAGATTTGTGCTCCTGCACAGGAGCTGGGGCAGTGAAGTTCCCAATGCATAAACAGTCTATGACAATCCCATACTTTGACAGAGGATTATTTAGAGTGCAATTCTAGGCACGCTTGTACGGACTGAGCCCCAGTGGACATAGTGGGGCTTATCTCTGAGTAGATATGCCTAAGATTGCATTGCTTGTCCACTTCAAGAGACCATCTCAGCCAGGTGAGATCAACCTAAGCCCATAAATGCTCAGTAAAGGCAGATGTCTGCAATAACAGCAATCAACACTACTTGGCTACTTTAAAGAACTTTCAACTATTGTGATCTGACCTGACTGGAATCTTCTTACATTCTTATCTCTTACTGCAGAAGCACTCAAAGAAATCGAGAATCTAAAGGTTTGTCCACCCAATCTGCAGTCTGATACTCCCTGCCCACAACTTATTGGAGTTTCATGAAGGGGAACTGATTAGCTGCAGCACACGAAGTGCTAACTTTCATTCAAAAGAAAGATGGGGACAAAGATATACTTTTTAAAAGCTGGGAATACAGAAAACCCAACAGACACATTGTTTTTATGAATGCTGTATGAATATTCAGTTGTTTTTGTTTTTTTAATCTACCCTGTGGCAGAGGGGAATGGTTTACCATTATTGAGTAGCACTGAGCTGGCTGATACCAAGAAAATCTGGGGAGCCCTGCCCACATGGGTGCCATCCTGCTTTTCTGCAATCTTCCTCAAAACATCCCTGCAAAGCATGTTTGGGAGAGATGGCTGGGAGGACGGGAAGACCTGGGAGGTGCAAAGAACCTTCATGATGCTGTGGGGGGAGCTGGGGGGGGGAGTTGCTTCTGGCTAGGTCAAATAGCCTTTGATTAAGTGAACAAAGTCTCCTTGTGGTGGCTACTAAATGATCAAGGCTTGACAGGATACACCATCAAGTACTTCCTTAAGGGAGTCCCTCAGACAATGATGAAAATGCTTTCTAGCAACCAATGTGAAACAAATGGCATATCCAATTGGTGCATTCAAAAAGGGCCATGGCTGGATATATTAGAGACTGGACAACACTGTTCACTGTGCCATGAAGTCATATTTTATAGACTTCAAGTCTTCTAGGAATCAACTAGCAAAATCCGGCAAAGGAACACTAGGCTCCAATCAAAAGGACAGTATTAATTATTCTCATTCATTCGTTCATTTGTCTGCTTGTGCATTTGTTCGTTCATTCTTTGATTCGTTTGTTCATTCATTCGCTTGCTCGCTCACTTGCTATGCTGCCACTCCTAGCCAAGAGTTCGCAGCAGCTTGCAACATCCATTAAAATACAATAGAAATCAGTAAAACTAAGCAAAAACCCTAAACCCCATCCTCCCCAACCCCACCAAGCCTCCAACTTGTCTGTAACCAGGGATGATACAATATGCTATCGTAGCATTCAAAAAGGATATACAAAGAGGATTTGTAATACTCACGGTGGTTGTAAGAGCCTAAAGGTAAATTAAAATAAAGTTATTTTTTCCCCTGCTTTAAGACTTCTTCAAAAACAAAACTTTATTCTTTCAATATAAACATATAGGCCTGAGGCTTGCTCCCTAGCAGAATTCAATCCTGGTGTTTTTGATATGTGTGATTCTGAATTTAAGAGATCGATAATACAAAAACATTCGCCCAGCCTCCTACTGGGTCCTGCAGATCTCCCCAAAATGGCCACTGCTCTCCACCCAACAGAGATAAATTCCCACAGAGAGAGTGGCTGCTTTAAGGATAGACTGGATGGCATTGGAAGCAACATGACAGCACTTAGCACACACAAACTATGGCATCATATTCCTGTGCCTCTCCCAGACTCCACCTCCAAATCATTTGTCATGTTTTGTCTTTTATTGTAGCAACGGTACTGCTGGTGGAGTTGTCCCATTCACTGTGACACTTGCTGGCCCCTGCTCCCTTATAGTCTCCTTCCCTTGCTACGTCAATTAAGCTGTTCCAAATGACCCATCTTCATCTTGATCCTGCCACCCAGACCCATCATTCAGTGCCTCCCTGTTTGCCCATTGGATCCTAGGCTGAATGGTACATCGAAGAAAGTCGCCTGACCTAGATAATTATGGCCAACAAGGCCAGGCAGCCCAGGGGACATTTATTGCCTGTGCCCAACAAAATTGCAAAAACTGGTGGCAAAAAGCAGAGGAGAGTTGAAATACTCACCTGCAGTTGGGTTACATCACTCTATTTTTAAAGAAAGAAAGAAAGAAAAGAAAGAAAAAGCAGGTTATTCTTGCATGCTTCTTGGTACTTCCTGAAAACTAGCTATACAGCCTTCCTTAGGAGGTTGTGGGCTCTCCTTCTTTGGAATAGATCCCCTACCTCCTGTTTTATCTGTGGACCCCACTATTAGCAATGATTCCAGAAATGAATCCTCTGTAAATGGCAAGGGTCTATTTATCGCAATCCATTTACATTTAACTCATAAAGTAGATGAGTGAAACCCTGTTGAGGAGTGATGAAACGGAAGGAAGTTTTCTAAGCCTTTCTTTAACATAATTGCCACAAACTGATTTCTTTGTTCTGGGTTACTGTTAAAGGCCCAGGGAGAAGGCGGGGAAAGGTGTCCAGTGTTGTATCTGAGGAAATCTAATAAAATAATTGCTGCCTTCAATAGCAAACGCCCCATGTTTCTCCCAGATCTAGCATGGCTTAATAGTAAGAGTCAGAGTCAGAGTACCATCTGGGATAAGGTGACCAGATTGTCCCACTTTTGGAGGGACATCTGGGGGCACCTGGCAATTTGTACTGATGTTGCAGGTAAAAAATATATATTACAATACTATTTTTGCGTTCTATGCATTCTATGAAAATTTTTGTTGCTCCATATGGACCAAATTTTTAATCAAGAACACCCCCCCCCCCGGTCAATGGGGTACCATTTTACAATTGTCAAAATCTGGTCACCTTAATCTGGGAGATTCTACTCTACCTCACAGAGTACTTGAGAGAGGTTCAAAGGTTTTAGACTATGCCCAATTTGTAGTGTGCATTATATAAAAACATATGAAGACTATCCTACAGGGGGCACCAGAGGAGATGTGTATTTAGCATAGTTAGAATAGGAACTTCCTGATATTTTTCAAATACTCTCCTCCTATTTCCTGATTGGCTCAATGGGAGACTTCCTGCTCCTTTGAGCACACTTCCCGCTGCCCTGTCTCTAGAACAGACAGGATGTAGAACAACAGATAGACAGGACTCTCCTCTCTCTCCCTACACAAAGTTGTTTCTCTCCTCGATAAAACTATTTTATTCATTTAAGCAGTTTGGTGCTCCACATTCTTTGCATATTTAATCTCTGCCAACAAAATGGCATCCCTATTGGGGATAACAGCAAGGTATAAATGAAGTGAATAAACAGCATATTTGAAATACTCACCTCCAGCTGGGTTAAATATTTCTAATTTTTAAAAAAGAAAAGAAAATCAGGTTATTCTTGCATGCTTCTTGATACGTCTTGACAAGTCAGTATATGACTGTGGTGAACAGGGGCTATTCAGAAAGAGTCTTTTGGAGTTTATACCAGTTTTTCATTGCTTCCTGTAAGGGACTTTGGGAAATGTAGTCCATGAAGGGAGCTGAGTATTCTCTCCAAAATAAGTTTCTCCTTTGCAAAGAACCACGCTTTATGGGAAGTGGGCAATTGTGCTGATAAACCATTTTGTTTCAGTATTTACATGGAAGGTCTTGATTTGACAAAACAAGGGCTGGGGCACTTTGATACTGCTTTGAATAATCAGCCAGATTGATTAGTATTGGTCAGTGAAGGCAATTTGGTCCACTTCAGTCTTATAGCCATATAGATTAAACCTACATCTATATAAACATACATCTATGTAGAAATACATATATCATTTCCTTTAGAAAAATGATTCCCACAATGATTGCCCTTTCTTTAATAATGAAATGAATTGAAACCTTTTTGTTCACCTAGACCTGGCTTTCTGGCTGATATGGCCCTATATGGTCATGTTGACCTGTTTCCCCCTCCCAAAATGGTCAATGATGGGTCTGGATGGGCTGGGAAGTGGGTCCTGGGTGGGCATGTACATAGCTATGCTTTCTGATCATATTTGGCACAATCACACCATTTCTGGGATTTCTTGAAGCTTGAAACACGTTTCAGGGGTTTCTCAATGGTATAAAGACTGACCGAGGCTGTCCAAAGGACTCACACAAATGTCTCCTTTATTCTTCTCACTAGCTCATATTCCTCCCTTCCTTCAAGGATCTTGTTGGCTGTAGAAAGTATCATGAAGTTGCAGCTGATTTATGGTAAATCCATAGGGTTTTCAAGACAAGGAATGAATATCTGTGAATTGCTATTGCCTGCCACAGTGTAGGAACACTGAATTTCCTTGGTGGTTTCCCATGGTTATCTTCCAAGATCTGAGGACATTAATCTAGCTTGGATCATCTTGGTTAGGGCTGAAGGCTCTTAGGGCGGTGCAAACGAATGGGGTGAATTTTTTTTTTCACAACAGCCCTATGGACCAAGTAGTCCAGGCAGAGGAAAAAAGACTGACCTAAGTTAAACTGCTGAACGCAAACAGTTATCTGAAACCAGTTCAACACATTAACCATTCCACTGCATAATCTTCCCTTTCCACAAGGCACAGTGGGGGGGAAGCTGGCCACAAATAAAAATTATACACGATACTTACCAACAGTAGTGCCCTGGCGGCCTGAAAGAGAAAAAAAGTATTCATTGAGAGAGTACAGCTATTCAAAACAGTCTTTAATATTTTTCATGGGGGTACAGAATGGCATAAAGGTCTCCACTATGAAAATATCTCTGATACTGTATAGGAAATACTGTGTAGGAATGTGGACAGCATGTGAATTTTCTTTTCAGGAAGGATCAGGGCGATCTCAATGAGATTCCTACCAGTTCAGGTCTTTCCTTTGAAAAGCTCCATTTTATCACGTTAATTATTCACTGTTTTCCTCATTAAAAAGAGAATCAACAGGGATTTGGAGAGTACTGCACTGTCCAGTGGAGATTTCAGAGTGCAAATTAAATAGCAATGGGGACATGTTTCTTTATAAACAGGCCCAGCGTTCTATTTCTTGGTCACATCTTTGCTGTGAATAAATCCAACCCAGTTCCAATAATTGTAATGCTTTGATCATCCATTTTTTGCACGAGGATATGATAGCTATTTTCTAGTAACATGGAAAGAGAATCAGCAAAAGATTCCAAACCAAAAGGCCATAAGAACCAGTAAAAAAAATAAATTCAAACCTCAAGACCCACATTCACAGAAATGTTCTCAGACTGGGGACTGTGATGTTTTTGGAGGTGGGTAGCACTATTTTTCATCCACCATCTTGAAGAAGAAGAGTTGGTTCTTATATGCCGCTTTTCCCTACCCAAAGGAGGCTCAAAGCGGCTTACAGTCGCCTTCCCATTCCTCTCCCCACAACAGACACCCTGTGGGGTGGGTCAGGCTGAGAGAGCCCTGATATCACTGCTCGGTCAGAACAGTTTTATCAGTGCCATGGCGAGGCCAAGATCACCCTGCTGGTTGCATGTGGGGGAGCGCAGAATCGAACCTGGCATGCCAGATTAGAAGTCCACACTCCTAACCACTACACCAAACTGGCTCTTCTCACTCCTCCAAGGGGAGAGTTCTGCAGTACTTGCAGCCTACCAATACATTATGTGGAGGAATACCTGCGGCCTCCTTGTACATTCCAGTGACTCTCCAGCAGCCCAAGCTGAATGGGGCTTGATGTACTTCCCAACTCTAACACACAAACCCATCTACTAGACCCCTAGAAGACTTTGAAGCTGGGACTGACAATAGCGCAATGCCCGCCCACCTGGCTCCCTTTCCCCAGCACCTTCATAACCACCTTTTCCAAACATTCTGGTGCGGGATACTAACACACAGTGTTTTTTAATGAGGAAATGAACCCAACCCACTAGCCCGACATGTTGTTTTTAAGACTTGTGAGGGATGCATTTGGCTCAGTACTAAGTCAGGGGGGTCAATTGGAGCCATTTTGGCTTGAGAAAACAGTGTGGAGAGGTATGAGTTCTTCCTTCTCCAGCACCATGGTACCTCTGGGCTTAAAAATAGACATTCCATGTGACTGATGTGTAGCTGTGGTGAGAATCATGGGAAAAGTGCATTTCTTTACTAATTTATATTACAATATTTATACCCTGCCTTTCTATTCTGAGAGAAGTGGCCAAGTAAAATGATGAATTTAAAACGAGACTCTGAGCCGGAAACCAAGGCCTGTGAGTGAATTTCAGCAGGCAAACGTCTATCCCATGACTGAGGTATCTGAGCTACTATTGAAAAGGATACAAAAATCCACAAGCAAAGACTGGGCCCCATTGCAGACATTTTGATCATTCAGCCAATTTAAAAAGAAAAGAAAGAATTTGCAATACTCACAGCTTCCAGTTCCTTTTGAAGTTTCTAAATAAATTGGAGAGACAAACAACAGTCAATCTTCATATTTCCTGGTTCCCTTTGTACACTAATCACTTAAGCATGATAAGCAGGGATTTTCAACACTGTGGCTCTTACAATGCACTTAATCTAGAAATGAATGTCAACTTTTATCCAGCTAACTGTCGGCATCAAAGGTATTGTGATTTGGGGGAGGTTTTGGAAATCCTTTGACCGAGCAGATGATAACACTTGGGGGTAATCAATGACTTGGCCAGTTGTGCCACCAAATCATGGCCAAACTGTGGCTTTCCAGATGTCCATGGTCTACAATTATCATGAGCCCTTGCCAGAAGCCCCTGTTATAGATGAATATGAGGTGTTTCTAATAGAAATCCCCCTCCAAAAAATGCTGTTAAAATATTTAATGATCTTCAAATTTAATCTACTGAACTACAATGTGATATATTACCAAAAAGCCACTGCAGCATGTTTTCAAATGTCCATACATATGAAAAGCAGTGCTATTTATTTTATTTCTTTAACATATTTATCTTCGGCAGCCAGAGTCAGCTTATAAAACCATAAAACCATAAATTCAGCTAAAATGGAATACTAATGATACTGTTACTATGATATAGATTGAAACTGCTATCAACACAGAGGAGTAGTTCCCTGACTGAAATTCAGCAACTCATTGCCTACAAAACCAACTGGGCTGTACGCTTATTAGGGAAATCAAGCAAAGCCTGTTAACATGATATATGGTTGCCCAATTATACCAGGCAAACCCCCATGAGAACTCCTCATCCTCCACTGGAACGGCAGGGAGGAAAGGCAGGTGACAACACAGCACACTACTGCATTGTTGGAACTGAGGCTGGTGGTATTACGGTGACACTCCAGGAAATTTCCCAATCTCTATGATTTTTGGCACAGAGAATGGAGGATCCTAGGAAGCTTCCAGGATCCTACAAAGCCACGCTGTTTTTGCATCTCTCCCCAGTGTTCCTCCTTCAACTTAGTGCTGGGCTGCCAAACCTAACTCTACATCAAGGGACCTTTGAAAGGTAGCCATGCCTGCATTGGGGTTGGGAAGGACTCAAAGGACGGGAACCACTTTTGATTGACTAGTTCAGGTTCCTCAGAGGAACAGGTTTTGAAATCAGCCAGCAAAATTGGCAGCACGTGACTAGACTGATGTGAAAAAAATCTTCAGATCATTCAATCAATATATAGACAATTCAAAAATACTCACTGTAACATATGCAGACACCTCTGAATCCTTAATTAGAAAAGAAAAATGTCATTTGTTTATCTATTTTTTGATTATCTTACTTGCAGAAAAACTTGTGAGGGGGATGTTGACAGTGATATGTCGGGTTAATATAGGAGCTACCCTAGAACCTCAGAAGTCAAGAGAACCAGGTTACTCTAGCAAAAGCACCTTAAAGACTAACAAAATTTGTGGTAGGGCAGGCGCTTTTGAGAGCCACGCCTCACTTCTTCAGATAACCCTCAGAATGTGAAGCCAGTCTCTGGAATAGGGCTCCTTCCATCAACAGAGTTTCCAACAGCAGCTGATAGCCAACAGAGTAAAGTTGGTCTTCCAAGTTCAGGGTGCAGATGGTGAGGAAAGCTACTGCCTTCATAGCCTGCTTGTGAACTTCTGGATCAAAACTTAGAGGCCACTTTTGCAAACAGGGGTCTCATTTATATAACTTTGAGCCAGCTACTGGGATCAAACTCCCAACCTCATGGACAGACAGCTTCAAACAGCATTTCTGCCACTTACCACTCTGCACCACAAGAGGCTCATATATATATCCCCTGTGCAAGCACTGAGTCATATCTGACCCTTGGGGTGACACCCTCTAGTGTTTTCATGGCAGACTCAATACGGGGTGGTTTGCCAGTGCCTTCCCCAGTCATTACCGTTTACCCCCCAGCAAGCTGGGTACTCATTTTACCAACCTCGGAAGGATGGAAGGCTGAGTCAACCTTGAGCCGGCTGCTGGGATTGAACTCCCAGCCTCATGGGCAGAGCTTTCAGACTGCATAACTGATGCCTTACCACTCTGCGCCACAAGAGGCTCTTCCTTGGGCATAGTTAGCAAAGCCCAAATGAACAACAGTTCTGTCTCTTTTACTCCTGTGTTTTACCTCCTATGTAGAATAAGGCCTATACAACAGAACGAATCTAGGGGCAAGGGGCACTTTCACTTAGCAAGAGTGGAAAATAAGGAAAGATTTTTTTTTTAAGATAGCAAATTATGGATTGTTCAGTTAACACAGAGCTGCTTTGAAATACTCACAACTTTCACAGCCAGAACCTAAATTAAAACAAGAAACATTCATTTATTTCAAATGAATTCAATAATGTAAGATGCAATTAAACCATATGCAGTCATCCAATTAACACCATTAAACATGTATGATAAGAATCATATTAAAAGCAGCAATTTAAAAAATACCTTGGACGCAGCTGGACAAATATTCCCTCAGACCACCCTGGCCAGGTTCTGTGGAACAAGTCTCCTTTGCCGGAAATCCAAGAGTGTAAAGTCCCACTGGTCTTTTCTGAATGGCTGTTCCACAAGGATGGAGCAGACACTGGGGGCAAAACAGAACCTGGCCTATTGTAGAACACTTGCAAAAGGTGAGGGGCCACAAACCATAGACCTGGCTGGAAAAAGGAAAGGAGCTGCCTGGGGACATAGCAGCTGTTATTCAGGCCTCCAACTATTAATATGGACCCCAAACTAGTTCTATTGCCAAGTGGGACCATGTACTGGGGAAGAGCATCTGCTTGGTCCCGGATTCAATCCCCAACATCTCCAGTTAACAGGATCAGTCTGTAGATGATGTGAAAGACCCCTGCCTCAGACTCTGGAGAGCTATTTCCAGGGTGAATAGACATCATTGACCTTGATGGGCATATGGCCTGATTCAGTATAAGGTAGCTTCATGTGTGTGTACTTTTAATTTAACTTATCTGAATCAATATTTGCTACATCTACATCCAATGGAATCATGATTCAGTACTGGACAATTCCTATGGTAACCTTGGACTGAAGTGACCATCTCAGTATTCCCAGGGTACCCATTTCCACACTAGAGAAATTCCCTAAAGGATTCTCCAAACAGCGAGAAGATTTCCAGCTTTGTAAGCATTACTTGGTCATCATTGGTTATTGATAATCAATTTTCATGTATATGAGTTATCTTGACTATGGTCAAACCCAAGCTGCAGATGTACCAGGAACTGGTCCAGCTCTGATACAGCTTCCTGATACCTGCTATATTCAAACACCTGACCTAACAATTTTAGCATAATAGTTTTCATGTGATAGCTTTTTGGATTTACAGTCTCTATGCTCTGCCTAAGTGTAAAATCAAGGAGGTATATTGAAAAGATTTTCAGATTCCTTGACTAGAAAGTCACTGTCCGATTCCGATCTCCAAAAAATCCTAAAATATTTTTAAATAATGTCTTAGAAAACTTAAGTAAAGAACAAAGGTGACCTTTCAGAAGTATAAAAAGCAGGACAAAATGTAGTATTGAGAAAATATAAACACCTGTTGCAAATACTTCCATTACACTCTTTGGGGATTTATGCTAATTTTGGAAATGATGCAAGATTTCTAATATGGAGGGTAGTGTGTTATCTGGGAACTTATGTGTGACCCTGATTGAACCGGGGCCATCTGTTGATGGTGTGGTGGGCTGGCCACAAAGGGCGCGACTAAGGGCAAGCTCTAGAGCAGGGGTAGTCAAACTGCGGCCCTCCAGATGTCCGTGGACTATAATTCCCAGGAGCCCCTGCCAGCGAATGCTGGTAGGGGTTCCTGGGAATTGTAGTCCACGGACATCTGGAGGGCCGCAGTTTGACTACCCCTGTTCTAGAGAGTGTGCATGACTACAGAGGCATGCATGGCCCATCGGGCAGGTGTGCGGGTGCCTATTTAAGGTGCCACATGCCTTTGCTCACCCTCATCGCCTGCTGCAGCCAACGGAGAAGCATCCCTCCCACCCTATCCCTACTGTTATACAATGTTGTACCATTATGGTTTCAGGTTATGCAGAACTTTAAATTATCACAGCTAGTTTAAAGGGGCATGAGACCAAGCCTGTTGGGCAGTAAGCCCCAGGGGGCATATTGGGGCTCCCTGGAAGATAGGGGTCTCCATAAGAGATCGGCCTATAGTGAGCTTGGCTTGGAGGCCAGGGACTTGGGCCAGGTGACTGGGATCACCAATAAGAGGTGAGCACCCATAGATCCCCAGGTGGAGGCGATTCTGGAAGGAAAGGAGCCTGCTCTCCCAGCTGGGAAAAGGGCCAGTCCCAGGGCACCTACGGCCCCCCAATTTGTTGCAGCCAGATGGCTGTGGGGTTTGGGCTTAAGGTCTTGTGCTGGGCTAACCTTCTGAGGGGTTGGGAGCTCTTAATAAAAGGCTGTGGCCATGTTAATGCCAGAGCATGGTGTCACATCATTTCTGCTGATATATACCTGCCTGACAGTCAATGGAAGTTTTTCTCCAAGCCTTCCCCCCATAGTTTGCCATCCCATGTCTTCAGAATCGTTTTTCCTGCACTTGGTCACGGATGGTTTGAGAAATCATGGGGAAACTGCGATGAAAACGTGGGAAAGCAAATGGAACTTGGGGGGGGGGGGTTGGAGAAAAGATATTGCCGGTCAGCACTCAAATCACAGGAAAACATCAGTGAAAAAAAGGCCCCATTACAAATTATTTAGCCAGTGTACAAGACGATTTGCTATACTCACATTCACTTCTTTGAGGAGTTTCTAAAAAAGAAAAAAAGAAAGGTCATTATTCTTTTGCCATTTTGGATGCTTTTGACAATGGTTTTTTTCTATGGTAAGGAGGGTCTGCAACACAGTACACTATAATTGGTCAGTTTTGCAATTGCCCCCTACATGAGGATTTTAGGATGAAGAGGATAAGAATCCTCTGCAAAAGATCTGAGTTTCTCTTTTCCTGCAATCTTCAACATGCATGGACAAATGTGATTGACTACAGATGGGGCCAGAAGACGGATCAATGGTTGACATTTGGGGGGGAACAAGAACTAACACTTTACTTATTAATTAGTAGTGTTACTATATTATCCCTCAATTAAAATTGACACCTTCATATATCTTATAAAGTCTTAATATTAAACCATGGCTTTCTTGTTGGTCCCACTTGTACAGATTTATTACAAGAATTTATTTCTCCAGCATCTTTATTTTAATTTGAATGTTGTGTCTTATATTGTATATTCTGTATTTGTTTTGTACTATTAATGTTGGAGATTGTTACGGCCTATGGCCACACACAATAAATTCCTTCACTCATATAAAGCCTTAACGGAAAACTATATGGTAATGTGATTTGACTGATCATGTTCCCTCGTCAATCACAATGAAGTTTAATAATAGTTTGTTCACATCAGCTTAAAAATGAAGTAAGGGGAAAGACTTTCCAACCTTATTTCTCTTTCCCAGGCTGGAGTGGCGTTAAACCTATGTAAATCTACTTCAATATAACATGGTCCATTCAAAGGCCATGCTTTACTTTAAAAGCTTCTGCGTTTTAAAGAAACTTGGAGGAAAAGAATCTTTTTGTCCCCCTTCATGTATTTATTTATCAAGCTATATATCTAAAAACAAAGCTGATGAGAGGTTGGCATCTTGCCTTACAATGAAAAGAACCATTGAAATCACTTGACACATTTAAACAGCAAACATTCAGACACACAGTGGTAACCAGTAACTGTGATGAACCAGTAACACACATGAAATTGAGTAAAATGGAAACCTGGGCCTAGTCTGCACACAATAGATAAAGCACTTTCAATGCACTTTAGAAGTAGATTTTCCTGTTCTGAACAGGAAAATCCAGCTGCGAAAGCACATTGAAAGTGCATTAACCTATGTATGCAGAATGGGCCCAGGTCACATGTCAATTTCAAGACTAAAGTTTAGTTAGCAAAAGCGCGCGTGGGGGGGGGGGGGGCTTTGACTCAGTGGTATAGCATCTTCTTGGGATGTAAAAGGCCCCAGGTTTGATTCCCAGCATTTCCAGCTGTAAAGGACTAGGCAGCAGGTGATGTGACGTGCCCTGATAGCCTGGAGAATCACTTTCAAGTCTGAGTATTCAACTAGTGACCTTAATGGTCCAAAAGCCTGCTTGAGTTTCTTTTCCAATCAAGAGTTCTGTGAACTTCACATCTTCCTTTCTCTCCTTGTTTAAGTGACTGAATCTGAGCCAGGACTTGAAAGAGGAAAAAGCCCAGCAGGTAGCACTGTTCTCCACTTTTAAAATTTCATATTCTTTGGAGGGTCCCTTTTCAAACTCAGAGGTCGCAATTTGGCGGGAGAAGACAGACCTAATGGGAGGGCACTCCGAATCAAGGCTCTAGAGCACAGACGATGTGAAATACTCACTGTAATTTCTTGCAGGGTGAGTTGCTAAATTAAAGAGAAAAGAGATCATTCCTTAATACTTTTTATCTTATTCATTATCCCATTCTCTCTCTTCCCTCCTCCCCTCCCCCCCGGCGCACACACATGTGGGAGTTCCTACACCCCCACCCAGCAACCCCAGTGATATCAGTTTCTCTGTCATCCTGTCTGAGTCACGTGGAATATCCACTCAGTACAAGCAGCTTCCCTCCCACCCACCCTGTTTTGTTGGTTAATCTTATGTCTGTATGGCGCATCAGACTCCCCAGGTTGGGGACCTCCCTATGTGGTGGCAGGGCTGCGAGCAGGGCTGACCTGGCTGGGGAGGCTTGGGGCTCACAGTGGCAGGTAGCCCGGGTGGGACCAAGAAGGAGGTGGGCATCTCTCCTTGGAACCCCAGGGCTTACTATGCCGGGTGGCCAAGGGAAGTGTGCACTTCTTCCTGGAGCCCCAGGTGGACACTTCCCTATGGTGGGATCCCAGCAGCAAGACCTGAGTTCCCAGCACGGGATCCAGATGGGCTCCAGGGTGCTGGTAGGGGCTGGGTTCTTGTGGTCTTCAGACTGCAAGTCAGGCTCCCTCTCCTATGCTGTGCCAACACTCCTGTGGAGTATTAATAAAGCTGTGGCCTTGTTTAAGCCAATGGAAGCCAGTGTGCGTATCTTCCCTGAGCCCAAAAATGCCCTCCTGCAAGTCAAAAAGGAAGCTGCTGGTCATTCACAATACTCACCTCTTCCTTTTGGATCAGAGCCTAAATAAAAGCAAAAGCATGAAGTTATTCTTTGTGCTTAGTGACACCTCCTGGACAGTCTTGCTTATTTCACAAGGTAGAAGCAGATTTATTCACAGCCTGCCGGGCCAGGTGAGCAAGGCACCTCCCCCCGCTAAATTCAGGAAGCATTTAGCAAGCATTAAGCCTGCTGATCTCGTGTCCTTGTCCTCTGGCATGTTTCAAATCTGATTATTTATGTTTTTGTTTATTTGCTAGAATTATAGCCCACCACTCCCAGAACAGCTCACGGCAGGTAACAAAGGCCAGATAAAATCCCCAATAAAACCCCCAGTAAGGTCCAGCATACCAAAACCACAAGATTAGCAGCGAATAAAACTATCATCCCAGCCCAGTCCAGCAGCATGCCACCTGCCATGGGGAGTGAGTGAGGACTAAACTGATGGATTTACATAGTCTGTGAGCTGGTCCAGCCTGAGGAGGGACCTCTGATCTCATTTGCTCTGTCCTCAACCAAAGACCTGGTGGAAGAGCTCCATCTTACAGGCCCTGCAGATGTGCCTGCTCCATCAGGGCCCTGAGTTCACCCAGGAGCTCATTCCACCAGGTTGGGGCCAGGACCGAAAAGAACCCATATAGAACCCATATAGAGATTGGAAATACTCACTTTCACCTGGTTCACTACTTGCTACAATTTTAAAAAGAGAGAAAGAGAGAAAGGAAGTTAATCTTTCATGCTTCTTGGTACATTTTGGAAAAGCTTGTTTTTAGCACAGGGCAAGAAAGCACAGATTGCCTGAACCCCCAACACCTTACACCAGGGGTAGACAAACTGCGACCCTCCAGATGTCCATGGACTACAATTCCCATGAGCCCCTGCCAGCATTCGCTGGCAGGGGCTCATGGAAATTGTAGTCCATGGACATCTGGAGGGCTGCAGTTTGACTACCCCTGCCTTAAACTGAGAATGTCCAACACATAAATGTATTGGACACAGACTTGTATTTGTTTCATAGCAGTCCAGCTGTCATGAATTGTCCCAAAGAATCTGGGAGCTATAGTGCATGCAGCTGGCTTCCCATGTATTCCTGCAAGACAGGAAATTGCTGTTAAAATACTAGACATTACTGTTAACTTACTGTTAAAATAATACACATTGATGTTTAAGTTTAACCATTCAGTCATTCATAACATGTAAATCACGTACAGAATATTTCTTAATGGAATCTGATTCTGCACAGCTAAATACTTGCTAGAATCCCTCTAATAATTCACATGCTGCACGTCTTGGTCTAATCCCCTTAGTTTTAAGCACTTACTCGGGCTATTTTACTTTTCCCATTATTTTATTCTTTTTAGCATCCTAAAGACTATTTAATCACTAATTTTCTCACTATTCATTGTACTTAGATTGAAACTACAAATCTGTTTACTATCAATAACCACATCAGGTCTCCATTCCAGCTCCCTAAAGTTCCTTAAAACAAAAGGACTGGATATTTGGCTGCGGGGAAGCTCCAGAAGGAGGAGAATAGCAGCATCTCTATTTTGAAGTCACTGGCAAGAAAGGCCTCTCAATTCCACGTTGTTCCATTTCATTTTAGTTGGTATGGGAATCCATAGAGGGATCGAGTGGGAAATTTAATAGCTATTCACTAAGGACCACATTGAGTTTTCTTGGGAGCGCTTGTAGAAATTAGACAGGAAGAATAAGAAAGAGGAGTAATTCAGATTCCTATGCCCATGCCCAGAGGGTTCACAATACTCACTTGTGCATCGGATTTCACATGGCCTTCCAGCTAAATTTAAAAGGAAAGTGTTATTCTTTCAGGCATTTTTCATATTTTGCCACATGAAAATCTTGTTTTACTTCCCCACATGTTTATGCGGGAACCAGTAGTGTATGGTAAGCCCTAGGACTGTGATAAAGGAGTATTTAATATGCAGTTCCACACACACTTTTATGGAGTTAGCCCCACTATATCCAGTAGATATACCTAGGATTGTACTGCTTGTCCAGTTGAAGAGATCATCTCAGCCTTAGGTCTGGAAGAATACTCGTGTCTTACAGGCCCTGCAGAACTATGATAGTGCCCTAATGTCAGACAGCAACTCATTCCACCAGGCTGGGCAAGGCCAGGCAGATCTCTTTGGAGCCAGGGATTACCAACAAATTGGCATTTGATGAACACAGTCCTCTCCAGGGGCATACAGAGAGAGACAATCTCTCAGATATACAAGACCGAGTCTGCATAGATGTTCACTTTACTTCCTTCAATGCTATCCAGTGGCAAGGGGGAATGGTTGCCACCAGGGACTTGGACAAGGAAAATGGCATTCAGATGTCTGGTATCAAGATCGGAAGTTTACTGTCTACATGGATGATAATTTGGCTGCTCTGCGACTTTTCTCAAAATACCACTGCAAAGCAAGTTTGGGGAAGATGTTTGCAAATATAGAAGATCCTGGGAAGTGCAAAGAAACACCCCGATGCTGTGAAGTAGCAGGGGGGTGGGGGACAACAGACCCTGCTTTCTGCTATATCCAAGCCAGGGCAGATGACCTATGTTTAAGTGACCAAACTCAAACTGTGGTGGTCACTAAATGATCACATTTGACAGACAAGCTTTCATTTAATTCCTTGAGGGAATCCTGCAGGGCCTGTAAGACAGAGCTCTTCTGCTGGGCCTATGGTTGAGGCCAGCTAGGATAACAGAATAACATCAATTCCTCCAACTTGCTCCTCAAATTCATTTTATTTACCTCAGCACTTCATGTTGGTGCTAATATTGGCTAGCTGTGTTTTTTTATTGTCAATGAATATCCAATGTATCCAATTAGTTGTACACCACCCCAAGACAGCAAAATTGGTATCAGACTGTCTAGCAACCAAGGCGAATCAAATGGAATATCGAATCAGTATATTTGAAAAAGGGAGTCACTGGATGCATTACAAGTAATATATCTAGTAATGCACTCGAGTGATCTATCTAGACCTACTTCTCCATCATGGGCCTCCCCCATCCTCTCCCACCCTTCTCTTCCCTGAACAAGAGCATTTTGATGCTTTAGATTTTAAATGTTAATGTGTAATGCTTGTTTGAAATGATTATATAATTTACTGCTAATTTACAGTTTACACCAACTCGAGACGACCTGGTCAAGAGGGGGTGGTATATAAATTGAAATATAAATTAATAAAATTAAAGCCAAGGAAATTCTGTTTTCACTACAGTAAATTATATTGTGTAGATCTTTACTGGGAGATTCCTCTCAGAATCAAAAAGTATCACCTGACAATGAAAGACAAAGCCCCAGTTAACAGCAAATTCCAAATTATTCCCCAATACAATCAGGATTTGAAATACTCACGTTTTTAATATGGTTCTAAATATAAATAAAAATATAAATAAAAACAAAGTTATTATTTTGCTTTGGTATTTCCTCAAAAATATTTATTACATTACAATATATATATATATTGTATGTGTGTATGTGTGTGTGTGTGTATCTTGTTCCCTAGCAGAATTCATCCTCAGTGCTTCTGAATTAACACTGCGTAATCTTGAATTAACCTATAGTAAAATAGATCTGCAGTGAGAGGCAGAGATCTCCCAGAACTGCACAATCCATTAAGGATTTATGGATACATCGTTGATGTATATCGACAACCTACTCATTTCATTTTTTTTTACTGAGATTGAATCAAAAGTTCATTGATCTCATAATATTTATAAATTGTTTTTCAGAAGGGTACCTTTTGGATTTGCATGTTGGACATTTTATCTTCTAAAGGCCTTAATGTTCGTTTGTTATCCCTTTACATTTTTGGCTGCTCAGCTCACATATAGGTAGAGCTAATGGAAATCTCATTTACCTCAGCCTCTTTGTTATCAGATCACAGGTATCTTTAGAATACCAAGTAGGAGCTTATAAACTTCTTGTTGTTGCATCCTTCCTTTTCTTCCGTATACTTTTGTCTCAACAAATTTACATGCCCCCTTTTTTCTTCTATGATTGGTTGCTATAAAAAGTAACCATTGTTTTCTCCGCTATAATAAGTCTGCTTAGAGATTGTATCATATATGCAGATGTCTGGGCTCTTTATCTTTTATGGACAACATCTATATAAGACCCCACTCCAACAGGACTATAGCACCAGAAACAGACGGTATTGAAACAGGGTCTTAATTAGACAGCTGTTCTAATTTATTTATTTATTTTATATAAATAATATATTTTATATAAATAGTTTATATAAATAATAATAAATAATAAAAAAATAATTTACTATATTTACTATATCATGCACTGTATATAGGGAATTTTTGCACTGCATGCTCTATATTGTTTGTACTGTATATATTAACAATTTGGTTTGACACAGTTAAGGATAATTGCTTTTTTCTCATCATTTTTGCAGCCTCTGGTACTCAGTTCTTTAAATGAACAAAATAAATTAAGGTACAGTATTTTCCCATATATGTGTAAATGGGGATAATTCCCTTTTACTGCAAAGATGTGGAGGAGCCCCTTGAGGTGGACAATCAGTTCCTTGCCTGACTGAGGAAGGAAGATATAATTCCTGCAGCCTACCCAAAGGCAAAATCTGGCAGTAAGGCCAATTCATAGAAAATAGTTGAAACACTCACTTCCAGGGAGTTCACAGTTTCCTAAATCCAGAGAAGAGAAAGAAAGCAGGTTAGTCTTGTGTGCTTCTGGGTACTTCTTGAAAACTTGCTAAATAGTTGGAATGAGCAGAGGCTAACCTTGAACAACCTATTCTGAAAGAGTTATCTATACCTGAGATTTTGGGAAGTTATACCAATATCAATTTATCAAAAGACTTTGGGAAATGTAGTTCATGAATGGTGCTGAGAATTTACATGGGCGGAAAAAACCCAGAGGATGCCTATATCCCCGCTTCCACATGACATCGCTGCTGGGCTGGCCCCCTCCCAGGCCTGGCGCACCATAGGCTGCTGTTGCCCCACTTTAAGGGAACACAGATATTTTCTGCATTCCCTTAAGCGCTCCAGGGGTCAATGGGGCCAAGCCCAGCAGAGGTCTGTATGAGTGGGAAGATCCAGGTCTTCCAGGCCCAGCTCCTCCCCATCCTATGGAGGCCCAGGGTGGCAAACAATACTCCACTCAGCTCCGCAGTACTTTACAGTGAGGTGGGGCTGAATTTGGACTTTTTTTTTTTTTGCAGGAGGATTAAAATCCATCCCTGGCCATGGAAATTTGCTGGGTGACCTACGGCTAGTCACAGGCTCTCAACCTCATCCACCTCACAGGGTTCTTGGCAGGATTGGAGGGAGACTGGTGTATGCCACTCTATATGGAGAATGGTGAGTAAATAAATTAAGAGTGTAATTTATAATTGAAATGCTCACCTTCACTTTGCTTATCAGGCCCTATTTTAGAAGGGGAAAAAAAGAAATCTGGTTATTTTTACACATTTCTTGGAAATTTGCTATGCAACCGTAGTAAACTGGGATTAATAGCCTGAACCTGAACAATGAGTTCTGGAAGAGTATCTATATCTGAGACTCTGGAGGGTTATACCAGTTTGTCATTGCTTTCTTCAAAGGTCTCTGGGAAATGTAGTTCATAGTAGATGCTGAGAATTTTCTCAGAAAGAAGTTTCTTCTTTTCTCAGAACCACACTTCCCAGGACATTCTGGGCAGGAGGCATGATTGCTAAATCAATTTCATTCTCTGATATTTGTAAATCTATTTGTTTAACTTTTTTCTCACATAGTCAGTAGGCTGTGTCATCTCATTCATCAGATTTTCTCGGGTACAGAACTGGACTTCACTTGCCCTCTTCTGGTGTCATAGGCAACATCTCGGAATCAAGAAATCTGATTCACGATGTTTAAAAGTCCGTTACATTCTCCTCCTGTTTTGTCTCGGCACATCTGGGTCTCGCTCATCTGTCCCATTGATTAAATGCAAATGGAATGCAGTTGAAGAGACCCTTGCCATTTATGTGGGATCAGTGCAGATAATAGATAACTAGGATGCCCCCTGTCTCCTGCCTTTCATCCAGCAACAACATGATATAATGGTAAGCATGTCAGATTAGGAGTTGAGAGATTGCAAATTCAAATCCCCACTCTGCCACGAATGCCTGCTGGGGAACTTCAGGCTCCTTACTCATTCTTATCCTAACCAACTTCACAGGGTGGTTGTAAAGGGGGGGTATAGGAGCAGGGGACAATGGGATTCACTTTGCATCCCCATTGTTGGTAAAGGTAGGCTATAGTGATGGCCTCATGGGTATAGAAACAGTCTGGAGGCAATGCAACAATACTGACAAAGTTCCAGCTCGCATTTGATTTCTACTTTTACATTGCTGACAATAGTTGAACAAGGGGGAAAAAAATCTCTACCTGGATGTATTTTTGCTATTGTTATCTATGTAAGATTTTCAGGTGGACTTGGTGTGTCTATTTTTCAACCCAAGGAGACCAAAATTGCAGAGGAATGCAAGCCATTCAGGACTACCCAAGTTTCATGTAAAAAGGAGCAAGGGTTTCAATTCTAGACCCCCAAACCAAGGTATCCCCAACCATCCCCTTTGCAGGTGGAGAGAGGGCCCCAACCCCATAAATGAGGGAATGAAAAAGAATGGTGGAAACTTCCTGTGGATTATGATCCAAAGGGATCGGATGGAAATACTGTAGTCCCTTAAAACAGTGGTTCTCAACCTTCCTAATGCCGTGACCCTTGAATACAGTTCCTCATGTTGTGGTGACCCCCAACCATAAAATTATGCAAGGGTTCTTTCACAGAAATTAAACCGAAACTGACCGATGGTGTGAAGATCCATGGTTCATGATTGCATATTAATTGGGTTTTCCCCCCTGGGCTTTCTCAGTTCAGTTCTGCCTCTTGTCCCACCATGCTGATCATGCGCCACCACCTGAAGCATCTGGTGGGAGACTGCACCATGCTGGAGGTGCTGCTGGAGCGGCTGGCAGCCGAGCGTGGGCACCTGCAGGAGGAGTGGCAACTATGGCAGTGCCCCTCCAGCCAAGCTGCTCGTCCTGCCCCGACCCCTGTGAAAGGGTCATTCGACCCCCAAAGGGGTCCCGACCCCAGGTTGAAAACCACTGCCTTAAAAGGATCCAATGTGAAGAGCTGTTCAGGCAAGTGATTCATAATACTCACGTGCAGGAAAGGCAGGGAAAATCCCTAAAATTAAAAGCAAACAGTTATTCTTTCATTATTTTTGATATCTTTGCATATTTATTTGATTTGATTACAATTGTATACCACACTCCCTTGCAGATCAGGGCAGTTTACAATGTAGATTTGTATTACAATGCAGAGAAAGCATTTATTAGGATGGACTTTACAACATTTCTACCATTATATCATTGTCACAGAACTGGGGGGGGGGGGCGTATAAGTTTTGAGATAACCTGTTAAAAACTGGATTAAATTGGGGCAAACTCAGCAGGGATTCAAACTAACCAAGGCATTTATTCTGCACTTAGATTTCATGGCTTGTATATTGAAATTATATGCAGAGAAATTATATTCCTGCACCAATAACACCTCCCACCACTGGACAACAGTAGGATTCAAAATTCTGAGGATCCACTCCTGGGGGGGGGGTCTCCCCCCCCCTGATCCCCCTGCTTGGTAAACCATGAGATGCCGACTTGGAAATTGACACAGGTGGGAATTAGCATGGGTTTCTCAATATACAGAAGATTTGCTATACTCACATCAACCGGTTTCTGAACCTAAAAATTAAAAGAATAAAAGTAGTTATTTCTTCAGTCTTTTCGGCACCTTGAAACTCTTGATTGCCCTCCCCACAAACACACAGTGATGTCTGAGACCTCGCAGGCAACCTGCCATCCTCTTAACCCTTTAAGCTTCTCTGTTCCCAGTGGAATGATCCCAATGCTCCATTTCACAACCATCCCCAACAATTAATTTTTTCACAAAGTCCGCTAGAATTCTTTTCTCTCCCGATTGTTAGACAAGAATGTGTTCCAAGTTTGGTATATTTCCTTTTAGCGTTACTTTCAATTGTAAATCTTTGGCACTTGTTCCTCTGGTGGTTTTGGATGGAGTAATGGAATGCCACCACAGTGTCAAAGGCTGGAATGGCAACCCAGATTTGCTAGGACTATTGAACACAATGTTCCTCCTCCACGGTTGATGTTACTACAGGACAATGGTTTTCAGCCTTTTGGGATGCCTCACCCTTATTTTTGTGTTGACCAATGACATGGAATGAGCTGTTTAATTCTCACTTTGAGAGGGAAGAGGTATTATGGGGCTTGAAAAGGGCAGATTGTATGGCAGAACAGCTGTCATCACAGTTATGCATACAGAAGGTGGATTCCTCTAATTTTAGTTCAATGTAAAAAGTAAAGGTAAAGGTATCCCCTGTGCAAGCACTGGGTCATGTCTGACCCTTGGGGTGACGCCCTCTAGCGTTTTCATGGCAGACCCATTACGGGGTGGTTTGCCAGTGCCTTCCCAGTCATTACCATTTACCCCCCAGCAAGCTGGGTACTCATTTTACTGACCTTGGAAGGATGGAAGGTGGAGTCAACCTTGAGCCGGCTGCTGGGATTGAACTCCCGGCCTCATGGGCAGAGCTTTCAGACTGCATGTCTGCTGCCTTACCACTCTGCGCCACAACAGGCTCATTTTTAGTTCAATGTATCTCCCAATAAATATTTCTAGTTCTAGATTACCATGGGTTAAGGAACTATATCACCTGTTAGCTTGGGGTAGTGGCTACTAATCTGGTGAACTGGGTTTGATTCCCCACTTCTCCACATGCAGCCAGCTGGGTGGCCTTGGGCAAGTCACAGTCATTTTAGAGAAGCAGTCTTTCTCAGAGCTCTCTCAGCCTCACCTACTTCACAGGGTGTCTGTTGCGGGGACAGGAAGGGAAGGCAATCATAAGCCACTTTGAGACTCCTTCAGGCAGTGAAAAGTGAGGTATAAAAACCAACTCTTCTTCATCTTCTTCTAATCATGTACAGAAAAAGTAGAAAAGTAGAGGCCCCTCATTTTGTCCAAATGTAAAATATTGATAAGTAAAGTTGGTGGTGGAAAGTGCTTCAACTGAGACCGCTGAGGGCATTCTAGGCAAGAGACAAACCACAGTGATTTACCATTGCCTGCCTCTGCTCTGCAACCCTGGCCTTCCTTGGTGGTCTCCCATCCAAGTGCTAATTACAGCCAACCCTCCAAAGCTTCCAAATCTGACCTGAGCAGTCTAGCTTGGGCCATCCTGGCTAAAGATAGTTATTCATCTAATATCTTGATCCTTGATGCCTTGCATAATGGATAATGGTCTTGCCTAAAGAAGTATTTTGAGTCCATAGAAATATTACAATCCTATATGCAAAGCTCACCCAAGAGCCTGCTCAGTATTAATGGAACACGAGATATGGCAGTTTTAAGAGAGAGAAATGCAGCCTTACCACTAGCCCGTTGACATTTGGGCAAACGAGAAGCGCAAGAAGAATAGCAGAAAGAGCCTGGAGTTTCATCTTGGCTTCTCTTCGGTGCTTCTCAGGAGTGAAATCACCAAGGTGAAGTCTGGGGACCTTCCTGGCTGTATTTATAGCAGGTGTCTGTCCATACGTTTCATGCTCAATCGGCAACGTGTCACGCCTCCATTGTCAATCACTTCTGCAAACAAGGCAAGGTTAACTTCTCACAATCTTTATCATGTGGAATATAATCACGGAGTCTAGCACCTGAAGCCAACTTTTCATAACTGTAATCTTTTGGAACGTTATCATGGAGTCCAGTGCCTGAAGCCAGCTTGAGCTATCACCACGTTGATTAGTTCCTCATTGGGACATTAAAGTGGATGGCTTTGATTTTTCCCAGGTACATGGGCTGAGACATCTTCAAGAGCAATAAGCAAGGAATGCAACCATTCTTCTTCACAATACTGTCAAAGGGTATCGTACAGAACCGGAAAGGATGTTTAAGTTCTCAAAGGAGAACTCACCAGAATCTTAAAATAAATCAATGAGTCAGATTTTTACAAATGTGGATTGTATTTTCCCATTTCCCAAAAAAAGCAGAATTTCAAAAAGTTGTTTGATTTCAAATCTGTGTGAAATGTGAAGGTGAAATGTGATTGGTTGCTCATGTGTCATGTGTTCTGCATTGTCCCCAATACATGTCTGTTAAGATTAATCATTGCTCTGTGAACTCTCAGGTTGGTGATTCCTGGCCCACATGGGGTATGCTTGGCCCCTACCTAGTGGAATGAGCTGAGGGCCCTGTTGGAACTACTACAGTTCTGCAGGGCCTACGAGATAGAGCTGCCAGGTGTTTGGTCAAGGCCAGGGCAAGGAAGATCTGTGTGGCCCCTTATCCAAATGCTTTAATCTCTCAGCATCTAAAAAAATTGTTAAACATCTACATCTACCTTGAGGCTGGAGCCAGGTCAATTTGGTGGAGACCAATAGGGTTGCTGGGGGGGGGGTCGGGGTTTTATTGATTGTGTTGTGATTTTACTGTGTTTTTATTAATTGGTTGTGAACTGCCACAAGCCGGCTGGCCTGAGAGTGGTGGTCAATAAGTTTAATAATAAAAAAGAATAATAGAATATATTACACAGCATAGAACCTGGGTTCGTCACTCTGTATACACTGGACAGGGAGACACAAACATTGTTCTACTTTGGATATGGATGTATTTCTAAGATATGTATATTAGTGAACACATTTTTATGTGTACCCACTGGATAGTTCAGAGCCTGAGGCTCAAAGCCATCAGAACCAAGGAAGAAGAGGACAATCAGGGAAATCCCCACACTATAGCAGTACCCTCTACCCATCAGTTCCAGGAGCCGATCTCAAAAAGCATGCCAATCTCCTGTTACCCCACGTAGATCCTGGAACACTACATGTCATCCATACTGCACCAAGGCCCAGACTGCTAGAATATTCCCCCACCCAATAGGAACAGCAGAGGCAGAGGGCTGGTACAGATGCAGCAGAGAAAAGACATTGTGCCAGGTTGACAGCCCGTGCTCCAGCTGGTGGCTCAGACCAATGCATTAGCAGAATTGATCCATTGTAGGATTTAAGCTCCATTATGACCTAGTTAGGCAAACCCCAGAAGCTGCCTTTGGTTGCTTTCCCCCCAGTCCACTGAACCTGAATGTGAGAAAAAGAGCTTTGCTGGCCACTAATGCAGGTCCAGACCATGCCTGCTCCTGTACCACAGATAGGGTCACCAACCTCCAGATGACAGAGGTTATTACCCCTAGAGAAAATGACCACTTTAGTGGGTGGACCCTATGGAATTTAATCCCCATGGAGCACCCTCCCCTCCCCAAACTCCATCACCTGCAAGCTACATGCCAAGTTTCCAAGTATTTTCCAAGTCAGAGTTGGCAACCTTAGACCTGGTCCATGCCTGATCATCTGCCCCTGCCAAGCTGCCATCAATTCTTAATGCCACCAATTCACATGTACACACGGGGGATGAAATTCCCTGGCACATATTGTCCTGGAGTTGTGCATGTGCCTACACAACTCCAGGGTTGGAAGGGTCTGCCATGCTTCATGGCAGTGACAGCAACAGGGATTGGGGGGCATGGGGGTCCCACCGCACAATGGTAGGATAGTGGCATGCTGCTATCCCATCATCGTGGTTGATATACAAATGCCGCATTTGGCTCCGCAGCACTGTGAAGCCAAACGGAGAGTTTTGTGTCTCTGCAGGGACACCGTAGGTGGGGGGGAAGAGCCAGGTCTCAAAGGCCCAGCTTGTCCCTTGTGCATAGGACTGCCCTGGCCAGGCCTTTGATGACCACTGCGGCAAGATAGGGAATGCGGAAGATTGTTTATTCCCTTGCCGTGGGCCATCAGACGCCCTAATATGGGCCAGGGCCAGACCAGGACTTGGATGGTACCAGCATCATACATAAGTGTGGACAGTGGCATGCAGGTGCCAGCCCGCCTTTCCCAACTCATGCATAATCGGTTCTACTGAGTAATGTCCCCTCCCTGACCGTTTATGCACTGGAGGTTTCATGCTGGACTGCAGGCTGGAGTTTTAGTCGTGGCAGGTTGCCCCACCTCTTCCTGCACTCACACGGGGGAGCATTTGGCCTGGTGCACCTCATCCACCCCCTATTTGTGCTCCTGCATGAGAGCTGGGGCAGTGAAGTTCCCAGTGCATAAACGGTCCCTGGTATTCTAGACATTTGTCAAGTTAAAACTGGAATTCATGAGGAGTAGAACAGAGGGAAGAGCAAACAGAAGCAAGAGCTAAGAAACAGAATGTGAGGGTGTGGGGTCTGCCACTGACAAAGTACATGACAACACATTTAGCATGTGCCACAATTATTTAATTAATTATTTAATTTTGGGGAAGGGACAGATCCATGGTTGGTCAGCGTATGGGTACAAGAAGGGAGCACTCCAGAGTTGGATCATTGCATGTCAACGCACCAGGAAACAGCAGTAACACGAAGGTGCAGAAAACGTCAAGGAAGATTAAAAAACCATGGGGTAAGGGGGGAACGAAATTTACTCCTGGGGGACCCCCATTTTGTGCAGAAGGTTTGGCATTGTTCAGTTCTTTAAGAATGTTAATGAGGGGTTACCCTAATGCTGAAATGGTCTGATAATGGAACTTTAATCTTTCTTCTAGGAAATGTACCCTTTTCAATAAACAAACAAAAAATTGCCCTTCTAGCTAATAGGGGTTAAAAAAACCAGATTAGATTTTGAGTGCGAAAACATGTTTGACAAGGAATGACGTGGGAACATTATCTTTTTTTGTCAGTATTAGAAAGGTGACATGCCAAGGGCAGACTCCACGTTACTGTTTACTTGGCAGGTAACAGGCAGGTGTTTCTTGAATGGGAGAACATCACATGTTCCTTTTCTTAAACCTTGATATCCTGACCCTCAACCAGAAAATCATTCCCTAGGGTCGCTAATGGCACTGCAAGACAATTAAAACTCTATACAATTCCAGTTGGAAATAAAAGATTTTTGAAAAATTGAGAAATACCAAAGTAGCTTTATCAAAGTTACTCTGGTATTTGGCGGGGGCATCATCTAGGCATCGAATTGGGGTCACTTTGGTTGGGCAGGTAGTTGTGCATTTCCTGCATAGTGCAGGGGGTTGGACTAGATCAGTGGTCCCCAACCCCCGGGCCAGGGATTGGTACCAGTACCGGTCCGTAGATCACTCGGTACTGGGCCGTGCAGTCCCGTGCGCAGATGGGCCTCCCTGCCAACAGGCTCCCTACCACACATTACCCGCGGCTGTGACGATTAACAACAAACCAAAACCAAATCGGGTGGGCGGGCGGGTGGCTGTCTGGCCGGCGGCCAGCACGAAAAGGAGGGGGCCGGCCTATTTAAGGCCGGACGCCCCGCCCCTCTGCACCACTCCTTGACGTGGCCTGATGACATCACAGGGCACCCCCGCGGCGTCAACAGCGCCCGTGCTCAGTCACAGCCGCTATTAATACTATTAACTGATAATTGTAACAATGGCAACAGTGCAACAGGTCCAGGATTTCTGGGAGGGAGGGAGGGAGGGAGGGTTGGAGCAGGGGCCCTGTAGAAGTTGTTGATTATGCCTGGTCTCAACCCAATGCCTGGTGGAAGAGCTCCCTTTAGCCGGCCCTGCGGAACTGTTTTAGCTCTGTCAGAGCCCTGATCTCCTCCGGGAGCTCATTCCCCCAGGTGGGGGCCAGGACAGAGAAGGCTCTGGCCCTGGTTGAGGCCGGACGGGCTTCTTTAAGGCCAGGTATCTTTAGCTAGTTGGTGGTGGTAGAGCGTAGAGCTCTTTTGGGGGCATAGGCAGGGAGGCGGTTCCTCAGGTACAAAAAAAAAGGTGATATATTTTAGGAGACCACTGTCATGTCACCTTGTTCAAAATATAATCAATTTTATGGTGTTCATGGCAATTACCCTCAGTCACCATAACTAGTACCCACTGGTAGGCCTAAACTCCATGAATCTAATAACCCTTTAAAGTCATTTATTCCTGTGGCCATGGCTATCAGCATCACATTTATTTGTGGTCAAAGACCAAAGATAAAATATGTTAACGAAAGATAAATATACAAAAGAATAGCATCAAAATTATCAACATCAGAATAAAATTCATAATTCTGATATCTAGAAATGAATTACAAGCAGTCATTTAATTGAAAAACCACAAATTCTTATAGTTTATTGGGTCCTTTATGAGCTTTGAATATGAAAGCACAAAACTTTGCAATTCATCTTGAAATTAAAGGAATTCATCAGCCGAAAGTTTTGAAAGACATATTCTATCAGAAAAATCTGAAAGTTTTGTTTAATAGTGACAAAATAGTTCTATGCCATTATTCGTTACACAGAGGGCAATGGGGAAAAAAGTGCTCGGTATCAATTTCTCCAAGGGGCCAAGGGCAAATTATCTCAGGGATGGAATCCTATTATATTTGCCATCCATGACAGAGGAGGGAAGGGCTGAAAATCTAGCCAGAGTAAAGGCCCTTCTGAAGTTGTTTACTTTTAGAAAAATGAGGTAGGGAGCTGGAACCAAAAAGTATTTACACCTTGTGGGGGACAAAAAACAGGTGACCTTGCAAGATCATATAGCTACACCCTTTGTCAGGGAATTCTACATTTCAATCCCTCCCTGTGTAAAGAACAATTTTATTTTGTGTGTCCTGAATCAGCTGCCACCCAACAGCATCACTGAATGCCTTAATGTTCTAGTATTTTTGGAAAGGGAGAAATTTTTTTTATCAACTCTCTCCACCCCAGACATTATTTTATAAATTTCTATCATGTCCTTCCTTAGATGTCTCTTTTCTAAACTGGAAAGTCCCAGACTCTTCAGACTTTCCTCACAGTTAAGTGCTCCAACACCCCCCGCCCCCGCAAACATCTAGGTTACCCTCTTCAGTACTTTTTATCAACTAAGAGTAATTACTGCAGGACTGAAAAAGACTTCTATTGAAGCATACATTCTTGGAAAATTGTTCTATCACAGGGAATAACAGAGAGCCAATAAAGCTCCAGGAAACCGATAAAAGTGGCAGGTATGTTTGCATGCCCTTTGGCTGGAGACTGGTATGTGAAAAACTTATGAAAGACCATGGCCTATTATGCACAGGTATTCTCTCTTGCTTTCACCATGTATGTCCTTTGAGTTTTCTTTTTCTTTCTGCATTGATTTTTCGCCCTTCCACACTCAATTCACTTTCTGGTTCATGTTTTCCTGAGTTTTCTGAGAGTGGTTTTGTGCTTTGTTTCCAAGCCAAAGATCATTCAAGCAAGTATAGAACCGTGGATTCCTCAATGTGGACTCAGAAGAAAAAAGGAAATCACAAGGCACAATGATAAAGTAGTCTTCTCTGTGTTTATAAGTGAAAAGGTTATAACATAAAGTCTAAATGGTCAAACATGTGATCAAACATAAAGAGTCAACCAAAACAGGATCCTAAGTTAAGTGACCCGCTTTCTGTTTTATCTTCATCAGTGGTTGCTATTCCAATATACTGTCATAGTAGTAGTTGTAATATCACATTGGCAAAATGCTCATAATCATCTGGGGATTTCATAAAGTGCCATAAAGATAATTCAAGAGCATACAGATTCCTTTGGATTTTTTACCCGTCAATTTGTCCATCCGTCAGAGAACACTCCATCATCCACACTGAGGTCATTCTTCACACTCTGCATCTTCTACCATTCTCCCTCCTTCATCAGTGTACAAAATCCACTATTGCTTACTTTCCCCATCAAGTACAAATTTGGATGGGTTTGGCAAGCAGGATGAGTCTAGTGATATGCATTTATTGCTAAACTTGGATCACAAAGAGGGGACGTTATGGACAGGGAAAGCTTTAAATGTTTTGCAAGAGGTGGCATTGTCCTGCAATTCTTTAGGTACATGTTCTCCAGCAAGGAGCTTCTCTGCAAGCTCTGAAAGGGAGGGAGGGGGATCAAGACTGGCCTTAGGTCATATGCCATCAATTGAACCCAAAATGAACACAGAGCCACAGTTAATGAATAATCAAGATTCAAAAAGCATTTGCAGAAACTGTGCATGCTAAACAATTAAGAAATGACAAGAATATTTTTAAAACATTGTTAGTAACCGGTTTCAGAGTAATTGGCTTATAATACAAGACTGAGTAACGATTGAATAAATCACCTGTTTTAAGTTTGTTTTTGGCTGAAAGCCTTCTTCCAAGAATCATTTAGATATACAAACTAGATTGGAGCTCACACTGAGTGTAGTGACAGTCAAACTTCAGTGAGAGGTGTGTGCATCCACATACAGAATGGGCTAGTAAGCACTTTCCTACAAAAATTGGCATGATTCCCTCTTTCCCTCTCAGCAACCCCACAGTTCCCCCTTTCTTTCCACTTTCCCATCAGTCTCCAGGAGCTTTTGCACTCTCTTGACATTCAGCATGACTGCATTTCTTCATGTTCCCTTTCATGTAAGGTACTGAACAATGAGGATTTTAATGGAAGGGGGGAGGGAAGGAATCAGGAATGGCATCAGGTCATGTGGCACCAATCAAGCCATGCAGCGAACACAGTGGCCACCAATCCTCATCTGGTGATGGCCTTGAAGTATCCATAAATCAATGTGGTCTTGTAATGATAATTTAAGCAAGTTCTCAGAATGAGATTTGCATATGCCATGAGATAAAAAATCAATATCCCTGTGGAATCTTGGGGATTCCCTTGGTTAGAGTGTTATAATAATAATTTACAACTCAGCAATTTCCCTTTCCAGTCTGTTCTTGAAGTTCCTTTGCAATAAAACTTTGTAATAAAATGTTCTGGGAGGACATTCAATGGATGACCTCAAAGTAACCATTTTATTGCAAAGGAATCTCAAGAACAGACTGGAAAGTGAAATTGTTGAGTTGCAAGTCATGACAGGCCTCACTATGACCCATTATGCACGGGCCAGAACAGAGCATCGGGGAAAATCCCCGATTATGCTAGACATCGCCACCATCCTGTGTGCCACCAAGCCCAGGCCCTCGGAAGACCTGTATTAAGGAAATGCAGATTCTTCTGTGTCCCTGGGTCTCCTGAGCGCGCAGGTGAGGGCTAGGTCAGGTTAGACCTGTGCATAATCAGAGGAGCTGGGCCTTTGGCATGCACACAAAAACTTGTACCTTGAATTAAACAGACATCACTTTATTTTGAAAAAGCCACCACGGGAGATCTAGTTCTTGGAGAAACTGTTTCCACACTATCAACATTGTTCAGATTTTCATTTTTAAATGGCTGAATTTTCCATCCGTTTCTGCACTAAAATATGCCTTTCCAGGTGCAGACCTGAATTGCCCTGTCACTTACTACACGGTTAAGGGAAGGGAGCAAAGCGTCATGGGAGGCTGCCTCCTTTCAACTCTCAATGCAGAAAACACATGGTGAATTTCAGCCCGGGAAACGAAGGGAAGAAAGCCCAAATGCGGATAGCAAAGTGTCATCTTGCAGCATCCAATGGAAATCCAAAGCAAGGCTAAACGAAGATATGTCTCAAATGCGGAAAAGATCAGAATTGGCTTGGTCAGATAATTAGAATATTAACCTAACCCACTACAAGATACACCAGTTCTCACTTAAAAAAAACTAACAATTTCCCAGTTATTAATTTTTTTTGAAAAATGGAAATATTAATATTGAAAGAGGAAACATTCTTTGATTGGATTAATCATTGCTGTAAGTGTCCCACACTCCCACAACCCTGAAGACGGCTCAAGGCTCTCTTTGATACCTTTTGTACTCAGGTGAATATCCCTGAGCTGAAAACACACACACCAGAAACTGAGTCCACGTGTGCATAGCCTCAGGGTACCTGTTAAAACCTGCTTATCAATTTGTAGCGGGGAAGGAGATGGAGGGAGAGTGTTTTTCCATTTACTATATCTGCAGTATGTTCATTATTGAAAATCTAGATGAGGCTATCAGAAACATGGGAAGTGTGCCAAGCTTCCTCAAATATTTAAGTAATGTTGTTTCAACTTGTAACTTCTAACCAAGACCGATATAATTGAAAGAGCCTCACCTGAGGATGGAAAAACCTGATTTTGTCACTCGGAACACTTGGTTACATGGTTTTATATGTAGATATCTATACATTTAATTATTGCAAAGCTCACAGGGAGTCCCCATGCTCTCTATTTTAGAAACAGAACCAGAAACCAACAACAAATCACCATAGCTTCTGTTAGAAGAAAGTGAGAGTTCACATTTGGAATGGAATTGGCAAGATATTTGTGAGTGGAAAGCATCAGAGCAGACACTGTAGTTTCTTCTTCAGCATCATCGGTCAGTGATTCTATAAAAAGTAAGGGGAAAAAAGTTTATTCTCACAGCAATCAAGTGTGGTTAGTCTCATAGAAGACTTTCCACCTTCATTCTGAAGTTGGCACGGTTCCCCAAAAGACCTACTACATGAATCGTCTGAACAAGTACAATCCCTCCACTAGAAAACCTGAAAAAGCTTTGGCCCTTACTTTAGCGTGTGTCTCAAGTGTGGAGGCTTATGATCCCTGGGGGGAATATGGCACACAACCAGTTCTAAGTGTGTGCAAAACAACATGAAGGTTGATAATGCTGAACACCTCAGAAGAAAGCTCATCTTACAGTTGTTCACTTTCCATATATAATGCTTTGAAAGATTAGAGAGGAGAAGGTGCCTTAAGAAGTGTAGGCTGATCCCAATAATCAACAAGTGAAACCACCATCTTCACAATACAGATGGGAGGTTGGGTGTCTAACCACATGACATGCTGTTTATGGCTGCATTCCTTGTTCACTCTGTGTCCTGGCAAACAGGCTTGCCTTGGGAGATCAGCTTCATTCCCAGGAATGTGGAGTCCAATTCGGATTAACAAAACATCACACAGGAAGAAGGATCCAAAACTTCCCATCCTCTCTGGTGCCATTTTCCCAACGTCAAGCAGCACTATTTCCTCTCCCCCCCCCCCAATTGGAGAAACTATGTGTAGACAATTTTTTAATAGTAGTAGTGGTGGTGGCAGTAGAAGAGGTAGTGGTATATACCCAGGTCCATTCCACACAAGGTAGCTGAATTGTAACACTTTGTAAATGCTACATTTTTGACATTTATGCACAATGTCGTACACAAACCGCAACACTCCAGCAACACGCCCGCAACATTCGCTTTTTTGTAGCACTTTGGGAGGAATCGTAAAAGTGGATTCCCCTTTTATAAAGTGCTTGACTTCTGCAACACATCAGCAAAAGACATGTGCGCTCTCAAAATAGTATTAGAAAGTAGGTCCCTCCTCCGCTCCCACCCCCAAGCTCCTGGGAGACAGGAATGCCTTTTTTCCTCTACAATCCATATAAAGCAATGAACAAACGAGCATGCTTTTTGTTCAGCCGAAGGTTAAAAAAGGTAAAGGTAAAGGTATCCCCTGTGCAAGCACCAGGTCATGTCTGACTCTTAGGGTGATGCCCTCTAGCGTTTTCATGGCAGACTCAATACGGGGTGGTTTGCCAGTGCCTTCCCCAGTCATTACCATTTACCCCCCAGCAAGCTGGGTACTCATTTTACCAACCTCGGAAGGATGGAAGGCTGAGTCAACCTTGAGCCGGCTGCTGGGATTGAACTCCCAGCCTCATGGGCAGAGCTTTCAGACTGCATGTCTGCTGCCTTACCACTCTGCGCCACAAGAGGCTCAAGGTATTTAACTTTCAACTTTCAAAATTTAAATACCTCCCCCCTGGTTAAGCCTTGTGTAAAAAAACATTTTGGGGGGGGGGGGGAATTACCATGAAATACAGTTCCGTGTGAAGCAAAGAAGAAATGAATTAACACATATTCGTTGCCACGTATGTTTTTGGATTTTTAAAAAATAAACTTTAAAGGGAAAGGGGTATTTCGGAGCCCCGAAAGAGCTGTTTCATTGGCTTGTCAGTTTGATAGATGGTCAGAGGCAGTCAGAAGTGGCACAAATTTAGAGCGCCTTGTTTGCAATTCCGGAAACATGTGCATTACCAAAAAAGCGCTACGGGTGCATGAATATTGCACTACAAACTGCACTGGGCGAAATGTCAATATTCCACTACAAATTGTAGCGGTTTGGGCTGTCGTGGACATCCAGCAACATTGGCAGATGTGCAAAATTGCCCCCAGACATTCTCTACCAAGAGTCTCAAAGTGGCTTACAATCGCCTTCCCTTCCTCTCCCCACAACAGACACCCTGTGAGGGAGGTGGGACAGAGGGAGCTGTGAGAGAACTAGGGCTGGACCAAGGTCACCCAGCTGGCCACATGTAGAGGAGGAGAGGGGAATCAAACCTGATTCTCCAGATTAGAGGCCTTTGCTTTTAGCCTCACCACACAGGCTCTTGCACACGTTCAACTCATGAGTGCGCATAAACTAGTAGTTGTACGTGAACATGATACAAAAGACAAATGGAGAGCTGAAAAAGCCTCTGTCACATCTCAGGCTGTGAAGCTTCTTCCGTGTTCCCTCTTGTTTGGGTGTGGGGATGAAGCTGGGAGAAGACCACCATTTTGGGGAAGGTAATCTGGAGGTGGGGGAGTGAAATGTTACTGTTGTGGGGAGAGGAAAGGGCAGGGACAGATTGTTAGCTGATAAGAGTGTAGACTTACTGCTTCCACCTTTCTCCACAGGAGGTTATAAGCCTGCAATGGTCTTCCCCAGGATCCCGAGAAGTCCTGCTGGTTTCCTATTGGCAACTGGGGATTTTCCTGCCTTGGCCGCTGCCGAAGCGGTTGAGGCCCTGATCAGTCTCTGAAAGAGGGAAATAGCCTGGGCTGTTGACACAATTGCCCATAAGCACTCTCTCCCTGAACGGACCCCAATGGTCTCCCTGGATTACCAGGGAACTGGTGGTGGTGGCATGAGAGGGACAATGGCTGGAGATGCTGATAGAAAATTTGGGAAATGATCAAGCAGGCTGTACAGCCCACAGTGGCAGCAAAAAGGGCAATGATTCTCCACCACCATTGTACAGTTTTGTGGGGTCCAGGGGCTTCTACATCATATCCCCCCCCCCATTGAGAACTAGATTCTGACCACATGACAGCCTGTAATCATCAGTTCACTTCTTGTTTGGCAGACCATCTAGGTCAGATGCCACTGGTGATGTATATTTGGTTCTTGTTAGTCTGATTTATATGGATACCTTCCGGCTTGGGGTGCCCATAGACTTGGACAAGATCCTTGGAGAGGTGAGACTTACCTCCTGTGTTCTTGACCTTTGACTTTCCTGCCTGATATAATGGGGAATGGCAAATGCTTCCTTGAGGGCAGGGGTAGTATCATCCATGCTCAAAGAAGGAGGAGGAGGAGGAGAAGGAGAAGAAGGAGGAGGAGAAGAGTTGGCTCTTATATGCTGCCTTTCTCTATCCGCCTTCCCTTTCCACTCCCCACAAGGTGAGGCTGAGGCTGAGGCTGAGGCTGAGGCTGAGGCTGAGGCTGAGGCTGAGGCTGAGGCTGAGGCTGAGGCTGAGGCTGAGGCTGAGGCTGAGGGAGGTGAGGCTGAGGGAGCCCTGATATTACTGAAGAAGAATAAGAGAATTGGTTCTGATATGCTGTTTTCTCTCCCCGAAGGAGTCTCAAAGCAGCTTACAGTCACCTTCCCTTTCCTCTCCCCACAACAGATACCCTGTGAGGGAGGTGAGACTGAGAGAGCCCTAAAATTACTGCTCAGTGAGAACAGCGTTATCAGGGCTGTGGCGAGCCCAAGATCACCCAGCTGGCTGCATGTAGGAGAGCAGTGGGGAATCAAACCCGGCTCACCTGATTAGAAGTCCGTGCTCCTAACTACTACACCAAGCTGTCTCTCTGTGTTTTTTGGGGAAACCATCCTGAGCCTTATTATTTTGGAGAACTTCCAGCCAGTCTCCAATCTCCCATTCTTGATCACATTGTTTTTGTAGGGAGTACTGCATACCTTCAGGAGCTCGTGGAAAAGGCTGGTTTTCTGGACCGGTTTCAATCTGGCTACACCCCAGAGTTTGAAATACAGACTCTTTGGTCACCTGGGCTAGTGACATCTACCAAGATCTAGGCAGTAGGATGTGACCCTGCTTGTTCTGTTGGATCTCTCAATGGCCTTCAATACTATTGACAATAGTATCCTACTGAGCCACTTCTCAGCACTGGGACTGGGGGAAGGGTGCCATGCCACGGTAGTTCTTGGATGAGAAGGTCCCAGATGATTGTGCTTGGGTATTCTTGCTCTGCCCCAAAGCCATTGACTTGTGGGCTTTCACAGGGTTCAGTCTCATTCCCCATGCTATGGGAAGCCACTGGGAGAGATCATTAAGTGATTTAGGCTATGGTGTCACCAATATGCAGATAATTCCCAGCTCTGCTTCTCTATCTAATTCAAAGGATGCTTACTGAAGTTCTGGACTTGTGTTTGCAGTCAGTAATGGGCTAGATGAAGGTGAACAAACTTAATCTGGACAAGGCAGAGGTTCACCGAGTTAATAGAAAGGCAGATGTGGGACTTGAGGGTTAGACTCTCCTTAAAAGGTCAAGTTTGCAATTTGGGAGTGCTTTTCGACCGATTGGTCACCTCAGAAAACTAGGTGGCTGTGGCGGTTCAGAGTGCTTTTGCCTGGCTTTGGCTGGTACATCAACGGTGTCTGTTTCTGGGTTAGTCAGATCTAGTGACAATGATCTCTGCCTTAGTGATATCTAGACTGGACCACTGCAATGCACTCTACATGTGACCACCCTTGAAGATTATTCAAAAGCAGAGAATAGGACATAACACTGTAGTTAGATGGCTGGTTACCAGCTGTTAGGAGCATGTGGCCCTGATATTACAGAAATTACACTGGTTACCAATCCACTCCTAAGACCAGTTCAAGGTGTTGGTTTTGACCTTTAAAGCCCTACATGGATTGTGACCAGGATTGTGATCTGAAGGACTTGCATAATTTTGGATGCCAGGAATGGTGTTCATGGGCAACATGGACTTCATAGACACCATGTTGGGAACCCTGATCCAGTTTATAGCAGGGCTTCAAGGCTGCAGAGCCATTCAGGAACCCAGGAAAGCATCCTCCAAGCTGGAGGAAAATATATTGTTGCAGCTGCAAACAGCCATGGGGGAGAGATGTGAACCTTAAAAAAAACATTTCAAGAAAATGTTTTTAAGGACAAGTCCTATTCTTGGGTGAGAAATACTCACCAACTGAGGGGCTGGTGTTGCCTGTGGGTCCTAAAAGAAAACAGCAGGGATTATTTTGTATTTCCAGGTAATAGGGTAGATGCAAACTTCTTGGTAGGAAGGACAACCATACTGCCTGAAAAAGGCTAAAAAGAAATAAAATGGTTTATTTAATTATCATATGGCCTGTATGTAGTATACACAACAATCACAAGAGGATATATGGAGATATATACAAATATATGAACTAAAGTACAAATAACCAGTGTATTTTATTTTATTTATTATATTTATATACCGCCCTCCCTGAAGGCTCAGTGTGGTTTACAGGGAACAAGAAAAGATACAGATAACAATGCAAATGTTATAATTTCCACCAAGCTGCAGAGGTACTGAAACAACTGTGCAGTAGAGGCTGTCCTCAAGCAGTATTAGACAGGCCAAGAAAAGGCCAAGTGAATGTCTAGGGAAAATGTATTTGAACAAAGATCTCCTTCCCCAATGAATAGGATCAGATAAATCCCATTGGTGGGATTGAGGAGTTCTAAAGGTTTAGGTGAAATGATGAAATCAGACTACTATTATGAAACATCTAAGAGTGGATACAAGCGACATTTTAAGTGGGGATGTGTAGCTTGTAAGAATGCAATTACGATTAAGAGATTTGAAAGACCAGATGTACATTTTGTTAGGGAGTTGGGTCAGTTCTCTAATTGCAATACCAAGTGTAGTGTATGTGTTATTATGCCAATGTGATCTCATATATGTGGGACAAATGATGAAACCTGTGAAAATAAGCATAAGTGAACACAAATCTAAAATTAGGCAAAGCAAAGAAGATACTCCATTGATTTAACTTTTAAAGAAAGATGCCATTTAGCAGGGGAAATTAGATTTTTCATTAATGAGATGGTAAAGTAACATAGGTTTGACCATATATGTGAATAGATTGTTGCCACAAAAGAAAGCCCTATTAATATTTGCATTAAAATCTCGGACACCATTTGGGATCAACGCCTCTATCGACTATGCATGTTTCCTATAAATAAGAATAACTTTTCTATAGAAAAGTTCATATAAAATGTTTCTGTTAATGGTAATTTTGCTTACTGTAGCAGTTTGAAGTTAGACTAGGAAGTTTGTATATGGTATCTTTCAAGACCACGACAGGGAGTAAAATGTGCAGGAATTAATTTCACCTCATTTCTGTAGTTATTATAGTACATGGAAGCTGAAGATTTAAAATCTTTTGCCTTTATATATGGTTTCAAGCTTTAGAAACTGCTGATTCCCCCTTTAAGAGCCTTTTCAGCAGGTACAGATTATCAACCATTGTTACAAGGGCAAATGTACATACAGTGATCTAGTGTAGATTACTTTCCAGCTTGGGGTATGAATTAAGATAAGGAGTTTGAGGCTCTGTAAGTCAGCAGTTAGTAACTCTGATTTTATAAACTTAGGCAAATTATGGGTGGTCAGGTAGTTGTGAGTTCCTGCATTGTGCAGGGGGTTGGAACTAGATGACCCTGGCTGTCCCTTCCAAGTCTATGATTCTATGATTCTTGGAAGGATGTATTTGTCATTAACAATTGTATTATATCTATGTAGCTATAACAGCTAGATGTCATTCTGTTGTATGTTACAGATCCTTTAGGAAACTGAATTCTTAGACTTGCAATAAGGTAAGTTTTCTCTTTTAATTGCAATGCAATGGCATTTGTATGGTGTTTCTATGGTGTTTGTATTCATTGGATGTTTTATGGTTGATAGACTCTGAAGAAGAATTTAATTTGAAACAAGAACAATCATCCAGGTAACTTGTAATTTGACCTAAACATCTGGAAATAAATAACTGGTCATTGACCCTACTTCTGCTTCTAAGCTTCAATCTAAGTCACTGTTTGAATTATTCCATTTGCGTTCGCCAGCCTTTTCCAAGTCTGTTGACCAGGGAGGAGCCCCTGAAATAATTTTTTCTGGGATTGAGGAGCCCCAGAAATGATGTCAGCTGGCGTTCCTGCCACGCCCCCCAAAAGGGACATGTCACCGGAAGTGACATCAACACCCGCATTAACAGACAGGCTCAAGGAGGACTGAGGGGATGAGAGACAGGAGGCTGTTTAAGGCAGAAGTAGAAGGGCAGGCTCTTCCCCCTCCCAGGTTAAAAAACCATGAAAGAACACACTCATGATCAGGAGGGGGAGAAGGGGAGCAATGGAAGTGGCTGTTTCCCGAGCTTGTGGATGAGTCAATTAAAGCAGGAAGGGAAAAGCCATGGATCCCCATTGGAGATCTTGTGGACCCCTGGGGGTCCACAGAAGAAAAGGCAAGAGACCTCAGAAGCGGTTTGCCATTGTCTTCCCCCACATCATGACTCTGGTATTCCTTGGAGGTCACCCTTCCTTGCTTAGCTCCTGAGATTTAATGAAAATCAGGATTGCCTGACTGATTCACGATAAAAGTTGCAGGCCCTGTTGGGATGGAGGAATCCTTACCTTCTGGGATTCACTTCCTGGTTCTCTCTGAGCAAACTAAAGAAGCAAAAAAAAAAACATGAGCAGTTATTTGCATTCGGAGGGTAATACAGCCAATGAAAAACTGTTGTTAGGATGGTAGGCATACGACCTGAGGTTGATTTTCTGATGAAGGCTAAAAGAAGAAAGAATACAGAATTATTTTCCTTCAAGACCAAAGGGGCAAGTTTTCTGGAACGAAAGAATACTGACCAGTTGAGATTCCCTTTGTGGTTCTATCTGAGTGTTCTATCTAACACTCATATAGACTTATGCTCTTGTTCTCTGAACTACCCCATTACACAAGAGTATAAGCCAAGATGATATTCTCTTAATTTTGCTTCTGAAAAAAAACTGTCTCCAGAGAGGAGCAATCACTGAAAAAGGCTCAGGAAAACAGGTAGTTCAATACCTAGGACACTGTTTTGATTGCCTAAATCAGGGGTAGTCAAACTGCGGCCCTCCAGATGTCCATGGACTACAATTCCCAGAAGCCCCTGCCAGCAAATGCTGGCAGGGGCTTCTGGGAATTCTAGTCCATGGACATCTGGAGGGCCACAGTTTGACTACCCCTGGCCTAAATGATTAATAATTGTGAGAAATAAAATTATATTTTGAATGTTTGTGATTGAGGACCTAATTATATGCACCCTCCAGATTTCCTTTGGATTTGGTCTACTTATTATTGGAGGAATTGATGGTTCAGCTTCATTTGATGGGGAGCAGAAAGAATAGAGTTAAATGGTTCAGAGCCATTTAAACCTCTGCTTTCTGTTCCCCACCAGTCAGCTGTTTTTCATGATGGGCAGAAAGCAGGGGTCTAAATGACTCAGAGCCATTTAAACCCCTGCTTTTTGCTCTTCATGAACAACTACAAACTGTCTTAAAATTTATAGAAGTTCATGGAGGCTCTTCAGTTTACAAGCTCCACTTCGCAAACCACAAACTGGCCAAAATTCATCACAAACTTTTGTTCATGAGCCAGTTTGTGCCCATTCCTAGTTCTGATGGCAATACAGCAAATGCAAAACTTTTACAAGGACAGTGTACATACTACCTGAGGTTGATTTTCTGGTGAAGAAGGCTAAAAGAGAAAATATATAGAGAGAGAATTTTACTTTATCTCAAGACCAAAGGTGCAAGTTTTCTTGGAAGGAAGGAATACTGACCTGTTGCAATTCCCTTTGTCGTTGTATCTGAGCAGGCTAAAGAGGGAGAAACTTATTTACATTTTGAGTAGGGATGGGCACAAACTGCATTTTTGTGATTTAGTTGGTGGTTCGTGACTGAACCATGCACTGAACCATAAGCGAATACAAATGTGGGTTCATAAATCAACCAATTTATATTGGTTTGTGACCCCTATGTTTTGTTCCCTGCTTCTTTTTGACAAGGAGCAGAATGAAGAGAGTTAAATTGTTCAGAGCCATTTAAGCCCCTGCTTTCTGTTCCCCACCACTCAGCTGTTTGTCATGAACAGCAGAAAGCAGGGGTCTAAATGACTCAGAGCCATTTAAACCCCTGCTTTTTGCTCTTCACGAACTGCTAAAAACTGCCTTAAAATTTATAGAAGTTTATAGAGGTTCTTCAGTTTACCTCCACTTCGCAAACCACAAACTGACCAAAATTCATCACAAATTTTTGTTCATGAGCCGGTTTGTGCCCATTTCTAGTTCTGATGGTAATACAGCAAATGCAAAACTCTTACAAGGACAGTATATATACTACCTGAGGTTGATTTTCTGGTGAAGAAGGCTAAAAGAGAAAATATATCCTTATCCCTGGTTCCTTTATATATTTGTGAAACAGCCTAGAGGGTGGAACGTGTCCGGCTGTCCAAGTTGGAATAGGGCCAATCAGGGTGCAGCCAGCAACACTGGCTGCAGCCTGATTGGCCCTGTCCCTACAGCTCCCACCCTCCCTCCCTGGATGCTAGCCACGTTCCTCTCAGCCACACCAGAGATAGAGAAAGACACACAGAACCCTGCCAGACCGAACATGAGCCCTCAGGAGGGATCACTCCTGCTGCGAGGGAGACAGAGAGAGACACAGAGCTGCCCCAAGCTGCTGACCAGCTCTGCTTCCCTCCTAAGAACAAGCCCTAATTACCTCCTATGGCTCCTGCTGCAAGGCATACCAAGACACACAAGGAGAGAGAGACACACAGAGAGAGATCTGCACCTCTCAGTGTCCCCTGGGTCCTAGCGCCAATTGCATTCTGGTTGCAATGGGCTTTCTTGCTAGTATATATATAATATTACTTTATTTCAAAACCAAAGATGCATGTTTTCTTGGAAGAAAAGAATACTGAACTGCTGAGATTTCTTTCTTGGTTCTATCAGAGAAGCTGGGGGGGGGGGGGGTTGTATTTGCATTTTGCGTAGGGATGACCATGAGCTACATTGTTGTGATTTGGTTTGTGGCTTATGGCCGAACCTTGAACCAATATAAACTGGGATGTTGGTTCATAAATCAAACTAGTTTCTGTCGGTTTGTGACCACTATATTCTGCTTCCTGCTGCTTCGCTGGAAAGAAGGAATACTGACCTGCTGAGATTCCCTTTCTGGCTCTCTCTGAGAAGGCTCAAGGGCAGGAAAAGTTATTTGCACTTTGAGAGTAATACAGCAAATGTAAAATTCTTGGGGAGGGGGAACACAGTATATATATTACTTGAGGTTGATTTTCTGCTGAAGAAGTCTAAAAGAGAAAAATTATACAAGATGCAAGTTTTTTTGGAAGGAAGGAAGGAAGGAGAAGGGAGGGAGGGAGGGAGGGATGAAAATGAAAGAGAACAGTAGAAGGAAGGAAGGAAGGAAGGAAGGAAGGAAGGAAGGAAGGAAGGAAGGAAGGAAGGAAGGAAGGAAGGAAGGAAGGAAGGAAGGAAGGAATACTGACCTGCTGAGACTCATTTTGTGGTTCTCTTTGAGGGGGCTAAAGAGAGGAAAAGCAGACATTACTGGAATGTTATGGGCAATACAGAAAGGCAAATCTCTTGGTAGATAGGAATGTATACTCCTTGAGGTTTGTTTTCTAGAGATATGGAGAAGGCAAAGGGAGAAGAATTGAGAAATTACTTTTGTTCAGAATGGGAATTGCAAATATTCTTGGAAGCTAAGCAGGGAGGGCCATAGCTAGCATTTGGATGGGGGACCACCAAGGAAGTGCAGGGCTGTTCTGCAGAGGAAGGCAATGGCCAACCATTGCATGTCTCTTGCCTTGAAAACCACATGGGGTCGTCTTGACAGCCGGAAAGCTGTGCTCACCAGTCTTAAACAAACATGGCACTATACCAAACTGGACTGCAAGGAGAGCCAGGAGGCCTATACAAAAAATCTCCTTTCATTTTAATCGGGGCTTAGGGTGGCAGGGTTGCCAGCCTCCAGGTTGGGCCTGGAGCTCTCCAGGAATCACTGTTCTCCAGGTGACCTACATCATTCTCCCTGGCAAAAATGGCAGCTTCGGAAGGTGCACCATACAGTGTTCATTCCTGCTGGGGTCCTTCTGCCCTCCCCAATCTCTGCAGCCAGATATCCAGGCATTTCCCAACCCAGAATTGGAATCCCTAAGTGGAATTGAAAGTATCCATGCCTTGGAGGCTCATAACACCTCGTGGGGTAACCTTACACCTGCGACTGCTTTTCTTTTTTTCTCAGACTGATATTTCTGTGCAGGATGCACCATCTATTTCCCCTCATTTCCTAGACAGCCTCTGTTATCCCTCCATTGTGGTTCTTTATTCCTTTCACCACCCCAGTTAGTTATTCCTCTGCATTTGGAAGGGACAGTCCTTTGGGGAGCTGATAATAGCCTGGTGGTGATCATTGTGTAGGTCATTATGGCTAGGGCAAGTGTGGACAGATAGGGTGCTAGTTGCCCTGCCTGTGAACAAAGAGGGCTATGGCACAATCAGACAAACCAAATGTCTTGTACTCACCTGGCCGCCGTAGCCCTCACCATTGTAGCCAGAAGGGCCAGAACCTGAGCCACCGTCATAGCCAGAACTCCCAGAAGCACTTCCATTGCCTTGATCGCCCTATTGAATTGATTTTAAGAGACAACACTTTGTTAATCCTGTTTGTTTCTTCAAATATCATTTCAAATATCCCAGAAGGCTAAGTTACTATGTCAAAGCAAAAACCAAACAGGCTTCTTATGTGTCATGATGATCATGGGTAGAATTATTATTACATAACTTTTCAGGAAGGAAAGGATGCATCAGACCAGATTTGAGTTTTAAAATGTCCTTGAAACTTACACAGAATCTTCATCTGAATAAAGCTTCATCTGAATAAAGCTCTCAACATAGCCAGATTGAAGGTGAGACGGCCCTGTTTTTCTCCTAGAAATCTGGAATATCAGTGGCTGGTGGGAACTTCAGGGTGAAAGGTTTTCCCTAAGGTCTTAGGAAAGGGATAGCAGCCAACCTCTGGAAAAGCACTACTGTTCCCGAGGCCCTGTGGATTGATTCCCCCTATCCTTGCCATGCCAGAGATTTAAGGCTACAATTTTGAATACTCTTTCCTGAGAGTAAGCTGAACAGAATTCGAAGTAGATTGGCCGCTCCGCTTGTCAATCTGGGGCCAAGGGGCCAATCGGGAGCCGCACACAGCGCAGCTCCCAATTGGTCCCCTGAGCCCTAGACTGCCATTCCAACCAGTCAGGAGGTGCACAGCGCCTCCCTACCAGCCCACGAAGTCGCCCGCCTGCAGCCGCCTGCTACCATTACAATGCTCGCTAGGCGCCCAGCCACTGCGCCACCCTCAGAGTCCCCACGAGTGTGACACCACCAGCTGCAAGAAGACCCGGAGAGCCCGCTGACACCATCCCAGCATGAGTTGGGCAGGAGGGGGCCAAAGGGAGGGCTTCGGGGCAGCAACAGGGGCAGCCATGTCGTGTTGCAGATGCAGCGGGGCTGCTCCTTTTTCTGCCCTAAAGCCGGGGAGTTGGACGGGAGGGGAGTGGGGGGAAGCCCTTCTAGCGCCCATTGTATTCACAATGGGTTTTACAGCTAGTTCTATGATAATCCTTTAGGATGAGAAGCTGTGCTGGACTGCATTGGGGGAGGAAGGAATTGTCCCTGAGGCTTACGCAGAAACATCAGTTGGATACAGTCTTTCCAGATAACCACAATCCAGTCAGAACCAGGCTGCTTTGAAACAACATCCCTGGAATTGAGGAAGATATGGCCACAAATAAATGTTGCCAATCTCACCTGGCCCATGGAACCTTGGCCATTGTAGCCAGAAGGACCTGAACTGCCACCGTAGTCTTGGCCAGCCTATACAATAATAAAAGGGGGGGGACCCATTTCATCAATCCTGGCTGTTTCATCAAATATAGTTGTAAATATTTCAGAGGGGTTGTCATGTTACTGCATTCCAACTCCCCCCCCCCACACACACCAGGATCTTGCAATACCTGTTCATTAATATATTTAATATGACATAACCTTTCAAGACACCACCATGAAGAGATCTGGGCTCTGGCTGAACTCCCATAATTCCACAGGGCATGCAAAATGAAGCTCTTCCGCCAGGCATTTGGTTGAGGCCAACCGTTTCAACAAAATCCACTGGGCACCCAGACATCCCCCCCCACACACACACAATCTGAACCCTAACCTACCAACCTACAGGATAATCATTAGAAAGTTACTGTTCTTATGAGAAATGTAAAAAATACGTGTTGCTTTCAGTTATGGAACCTACTACTATTGTTGATGATATTATGAATTGTGCTGTATTATGCCTATGTTTTGTATAATCTGGCCTGAGCCTCATGGGAGGGTGGTATAGAAAGATAAGATATAAATGAATAAATAAGAAATAAGATCTTGCTTCATCATGAAGCATGAGACCCATGTGGAGAGTTCATTTGCGCAGTGTTTGACCTCAATAGCTGATCCTAGGTGCTGTACATACAACATAAGTCGTGCAATTCTTCTTTTCCATTATTTGAAGAGATTCAGTTCTCTAAAGATGTTTTATCCCTCAGCAGTCTGCATTTTCACAGCTCTCTCCCCCACCCGTGCTGGGTTGGAAATCATGGGAAACAAAGCAAATATAATCTCCCGTTAAATGCTTCCATTCAGAAAATGGGCTGTCACCCCAGCCCTGACTATCGCAGACAGAACTACAGAAACATAGCCCTGATCACGCTTTGTCCGCTCTCTACAGCACTAGAACAGAAGTGTCTTTCTTGGATGCATCCAAAGGAGGCTATGGTACAATCCACCAAAGCAATAGTCTCTTACATAGCACAATCAGTCAAACGGAATGTCTCAAACTCACCTGGCCACTGTAAGCCTGATCTTTGAAACTGGAAGAACCAGAACCAGCAGAACTCCCAGAACCGCTTCCATAACTTTGGTCACCCTTTTGAATTGATTAAAAGACAAACACTTAATTGATTGGGTTTGCTCCTTCAGATAACTTTTTAAATATTCCAGAAGGTGGGTTCTCGTTCTTTGGAAATTTTTAAGCAGATGCTAGATAGCCATCTCACAGAAATGCAGATTCTGTGAATTAAGGGAGACTGTGAGTGGGTGGGAAGAAGGGACTATGTAGGTGCTTGCTTCTTGTGGTCCTTTCTTGCATGCCCAGGGAAACGCTGATCACCAATTTGTGATCAGGAAGCAAATTACTTCATGGCCTGACTGGTCAATTGGGGGGGGGATTCATCTGGGCATGGAATTGGAGTTAATAAGGTGGACAGGTATTTGTGAGCTTCCTGCATTCCGTGGGGGGTTGGACTAGATGACCCTGAAGATCCCTTCCAATTGTATAATTGATAATCCTTTAGGATGAGAAGCTGTGCTGGATTGGATTGAGGGGAGGGGGGGGAATTGTCTCTGAGGCTTATGCAGAAACATCATTTGGATACAGTCTTTCACCCTAACCACAACCCAGTCAGAACCAGGCTGCTTTGAAATCAACAGCCCTGGAATTGAGGTCTCCATCGGTGTTCCTCAAAAGGCACAGATAAATGTTGCCAAACTCACCTGGCCCCCAGAGCTTTGGCCGTTGTAGCCAGAAGGACCTGGACCACCACTGTAGCCTTGGCCAGCCTATACAATAATTCAAAGGGGGGAGAACGTATTTCATCAATACTGGCTGTTTCGTCAACTATAGTAGTAAATATTTCAGAGGGGTTACCATGTTACTAAATTCCAACCTTCCCACCCCCCAGCATCTTGCAACACTTATTCATTAGTATCTTTATTATAACAGAACCTTTCAGGTTCCCACTTGATGGAATGAGCTCCCTGAAGAGATCAGGGCCCTGCCTGAACTCCCACAATTCCACAGGGCCTGAAGAAGGGAGCTCTTCTGCCAGGAATTTGGTTGAATCCAACCAACTCAACAGCATCCACTAGGCACCCAGACACACACACCTCACAGTTAGAAAGTTATTGTTCTTATGAGAAATGTTACAATATTTGTTGCCTTCAGTAATGGAATCTGCTACTATTGTAGAACCATAACCTTGATCATGCTTTGTCCACTGTCTACAGTGCTAGAATAGAGGCATTCATCTTGGATGCATCCAGAGGGGGTTATGGCACAATCTGCCAAAGCAAACATCTTCTCACCTGGCCTCCGTAGCCCTCACCATCATAGCCAGAAGAACCAGAACCTGAGCCATGTCCATAGCCTTGGCCACCCTATAGAATTAATTTAAAAATAAATGCCATTGATTCTGTTTGCATCTTCAGATTTTGGGAATGGAGCCCTTTTCACAGTGTATCTCAACAAAGCAAGATATCAGTGATCCAAGTCACACACCCCCCCCCAACCCAGAATCCCCAGGGTTTTCTTCTCTGGCTTTGGGTTGTGGATCCTAGCCATACACACGGTTAGAATCAGGTTGCCTTGAAATGCCTCTAAGATTAGAATGGAGTTCATTTTGGAAGCGTCAGAAGCTGGACATAGCACAGTTTGTCAAACGGAATGTCTCAAACTTACCTGGCCACCATAAGGCTGATCTTTGAAACCGGAAGAACCAGAACTTGATCCACCAGAACCACTTCCATAACTTTGGTCACCCTATTGAATTGATTAAAAGACAAACACTTTATTGATTTGGTTTTCTTCTTTAAATATCATTTTAAATATTCCAGAAGGCTAGGTTATTTCAGTATTTCACAGCAACTCCCCCCCCCCAAGTCATCTTTTCCCCCATTAATCATTAATTGATTTAGAAGAAGAAGAAGAGTTGGTTCTTATATGCCGCTTTTCCCTACCATTAGGAGGCTCAAAGCGGCTTACAGTCACCTTCCCTTTCCTCTCCCCACAACAGTCACCCTGTGGGGTGAGTGAGGCTGAGAGAGCCCTGATATTCCTGCTCGGTCACATTTAGTCTGACATTAATTGATTTAGACTGATCCAGTTCCTTATTCAAATCTTTGCAACATAAGATTCTTGGAGAAACCCAAACAAATCCAAACAACTATCTTTAAGTACTTGAAAGGCTGTCACAAAGAGAATGGAGAAGTTGTTTTCTTTTGCCCCAGAGAGGGTCAGAAAAGAACCAATGGGTTGGAATTAATTCAAAACATTTTCAGCTAAACATCCAGAAATTCCTGACAGAACGGTTACTCGGTGGAACAGGCTTCATCGGCTGGTGGTGAGTTCTCTTTTGGAAGTTTTTAAGCTAGATAGCAACCTACAGTCTTTCTCCTTAGCCACAACCCAGTCAGAGCCAGGCTGCTTTGAAATCAGCAGCCCTGGAATTGAGGTCTCCATCAGTGTTTCTCAAAAGGCACAGATAAATTTTGCCAAACTCACCTGGCTCCCAGAGCCTTGCCCATTATAGCCAGAAGGACCTGAATCGCCACCATAGCCTTGGCCAGCCTATGCAATAATTGAAAGGGGGGGAGACCCATTTCATCAATCCTAGCTGTATTGTCAAATACAGCATGAAATATTTCATAAGGGTTACCATGTTATTGCATTCCAACCTCCCCGCCCCCCAGCATCTTGCAACACTTATTCATTAATATATTTATTATGACATAACCCTTCAGGCCCCACCTGATGGAATGAGCTCCCTGAAGAGATCAGGGCCCTGCCAGAACTCCCACAATTCCACAGGGCCTGCAAAAGGGAGCTCTTCTGCCAGGCATTTAGTTGAGGCTGACTGATTCAACAACATCCACTGGGCCCCTGTCAGAATCAGTCCCTGTTCTCTGCCATGATTTCTGTCCAGCAAACCTGTCTGACTCCATCTTGCTGGTTGCCTATATGCTGTGTCCTTGTGCCCCATGTATTCTCACAATTCCCATGTAACCAGCCCTTGTAGTTGTCCCCTTTGATATGCCTGATTTGATATGTCCCCTTTGATATGCCCAGCTAGTTCACACTGCATATTCTCCCCCTTACTGTGAAACATTGTTACAAGGATCCTGCAGTTCCTGCAAAGGCTTATCAGCTAGCCTGTGGCGCCGGCTTGACCAAGGCCGCGTGAGTTTCAACACCTCTGGCAGGAAGCCTGGGATAGCACCTGGGAAAGGGGGTCCCCCCTTCCCATGGGAACACTCAAGTTTTGGGCGGGAGGAAAGTATTGATAAGTGCCTGTGTTGCTTGTATCGGGCAGATTTAACTTCTAACGTAGTGACTAGATCTAACTTCCATTAAAGCTTTCTTTCTACAGAAGTTTTGTTGTGAGTTTTGTCAGCACTTGACAGCCCCCGACACACACACACACCATGATCTGAACCCTAACTGACTAACTTACGGGATCAGGATTTGAACGTTATTGTTCTTATGAGAAATGTTACAATACTTGTTGCCTTCAGTTACAGAACCTGCTACTATTGTTATTGATGTTACAAATTGTACTGTATTATCCCAATGTTTTGTGTTAACCGCCCTGAGCCTCATGAGAGGGCGGTATAGAAAGATGAGAAATAAACAAATAAATAAGAAATAAGGAATTGCTTCATCATGGATTTCTGGCTCCCTGAGAGCCATGTTGTGTGTTCATTTGCACAGCGTTTGACCTCTAGAGCTCATCCTAGATGCTGTACATACAGCACAAGTCGCGCATATCTTCTTTTCTGTTATTTGAAGAGATTATATTTTCTAAAGAAGTTTTATCCCTCAGCTGTCTGTGTATTCACAGCTCTCTCCACCAACCATGCTGGGTTGGAAATCATGTGAAACAGAGCAAATATAATCTCTCTCATTAAATGCTTCCTTTCAGAATATGGGGTGATACCCCGGTCTTGACCATCACTACAGAACCATGATCACGCTTTGCCCACCATCTATGGCATGAGAACAGAGGTGTCCAACTTGAATGCATCCAATGGGAGCTATTGCACAATCCGCCAAAGCAAAAATCTACTTACCTGGCCCTCGTAGGCCTCACCATCGTATCCAGAAGGGCCAGAACCTGAGCCACGTCCATAGCCTTGGCCGCCCTAAAGAATTAATTAAAAAATAAATGTCATTGATCGTGTTGTATCTTCAAATTTCATTTTAAATATTCCAGAAGACTAAATGTTGTGTCAGAACCCAAAAAGTCATTTCGGGAATGGGAGACCTTTTTTGTAGTGTGCCTCATCATAGCAAAATATCAGTGACCCACATTTTCCCCCCCAGGAATCCCCAAGGTTTTTTTCCCCCTGGCTTCGGGCTGTGTATCTTAGACACACACAGGGTTAGAATCAGGCTGTCCTGAAATGCCACTAGGATTAGAGTGGAGGTGTTCATTTTGAAGGCATCAAAAGCTGGACATAGCACAGTCTGTCAAACAGAATGTCTCAAACTCACCTGGCCACCATAAGCCTGATCTTTGACACCGGAAGAACCAGAACCAGAACCAGCAGAACTCCCAGAATCGCTTCCATAACTTTGGTCACCCTATTGAATTGATTAAAAGACAAACACTTAATTGATTGGGTTTGCTCCATCAAATATCATTTTAAATATTCCAGTAGACTAGTTTATTTCATATTTCACAGCAACTCTGTCCCTCCATTTTCTTTGTCCCATTAATCATTATTTGATCTAATCTGACATGAATTGATTTAGTCTGATTCAGTTCCTTATTCAAATCTTTGCAATATAGGATCCTTGGAGAAACCCATACGAACAAATCCAAACAAACCATCTTGAAGTACTTGAAAGGCTGTCACATAGAGAATGAAGTCATTGTTTTCTATTGCCCCAGAGAGGGTTGAACTAGAACTAATGGGTTGAAATTAATTCAAAACAATTTTCCGCTTAACATCCAGAAGAAGTTCATGACAGAACAATTTCTCAGTGGAACAGGCTTCCTTGGGAGGTGGTGGGCTCTCCTTCTTTGGAAGTTCTTAAGTAGAGGCTAGATAGCCATCTGACAGAAAAGCTGATTCTGTGAAATTAGGCAGTTTGTGAGTGGAGGGCAGAAGGGATTGTGTCCATGCTTGGCTCTTGTGGCCCTTTCTTGCATGTCCAGGATAATGCTGATCACCAATCTGGGATCAGAAGGTATATTCCTCCCAGGCCAGACTGGCAAAGGATTCTGTTTTTTTTTTGGGGGGGAGGCATCATCTGGGCATGGAATTTAAATCACTGAGGTGGACAATTAGTTGTGAGCATTGTGCCTGCTGCAAAGGTTGGACTAGATGACCCTGGAAATCCCTTCTGACTCTATAATTCTATGATAATTCTTTAGGATAAGAAGCTGTGCTGGATTAGATTGAGGGGAGGGGAGAATGGTCTCTGAGGCGTCTACAGAATCTTCATTTGGATACAGTCTTTCTCCTTGGCCACAACCCAGTCAGAACCTGCTTTGAAATAATCAGTCCTGGAATTGAGGTCTCCATCTGGTGTTCCTCAAAAGACACAGATAAATGTTGCCATACTCACCTGACCCCCAGAGCCTTGGTCATTGTGGCCAGAAGGAACTGAACCACCATTGTAGCCTTGGCCAGCCTATACAATAATTGAAAGGGGGGCATTTCATCAATCCTGGCTGTTTCGTCAAATATACTTGTAAATATTTCAGAGGGGGTGCCATGTTACTGCATTCCAACCCCGCCCCCAGCATCATGCAACTCTTATTCATTAATATATTTATTATGGCATAACCCTACAGGTCCCCATCTAGTGGAATGAGCTCTCTGAAGAGATCATGGCCCTGCCTGAACTCCCACAATTCCACAGGGCCTGCAAAAGGGAGCTCTTCTGCCAGGCATTTGGCTGAGGCTGACCGATTCAACAACATCCACTGGGCAGACACCCTCCCCCCTGCAATCTGAATCCTAACGGACCAACCTACAGGATCAAGCTTAGAAAGTTACTGTTCTTATGAGAAATGTTAGAATACTTGTTGCCTTCAGTTATGGAACCTACAGTTATTGTTGTTGATGTTACAAATAGTGCTGTATTATCCCTACGTTTTGTATAAACTGCCCTGAGTCTCATGGGAGGGTGATATAGAAATATAAGTAATAAATCATTGAATAAAAAATAAGATCTTGCTTCATCATGGATTTGTATCTCCCTGAGACCCATGTGGTGCATTCATTTGCACAGTGTTTGACCTCAATAGCTTATCCAAGATGCTGTACCTACAACGTAACTCGTGCAATTCTTCTTTTCCATTATTTGAAGAGATTAAATTCTCTAAAGATTCTCTAAATTCTCTAAATTCTCTAAAGCAAATATAATCTCTCTCTTTAAATGCTTCCATTCAGAAAATGGGGTGATACTCCAGCCCTGACCATCGCAGCCAGAACTATAGAACCATAACCTTGATCACGCTTTGTGTACTGTCTACGGCACTAGAACAGAGGTGTCCATCTTGGATGCACCCAAAGGGGTCCATGGTACGATCTGCCAAAGCAAACATCCCATACTCACTTGGCCCCTGTATCCCTCACCATCATAGCCAGAAGTGCCAGAACTTGAGTCACGTCCATAGCCTTGGCCACCCTATTGAAATAATTTAAAAATAAATGTCATTGATCCTGTTTTTATCTTCATATTTCATTTAAGTATTCCAGAAGGCTAAATTACTATGTGGTGTCAAAACCTTTAAAAAGTCATTTTGGGAATGGGCGCCCTTCTCAAAATGTACTTCAGCATGGCAAGATGTCCATGTCCCAGGCTGACCGACTCAACAACATCCACTGGGCATATAGACACACACACATACCTCTGATCTGAACCCTAACCAACCAACTTACAGGATCACAGTTAGAAAGTTATTGTTCTTATGAGAAATGTTACAAGACTTGTTATGGAACCTACTACTTTTTTTTTTTTTTTAATGTTATGAATTGCACTGTATTATCCCTACATTTAAGAGCCTCTTGTGGCGCAGAGTGGTAAGGCAGCCGTCTGAAAGCTTTGCTCATGAGGTTGGGAGTTCAATCCCAGCAGCCGGCTCAAGGTTGACTCAGCCTTCCATCCTTCCGAGGTCGGTAAAATGAGTATCTAGCTTGCTGGGGGGTAAACGGTCATGACTGGGGAAGGCACTGGCAAACCACCCCGTATTGAGTCTGCCAAGAAAACGCTGGAGGGCGTCACCCCAAGGGTCAGACATGACTCGGTGCTTGCACAGGGGATACCTTTACCTTTACCTTTTATCCCTACATTTTGTGCAAACCGCTCAGAGCCTTATGGAAGGGTGGTATAGAAATTGAAGTAATAAAAAACGAACAAACAAACAAGAAATAAGAACTTGCTTCATTATGTATTTATGTCTCTCTGAGGCCCATGTGGGGTGTTCATGTGGGGCGTTCATTTGCACAGCGTTTGACCTTAGTAGCTGATCCTAGATGCTTTACATACAACATAAGTCATGCACTTCTTTTCTGTTATTTGAAGAGATTATATTTTCTAAATAAGTTTTATCACTTAGCGGTCTGTGTTTTCACAGCTCTCACTGCCAACCATGCTGGGTTGGAAATCATGGAAATGCATCCATAGGGGTCTATGGTACGATCTTCCAAAGCAAACATCCCATACTCACTTGGCCCCATAACCGCTCAGAGCCTTATGTGGTATACAAATTGAAGTAATTTCTAGAGAGCCAGTTTGGTGTAGTGGTTAGGAGTGCGGACTTCTAATCTGGCATGCCAGGTTCGATTCTGCACTCCCCCACATGCAACCAGCTGGGTGATCTTGGGCTCGCCACGGCATTGATAAAACTGTTCTGACCGAGCAGGAATATCAGGGCTCTCTCTGCCTCCCCTCCCTCACAGGGTGTCTGTTGTAGGGAGAGGAATGGGAAGGACACTGTAAGCCGCTTTGAGCCTCCTTCAGGTAGGGAAAAGCGGCATATAAGAACCAACTCTTCTTCTTCTAATAATAATAAAAAACAAACAAACAAGAAATAAGAACTTGCTTCATTATGTATTTATGTCTCCCTGAGGCCCATGTGGCGCGTTCATTTGCACAGCGTTTGACCTTAGTAGCTGACCCTAGATGCTTTAGATACAACGTAAGTCATGCACTTCTTTTCTGTTATTTGAAGAGATTAAATTCTCTAAAGAAGTTTTATCCCTTAGCGGTCTGTATTTTCACAGCTCTCTCCACCAACCATGCTGGGTTGGAAATCATGGAAAACAGAGCAAATATAATCTCTCTTTAAAAGCTTCTATTCAGTATATGGGGTGATACTCCAGCCCTGACCATCGCAGAAACTATAGTCTTGATCACACTTCATCTACTGTCTATGGCACTAAAACAGAGGTTTCTATCTTGGGCTAGGGCCCAATCTACCAAAGCAAACATCTCATACTCACCTGACCACTATAGCCCTCACCATCATAGGCAGAAAGACCAGAACTTGAGCCACGTCCATAGCCTTGGCTACCCTAGATAATTAATTTTAAAATAAATATCATTGTTCCTGTTTGTATCTTCAAATTTCATTTTAATTATTCTAGAGGGTGGTGTCAAAACTCAAAAAAGTCAACATGGGAATGGGAACTCTTATTGTAACGTACCTCAGCATATCAAGATATCAGTGTCCCAGGTATTCCCCCCAGGAATTTCCAACGTTTTCCCCCTGGCTTTGGGGTGTCAATCTTCGCCACACACATGGTTAGAATCAGGCTGTCCTGAAATGCCTCTGGCATTACAATAGAGGTGTTCATTTTGGAAGCATCAAAAGCGGGACATAGCACAATCAGTTAAATGGAATGCATCAAACTCACCTGGCCACCATAAGCCTGGTCTTTGAAACCAGAAGAACCTGAACCAGCAGAACTCTCAGAACCACTTCCATAACTTTGGTCACCCTGTTGAATTGATTAAAAGACAAACAATTGATCTGTTTTGCTCCTTAAAATATCATTTTAAATATTCCAGGAGGCTTGGTTATTTCACTATTTTACAGCAACACACCCCACTCCAATCACCTTATGTCCTGTTAATCCTTAATCGATTTAGTCATTATTTTTTGGGATGAGAAACCATTTAGTATGGATCGTGGGGGGGGGAATTATCCTAGAGAACTGTACAGAAACTTCATTTGGATGTTGTTTCTTCTCAGTACACTGAAACTGAAGGACAGATAACAGTTCCCCATTTCCTATAGAAATCGGGGGGTGTCCCCCTGGTTTGGGGTAGTGAATCATAGCCACACCCAGTTAGAACCAGGCTGCCTGGATATCGACGGCCCTAACAATGAGGTCTTCATTAGGTGTTCATCAAAAGGCAGGTATGGCACAAATAAATGTTGCCAAACTCACCTGGCCACCAGAGCGTTGACCGTTATAGCCAGAAGGACCTGAACCGCCATTGTAGCTTTGGCCAACCTATACAATAATTGAAAGGGGGGACCCATTTCAGCAATCCTGGCTGTTTCAGAAAATACACTTGCTTCATCCTGGATTTATGCCCCCCTTAGACTCATACGGACTGGTCATTCAGACATTATTTGACCTCAATAGCTGCTCCTTGATGTTATACACACAACTTAAGTCATGCAAGTCTTCTTTTCAGTTATTCAAAGAGGTTAAATTCTCTAAAGAAGTCTTATCCCATCTTGGATGGTACTTTCACAGCTCTCTCTGCCAACCATGCTGGATTGGAAATCGGGGAAAACAGAGCAAATATAATCTCTCTCTTTAAAGGTTTCTATTCAGAATATGGGGTGATACCCCAGTCCTGACCATTGCAACAGAATTAAGAAACCTAGCCTTGGCCATGTTTGGTCCATTGTCTATGGCAGGGGTAGTCAACCTGTGGTCCTCCAGATGTCCATGGACTACAATTCCCATGAGCCCCTGCCAGTATTTGCTGGCAGTGGCTCGTGAGAATTCTAGTCCATGACTATCTGGAGGACCACAGGTTGACTACCTCTGGTCTATGGCTTTAGAACAGAAGTGTCCATCTTGGATGCATCCAAAGGGGGCTAGGGCACAATCCACCAAAGCAAATGTCTCATACTCACCTGGTCACCATAGACCTCACCATCGTATCCAGAAGGGCCAGAACCTGAGCCACGTTGATAGCCTTGGTTACCCTATAGAATTAATTTAAAAATAGATGTCATTGATCCTGTTTGTTTCTTCAAATATCATTTTGAATACTCCAGAAGGCTGGGTCATTTCACTTTTTCACAGCAAATCTGCCCCCCCCCCCAATCGTCTTTGCTCCTTCAATCATTAATTGATTTAGTATGACATATTATTTTAATGATAAGAACCTGTTTTGTATTGGGTGGGGGTGGGGGTGGGAATTGTTGCTGCAGCTTATACAAATACTCCAGAAGGCTAAGTTACTATGTTATGTCAAAATCCCCAAAAAGTTATTTCCTATCACTTTAATAATTTATAGGGTTTTTTAAAGACATAACCTTTTGAGGACGGGAGCCTCTTTTCAACTGCACCTCATCATAGCTAAAGATTGGTGTCTCAGGTTTTCCGCTCCAGGAAACCCCAGATATTGGTGCCCCATTTTTCCTCTAGATATCTCCAGGTATTTTGGAGGTTTTCCCCCCTTGGCTTTTGGCTGTGGATCATAGCCACACCCAGCCAGAGCCAGGCTGCCTTGAAATCAACAGCACTGGAATTGAGGTCTCCATCTAGTGTTCCTCAAAAGGTAGGTATGGGAGAAACAAATGTTACCAAATGTACCTGGGCCCAAGAACCTTGGCTGTTGTAGCCAGAAGGAACTGAACCACCACCGTAGCCTTGGCTAGCCTATACAATTACTGTCATCCAGGGGAAATTATTGGGGGGGGCAGGGATTCTGGGTTTTTTTTGGGGGGAGGGCATCATCTGGGCATGGAATTGGAGTCACTGAGTGGACAGGTAGTTGTGAGCTTCCTGCAATCTGGAGATCCCTTCTGACTGTATCATTTTATGATAATCCTTCAGCATGAGAAACTGTGCTGGATTGGATTGAGGGGGAGGGGGGAATTGTCCTTGAGGCTAATGCAGAAACTTCATTTGGATACAGTCTTTCTCCTTAGCCACAGCCCCGTCAAAACCAGGCTACTTTGAAATCAACAGCCCTAGAATTGAAGTCTCCATCTGGTGTTCCTCAAAAGGAACAAATAAATGTTGCCAAACTCACCTGGACCCCAGAGCCTTGCCCGTTGTAGCCAGAAGGACCTGAACCACCACCGTAGCCTGGGCCAGCCTATACAATAATCAAAAACAAAACCCCACTTCATCAATCCCATTTGTTCCTTCAAAATATCAGTTTAAAATATTTCTGAGAGGTAGCCACGTTACTGCATTCCTCCCCGCAAAAGCCATCTTGCCTCACTTTCAGGGCCAAGAACCTGCTTTGTCCTGCATCTACGTCCTTGAGACTCATACGGACTGCTTCAGAATATGGGGAGATTGCCGGGCCCTAACCATCACAGCTAGAACTACAGAAACATAGCCTTGTTCATTCTTCGTCTTGGATGCATCCAATGGGGGCTATGGCACAATCCACCAAAGCAAACGTCTCCTACTCACCTGGCCTCCGTAGCCCTCACCATCATAGCCTGAAGGGCCAGAACTTGAGCCACGTCCATAGCCTTGGTTACCCTATATAATTAATTTTAAAATAAATGTCATTGGTCCTGTTTTTTTTTCTTCAGATATCATCATTTGAAATATTACAGACAGATGGATCATTTCACTATTTCATAGCAAATTCCCTTCCCCATCACGTTTTGCACCCCAAGCAAATTTAGACTGCCAGATCCTGGAGTTCCTTGGGGGGGGGATACAAAATATGGGTTGATACCATTCAGCATATAGTCTGATACCATAGTCCCGACCATTGCAGCCAGATCTTGGGGAAATGGTGATGGCCCAATCTCATACTCACCTGGCCCCCGTAGGCCTGACCAGTGTAGCCAGAAGGACCAGAACCAGAGCCCCTTCCATAGCCTTGGCCACCCTGTGGAATTGATTTAAAAATTAAACTTCAATGATCCTATTTGTTTCTTCCAATGGTTTTTCAAATATGGCAGAAGGCTAAGTTGCTATGTTGTGCCCCAACCCAAGAAGTCATGTTCTATCACTATCTGGCATTCCGCAGGGCCTGCAAAATGGAGCTCTTCTGCCAGGTCTATGGTTGAGGCTGGCACAGCAAGGAAGATCTGTATGCCCTCCCCCCTACAGGATAGAGCAATATGTATGGCAGCTGCAGGTTCCATCTGCCCCTCTCTTCTCACCTCCCTCTATGATGTTCTCAACCTTCCTAATGCCGCGACCCTTTAATACAATTCCTCATGCTATGCTGACCCCAGCCATAAAATGATGCAAGGGCTCTTTCACAGAAATTAAACCAAAACCAACCAATGGCATGAAGATCCATGGTTCATGATTGTATACAAATTGCTTTTTTCCCGGGGTTTCTCAGTTCAGTTCTGCTTTTTGTCCCACCATGCCAATCTTGCTCTTTTCCGCTGCTCCAGACAAATGCTCTATCTCGATCTACTCCACAAGGCTATTGTGTGGATGGCGCCCCCCCACTCCATACAAGCTGCATGCCCTGCTGCGACCCCTTTGAAAGGGTTGTTCGACCCCCAAAGTGATCCCAACCCCCAGGTTGAGAACCACTGCTCTATGAGATTTCTAGTGTGTGTGTGTGGGGGGGGGGGTGGATAGTTTTCAATTGTTTTTTTCTGCTGTATCTCTTTTGTTTTGTGATTATGGATCTACTAGAGACAAAGCTCCGCGTGACTGCCAGGGGCTCCCTCGGGCGGTGGCCTGATGCGTTGGAGGCGCTCCGCGCGGCTCGCAATTGCTCCCTTGTCGGCAGGGCAGGAATCGGCCGGGCCAAACGGCAGGCGCAAAGCGCCTGCCGATTGGCCCGGCCGATGGTCTGACTGGAGGAAGGGGCCAATTGGCACCCTTCCTCATCCTGGACAGAGCCCGCCCTAACTCCTCCCACAAAGCCCTTATGGCTTTATTTAGTCCGCGGCGCCACGGGCTGTGTTAAGATGTGCTTTTACGTCTGGAGTTTTAATGGGGATTTTATTCAAACTACTGTAACCCGCCACGAGCTACTTGGAAGTGGCGGGTAATAAATTGAATTAAAAAATAAAAATAAAAATAAAAATAATAAAAATAAATAGATTTTAAAAGACATCACCTTTCAGAGATGGGAGAATCTTTTGCAGTGCACCTTAGCATACCTAGAGGTCAGTGTCCTAGTCCTGCCCCTGCCACAAAATCCCCGAGTTCCTCCCCCAGGCTTTGGGCTATGAATCTTAGCCACACAGAGATATAAGCAGGCTGCCTTGAAATCACTGGCCTCGGATGGAACTGAGGTCCCCGTCTGGTGGATGCAGCACAGTCAGCTACAGAAATACCCTTAATACTCACCTGGACCCTGGAGCCCTGAACGTTATAGCCAGAAGCACCAGACCCGTAGCCACTGTTGTAGCCGGAAGCACCTGCATTGCCCTTGCCGCCCTGTAAAATTAATTTTAAAGAACAGCTTCATTGATCCTGTGTGTTTCTCCAAATATCATTTTACATATCCCAGAAGACTAGCCCTGTTGCTTCATTTTGGCAAAAACTGGGAACAAAACAAAAAAACGACTCTTATTATCTTCTGGCTCCTGCCTACTGCTAGTAGGTGCTGCCACCTAGTGGCCACTTTTAAAATTGCAATATAAACTTCGGAATCCGAGCAGAGGGGGAATAGCTTCTTACGTATTTTAATTGAAAAGCAGAACTGACCATGAGCTGCTTTGTGGTTTTTAAGGCACAACTCTCTCCAGGGAAATATTTTGCAAGGTAGACTTGTTAAGCAATACTTTATTGGGTACCATGACGTCCAAGAAAGAGTCAAAAATAAAGCACAGGGTTCCAGAGTTCTAGTGTGTGTGGAGGGGGGGGATTCAACTTAACTTCCCCAAAAGAGTTTCCTTGGCTCACGCCCCCTTCCCTTACAGAGGTGGAGAGGTGGCTCAGTGGTCAAGCTCCTGGCCAATCCCCATCCTCCCCAGGACAGTAAGGATCAGGGTTGGAGGCATGACCCCCCTCAGAGACCCTGGAGAGCCCCTGCCAATCAGAGCAGACAATACTGAACTTGAGAGACCAGAACTCTGACTCAGGATACAGCAGCTTCATGTGGAGCAATCAACAGCATTATACTTTCAGTGGGTCCCTCTGGCTTGTCCAGCAAGCCAGAGGGACCTCCTGAAAGTATAATGTGTTGTCCAGCAAGCCAGAGGGGCCTCCTGAAAGTATAATGCTGTCCATGCATACTAATGACCATGCTGGACTGCGGTCCTTAGCAAGATACAACTGGCCAGTCCACTGTCCATGGAATCAGGGCAGAAGAGCTCATCTTGGATGCATCCTTAAGGAATTACAGCCTCATCAGCCAAACCAAACACCTCGTACTCACCTGGCCCCCAGAGCCTGGTCCACGGTAGCCAGGAGCACTGGAACCACCACTGTAGCCAGAACTACTACCATAGCCTTGGCCGCCCTGTACAAAATGTTTAAAAAATACTTCATTGATCCTGTTTGTTTCCTCAAATATTATCATTATCATTATCATTATCATTATCATTATCATTATCATTATCATTATCATTATCATTATCATTATCATTATCATTATCATTATCATTATCATTATCAAATGTATTCCCTGCCACTCCTGTGGCTGTCACATGGTGGGTTACAATAGTCCTTTGTTAAAAATCCTGGATAAAACCATATTAAAATACAGGACATAACAACAATACAGTACAAAACATGGCAGTAATTAACAAATACACATTCCCCCCCCCCCCAGACGTCTAATAATAGGGGTTGGAAGAGGGCCATCGATATCACTTGGCCCAGGTGCTGCCTGCCACCGGGTGCAGCTTCGGGTTTAATAAAGGCATGGAGAAAGGGGTGGCAGTCAGGCTGAGAGCACAGGGGAAGCACTTGCAATACTCCTTTCAGGAAGTTAGCTTAAAGCTGTAATCTTCAGAAGCCATTCCTGGGGACAAAGCTCACGGAACAGAGCTAAATTCCTGCCTGAGGATTCCATCTGCTCTTCTCATTCTCTCAAGTCATTTGAAGAGTTGAAATCCTCATAGTTGACTCTCTCTATGGAACATATGGTTTCCTTGGGGGAGGGCGTGTTCCTGCCTGGCGATATTCCAGAAGGGCTGTCATTTACTCACAATCTTCCTCATAGATCTGGCTTGTTCCAGGCAGAATGGTCTCTTCACCCTGTAGCACAGGAGGCCAAATGGTGGCTCTCCAGATGCCCATGGACTACAATGGTGGCAGGAGTTCAGAAGAAGAAGAAGAAGAAGAAGAAGAAGAAGAAGAAGAGGAGGAGGAGGAGGAGGAGGAGGAGGAGGAGGAGGAGGAGGAGGAGGAGTTGGTTCTTATATGCCACTTTTCTCTACATAAAGGAGTCTCAAAGTGCCTTACAGTCGCCTTCCCTTTCCTCTCCCCACAACAGGCCCCCTGTGAGGGACGTGAGGCTGATACAGCCCAGATATTCCTGCTCGGTCAGAACAGCTTTATCAGTGCAATGGCAAGCTCAAGGTCACCCAGCTGGCTGCATGTGGGAGAGGTGTGGGGAATCAAACCCGGCTCGCCAGATTAGAAGTTCCTACTCCTAACTTAGGTCTTCCTCTGAGGTTCACCAAAAGGGGATTTGGAACAATCAGCTCAATAAACAGCGAGATACTCACTTGGCCACCCTGACGGTCGTAGCCTGAGCCCCTAGAAGCGAAACCATTCGGACCTTGGCCAGCCTGCAGCATTGACAAAACAAACCAACAAACAAAAACAGTTATTGATCTTCTGTTATCTCAAGTACGCATTTCCATATGTCAGATGGGTAGCCAAGATAGCATGTCACAGCAAAAATTAAAAGTAGCCCTATAGCACCATATAGACTTATGGAATTCCTGCAGTGCAAACTTTCTTGGATTAGAACCTGTTATATACCTGTTTGATTTTTAGAAATATATCCATGCCCTGGCATTAATACATAATGCTTATTTGGCTGTTTTGGTTTGGCTTTACATGATTTGTTTCCCATGCCTTTCACCAGTCCCTCTTTCTCCCCCCCCCCTCTATTTATTAGCCTTTGGACATGCTTCTCAAAAGTTATGTGCAAGATGCCCAAAGAGGGGTACAATAAGAACAGAACCCCCCAAAATTAAATGGTGTCAGGGAGGGGGGTGGAATTGTGTCTTTGCTGATTTTGTCCTTTGCCTGCCTTCATCTTGTGGAGTATGCCCCGCAATATCTCAACTTCTCTTTATCTCAGTATCTCAAGTATACAATATCTTTCCCCTGATATTCTCTTTATTTCATTTTTCTCTCTCTCCTGCCTATTTTGAAGGAATGCTGCTGCTTACTGGCCATCTGTCTAATCACAATATCAACATTTGAAACGGAAAAGGAGCCAAGGACCAGGCGTTACAAGGCCCAGGACTGCCATCTGCTGTCCAATCTTTGAATAGCACCATACATATTTTCCTTGTAAAGCGGAGGAAAGGTGCCCATAGACCAGGGGTAGTCAAACTGCGGCCCTCCGGATGTCCATGGACTACAATTCCCAAGAGCCCCTGCCAGCATTCGCTGGCAGGGGCTTCTGGGAATTGTAGTCCATGGACATCCGGAGGGCCGCAGTTTTGACTACCCCTGCCATAGACTATTTTCATTGCAGCAGAATGATGCAGCTCCCTCACAGGCACTCCAAATGTCAAAGGAAACATGTTGAAGCAAGAATAATGAACTGGAAGGGGTGGGTCCCAATGAAGAGACAAATGTAGAATAGTACAGACCCCCTGGGAAACCAATATGGCCATAAAAAATATCCAAATTGGACTCATATAGAGTCGTCTCTCTTCAGTTTCAGCAATTCTTTTATTCTTATTTCACACAAGTTCCCACGTGTTTCACCTACAGCTTTTTCAAGGGACAGTTTTTTATATTTAAGGACCAACTTCAATTTATTAAGAGTATAAGGTCATACAATAGCTAAACTTAGCTTGTGGCGTTTCAGACACCTCAAGTCTGAAACGCCACAAGCTAAGTTTAGCTATTATATGACCTTATACTCTGTCAAGAGATTTCCTAATAAGTTGAAGATGGTCCTTAAATACAAAAAACGTCCCTTGAAAAAGCTGTAGGCGAAACGCGTGGGGACTTGTGTGAAATAAGAATTAAAAAATTACTGAAACTGAAGAGAGACGACTCTAAATAAGTCCAATTTGGATATTTTTTCTTGCCATATTGGTTTTCCATTGTGTCTGTGCTATTCTATAAAGGAAACATGTTCCACTCCTATAAAGGAAACATCAAAACTCATTTGATCTCTCTTGGATGCAGGCATGCAGAAGACCTGGCTCCCAGGGGAATGCATGTAAGGGACAGAGAAACGGTGCACCAGCTGGGTCACAGAGCTAGTGCCTGAGGAAGAAGCCTGGCTCATTCAAGAAGTCATTCCAGGGCTGTAAAGTAACCCCACGGTTTCCCAAAACCCTGGTTGAGAAAACCAGGACTATGGCATCAGAATGGAGTTGCCCAACTTGGATCCATCCAGAGGGGGCTATGGCACAGTCATCCAAAACAAATGCCTCACCTGGCCACCGTAGCCCGGACCGTTATAGCCGGAATAACCAGAACCGGTACCCCCGTTGTAGCTGGAACTGCCACCATCGCCTCGGCTACCCTATACAACAGATTTAAGGGGAAAACTACTGAACTGATGGTATTGGCAAAAACCTGACACATTGGAAGTGAGGTCTTCATCAAAAGAGGCTACAGGACAATCAGCTACATAAATACCACCATCCTCACCTGGCCACCATAGCCCGGACCATTGTAGCCAGAAGAACCAGAACCGGAAACACCATTGTAGCCAGAACCACCACCATAGCCTTGGCCGCCCTATAAAATTAATTAGGATGCATGTTATGGATCCCGTTTCTTCCTTTAAATATAATTCTGTATATTCCAGAAGCCCAGGCGTATTACTGTGTTACAGCAAAAACCAACTACAAATAAAGGTATCTTAGGCTACATCCGTCATTAAAATAGTCCTTACAACGTAGCCTTTCTGGGACATAAACCTGTTTGCACTGGATTTTAATGTTAAAATAAGTCTGAGATTGAAACAGACACTTCATTTGGTTGCCGTTTGACTCCAGCAGAGCCACACCACAGGACAGGTGTCAATGTCCCAATGTTCCACTCCAGGAATCCCAAAGATTTTTTCCTGGCTTTGAGGAAGAAAAGAAGAAGAGTTGGTTCATAGATGCTGCTTTTCTCTAGCCTTCCCTTTCCTCTCCCCACAACAGACACCCTGTGAGGGAGGTGGGGCTGAGAGAGCCCTGCTATTACTGCTCGGTCAGAACAGCTTTTATCAGGGCAGTGACTGGCCCAAGGTCACCCAGCTGGTTGCATGTGGGGGAGGGCGGAATCAAACCTGGCTTGCCAGATTAGACGTCTGCACTCCTAACCACTACACCAAGCTGGCTATAAGTAGGCAGGCAGGCAGCCTTGAAATGGATGGCATTGGAGCTGAGGTTGTCACCAGGAGTTTCTCAAAAGAGGGGTATGACTCAAGAAATGACATAAATACCATCACACTCACCTGGCCATTGTAGCGCTGACTGCCGTAGCCAGAAGTACCACCATAGCCTTGGCCAGCCTATTGAATGGGTTTGTTAAGAAGTTAATTGATCCTGTTTGTTTCTCTATATATACTTTTAAGTACTCCAGAAGGCTAGCCGTGCTACTATTTCATAGCAAAAAAAAAAAAGGGGGGGGAGAGAGGGGTGGTGTCTTGTGCGTAGTACATCTGGTGCGATAGATGTGAGCCTGGAGGAATTAAGCTAGTAGATGCATCAGAAAATTAGAACCACTGATGGATTTAGGGGATAATTGTTGGGGCCATTTCGCACGGCTTCAAAATAGCACAATGGTTGCTAATTGAAAACGCTACTAATTTGCCTTAACGCACGACGTCGCAGACAATCTGCAACACTCCTGAAACCAATCAGCAAAAAGCGCTTCGTTGTAGCGCTTTCAGGGGAATCCAGAAAAGTGGATTCACCCTCCGGATAGCGATACACTCCTGCAACCAATCTGCAACACTAGCGCTAAAGACCTGTGCGTTACCATTGTTGCGGGTTCTTCAAAGTCCCTCCTCCTGAGCCTGTCCTCCAAACTTCCGGCGAAGCGATCGCCATTTTTTTTTTCCGAGCGAGCGGGGATAAACGCACCAGCGAGCCTCTTTCTGTTTAGAGGCTTCCCTGGCTTCAGTCCTTCACCTTTAGTCACTAAGCACAAACCACATAAAAGCCCGTTTGCTGAAATAAAGTCCCTTTATTTTTTACACATTAATTCAGCCGAAAATCGGGCCCGTGAGAGGGGGGGGGATTTTTTTTTTATCACTCGAGGCAGCGTGCCAACGATCATACAATCAAACGACAGCTCACATTAGGCAGCTGGATGGGTCTCTCCGTTGCAACGAATCTACCTAGATTCGTTGCTATGGGTCTGTTTTTTTTAAAAAAACCTTTCTTAAAGGGAAAGGGGCTGTTTGGGAGCATGCTAACGGCTGCCCATTGGCTGCTTGACGGCCAGGGGCGGGACGAGCTTGGCAATAGCGCTTCCTTTCTAGCGATTTCTGCCGAGACCGGAAGCCTGTGGGAAACGCTAAAAAACGCAACTGATTCCACTACAAAGGCAGGTATGCATAACGACGAATTCCACTATTTTAAATGGCGACTTTTCATTCCGCAAACAATTCGCAACAAAGATCCCCGTGCGAAAAGGCCCTTGGTTTTTGCTGCCATCTGTGGTCCTGATAGCTTTATTGTAAGGAATTGTATGTTTTATGGGTTTTTATGAGGTGTGTTTTTATTGTTGTAAGCTGCCTTGAATCGACTTAGTCAAGAGGGATATAAATTTGGGTATAAATAAATAAAATAAATAAATAACCTTTCAGGGACAAGATCCCGTTTCATAATCTATCTGGTTTGGTTTTGTGTCTTTTAAAATATCACCTTGATACACATACCGAATCTTCATTTGAATATACTGTGAGCTTGGTAGCTGATCCAAGAGCTATGCACGCAATAGAAGTTGTGCAATACTCTTCTGGTGACTTTGAAGGGACTAAACTCTCTAAAGAAGGCGTGGCCAAACTGTGGCTCTCCAGATGTCCATGGACTACTGGAGAGCCACAGTCCATGGACTACAATTCCCATGAGCCCTTGTTGGTGCCTACTTTTTCATAACTGGCAAATAAAACAGCCTTAATCTCAATTTTAATTGGGCAATGTCTACCAGAAAGCAAATTAATTTTTTTTCCCACTTGCCATTTTCTTGATGGTGCGATATAAAACATTTCAGAAATTTCTGTCTGGGCACACTCCTTTACTTTTATTTACTTTCATCCCAACACTTCAATCTGGCCTATACCCACAGAAAAACAAAGACACAGACTTCCATATCCATAAAGGTAGAAATAGAAAATAGCAAGATGGGAATCTCAACCTGAAGAAGTATAGAGCGTCCTACCTCTGAAGATTCCAACCTCAGTTACTGGTAAAAATTACCAGACCACGCAGCCCAGAAAATCGAAAACAGCCAAAGGGGTAAGTTATTTTTGCTACAGGTCTCTCCTCCTCTTGACCAAATTAGTGTTTGGCCTTTAGTGTCTTCCCAGCTTCACATTTTTACGATCCTTAACACTACGCAGGTTGCCTTGAGATGAGGGGCATTAGAAGGGAGGAGTTCATTGAGTTCATCAATGGCTGCTCTTTAGTTTGCCTGATTATGAGTACCCATACATCTACTCACCGGGCCACCGTTGCCTTGCCAACCATAGCCTTGGCCAGCCTGTAGAGATAAAAACAAACATCTATCAATCTGTCATGTAGAGACACAGGACTCCTTGATGAGGGGTAGAGACACAGGTCTCCCCTTGATGAGGAAAGTGGCATTCCTGGCCAAGAGGCCAAAAGTGCCTCAGGACCTAGCTACTGCCAGCATTATGAGAAGATGGCCAAAGCCAGGGATACCAAGATCAGATGAAGGATCTCAGTGGAGGAAGCAGGTCTGGGAGAAAGCAGGTGGAGATAACCAGGGACAAACCAGCCAAGCTGCAGGACAACTGCTAATCTTGGGACAGCAGATAGGAACTCATCTAATCAATGAAGCGGGCAACTTCAGCATCTCTTGAATGAAGAGTCATCTTGGAGGATGTGGGTACACCATGGTACATCCTTCAGGGGATGGGGGTCTTGGTTTTATGAGAAACATTTTAATCCCTGAGGCATTTAAAATCTCCTCCAAGAAGGGCAAAAGAAGCCCGAGAAGTCTACCCTTCAGATCTAAGCACAAAGTTAGCCCAAGAACAAAATTAGCATGGGTTTGAGAAATGTAAAGAAAGACCAGGATGCACAGAATCAACATTTGGAGGGTCCAATCCCTAGAATTTGTGCCTAAACAACAGATCTTGGTTCTCCTGCCATCACAGCATCCAAACCCATTGAGAAGACCCATCTGAGGTCATGGCAAGGTGGGTTGATTATGAGACTCAACTTTGACTGGATGCTATATCTCTGGAGAAGGGGCTTCCTGGCCGTGGACACAGGACATCATACCACCCCATTGGGTTTCTCAAATATATACATCAATAAAATACATTTCTGGCTTGCAACCTGATTGCTATTTTTTGCTACAACTCTTCCCTTGCCATCTCAAAATCCATGGCATTCAAATGAAGGGGTTCATTCAGTACTCTCCAAAGGCAGATGAAGAAGAAGTGTTGGTTCTTATATGCCGCTTTTCCCTACCCGAAAGAGGCTCAAAGCGGCTTACAGTCACCTTCCTCTCCCCACAACAGACACCCTGTGGGGTGGGTAAGGCTGAGAGAGCCCTGATATCACTGCTCGGTCAGAACAGCTTTATCAGTGCCGTGGTGAGCCCAAGGTCACCCAGCTGGCTGCATGTGGAAGAGCGCAGAATCAAACCTGGCATGCCAGATTAGAAGTCCGCACTCCTAACCACTACACCAAATGGCACAATCCACCAAACAGAATACTCACGGGGCCACTGATGCCTTGCCAACCATAGCCAGACCGTTGGCCAGCCTACAAAGTTAAATAATATATATACACATCAGTCCCATGGGTTTCCTCAGGTATAAAAAGTCAAAAGTCAACATGGAGCAAGAAGAAAAGAAAACCTTTTTTATACTCACTGGGACCCCATAGCCAGGACCACCCTACAAAAATAAACAAATACACTTGTTGCTTCCAGGAGTTGTTTCCCATAGCCCAGGTCATGTATTCAGTTCAAACAGCAATTGTTGTAAACAAGACTCTCGTCTTTCTGAAACAATGGTGTTCCACCTTCCGTTCAAAGGATCAGGCTGTAGGCAATATGAAAGACCTCTGGCTAGGGCCCAGAGAGATGCTGTCAGTCAGATTAGACATGATAACCCGGATAGACCCAGCTGTCGGTCCCCACTATGGCCTATTATGCACGGCCGCTGAAACGGCGGCATGGAGAACGAGGAGGAGGAAGAAGTGAAGCAAACCGATTACGCACAGGATGGAACACAATGGCGGCAAAACCCAGAGTATCCGATTATGCACGCGGATACTCCGGAGCCATTTCTGGTTGCGCCCTTGTCCCAGGAAGCTCCACTTTCTTCCACATCTCGCTAACGTGGCTTTTTCGGCGGCATACATTGACTCTGCGCCCGGTTGCCGCCCGCGGTGTGTATAATTGGTGATTTTAGCCGCCGCCATTCCACCCCAAATGTGGACTTTCCACTCCGTGCATAATGGGCCCATGAGACAGCGTCAGGTTTTTAAGTTTCTGAATTTCCAGCCGCTTCTGTTGAAACTCTTTCTTTCCAAAGACTGATGCACAGTGAAACACTGTTGGTTTCCATGGGCCCCTTTCTTGGGAGCAAGCTTGGTGTAGTGGTTAAGAGTGATGGCCTCAAATCTAGAGAACCAGGTTCAATTCCCCATGAAGCCCTGCTGGGTGAGCTCAGGCTGGCCAGAGCTTTTTGAGCTCTCTCACCCACAGGATTGGTGATTGTAAGGTGTGTTGAAACTACATTGAATGGTCCAAAAGCAGCATGCAAAAACCAGCTCTTCTTGCTGGGCTGGAAAGGGGGGTGTCCTGTAAATCTAAATATAATTAAATAAACAATATAAGGTTCTGCCTACTTATTTTTATTGATTTTATGTGCAGTCCCTCTGCCTTGTTCGGGCTCAAGGTGGGTGACAGGATATCGGCAGGGCCAGTTGGTTGCCTTGTAAACAATGGGTTGGATCTGGTGCGACATTTCTACTCATGCTAGAGCCCCTCGCACAGGCAGAAATGCAAGAAATAAACCACAGTAGCCAATTGTGTCAAACCCATTGTGTCTGGTGCAACTCATTCCTGGGCACTGTGATATATAGGAAGAGAAGCACCGGGTGTTGGATAAGATCTTGAGCAAAAAGAACTGTGCTAAGCCCATTTGTGTTTCTGCTCTGGTGGCCCCAAGCGACTGCTCTCAAATCAAATGCTTGCCTGGTATCGAAGACAGAGCCCTCAACCTTTTGGAAGCTGCAGGCACCACTGGAGTTTTGAGATGGGTTGCTGAAGAGCACCCTAAAATGGCTTCCATTTTAGAGTTAAATGGCTGCCTCAGGAGGTGGAGCCAAATGGCATATTCATCTCCATATATCTCCTGGGAAGAAGGAAATCCTGAAGGGGGGATGAAATGACACACAGACTGACTAAGGAAGCCCGGTTGTTTACCACTCCTCCTCATCCCCTGGTAGAAGATTCCATTATTTGAATGAGGGAAGCCAAAAACAAACCAAAAACAAACACACCCTTGCCTTACAATCATCCTACCCACTTTCTGGAAAGTTCAGCAGGTGCTATGAGACATATTGGTATGTGCCTTGGGTGAGTCCTGATCTAAAAGCATATATAGTGCGCAAAGACACATTGCATGTTTAATACTCACTTGGCCACCGAAGCCATAGGCGCCCTACAGGAAACATAGCAAAAAACCTTGTTGAAACCGTTCGCTTATAGGTGCATGTGATAAATCGTCCTGAGCCTGCTTGTGATTATAAGCAGCCTATAAAGTCATACTAATAATAACAAGCATGGAAATCGAGAGGGTCACTGGAGTTTTGTAGTGTTTTTTCCTTAATTCCTTATGAGAATTTTCTTCTGCACCAGCTCGGGGTGCCAGTCCCCAGATGGAGCCTGAGATCTCCTGGAATTACAGGTCATCTCCAGGCAACAGAGATCAGATTCCTTGAAGAAAATGGCTCTTTTGGAAGGTGGACTCCATAACATTATACTCCACTGAAGTCCCTCCCTGCCCCAAATCCTGCCCACCCCCAGCTCCACCCCCAAAGTCTCCAGGTATTTCCCTACCCAGAGCCGGCAACTCTAGGCCTGGCTAAATGGAAAAAAAGAGCCTCTTGTGGTGCAGAGTGGTAAGGCAGCAGAAATGCTGTCTGAAGCTGTCTGTCCATGAGGTTGGGAGTTCAATCCCGACCTCAACCTTCCATCCTTCCAAGGTCGGTAAAATGAGTACCCAGCTTGCTGGGGGGTAAACAATAATGACTGGGGAAGGCACTGGCAAACCACCCCACATTGAGTCTGCCATAAAAACGCTAGAGGGCGTCACCCCAAGGGTCAGACATGACCCGGTGCTTGCACAGGGGATACCTTTACCTTTAAATGGAAAAAAGGCCTGGCTCAGCACAATTTCAAGAGTCAAGATTACATCACTGCTCCCCCACTCCATGTTGAGATACTCACCACTTGTGGTTTCAAAGTTTCAAGAACCCTTGTCAAGACCTAAAATGGCAAAAGCAGGAGTGATTTCTGGTTGCATTTCATCATAATGGACTGTATAGCTATGGTTCAGGTGCATCCCTTATTTCTTGACGGAAGAGATTCTCCCTTCAGCCTTTCCGGGCATGAGCACCACCCAGTGAATTAACAAAGAGCCCAAATAGCTCAAATCAAAAGCAGACATCAATACAGTGTCAGTAGGGTTGCCAGCCTCCAGTTGGATCCTGGAGATCTTCTGAAATTCCAATTTGCCTCCAGACTAGAGATTTCAGTTCTTCCAGGAGAAAATGGCTGCCGTGAATGGTGGTGTAGGTGGCATTATAATTTGTTGAAATCCCGCCGTAGGCCGCCTCTCCCCAGACCCCTCCTTATTGATAGCCACGGATTTAAAAGAATTTAACACAGTTTGTGACTGAACCAAAGTCACCCAGGAAATTTACAAGGCAGAATGGGAATTCGAATCTGGATTTCTCAAACCCTAGTACAGCCTTTCTCAACTTTTTTACCATTGAGAAACCCCTGAAATAGTTTTCAGGCTTCAAGAAATTCCAGAAGTGGTGCAGTCATGCAGGATATGGCTGGGAAGCAGAGGTGTGGACATGCCCACCTGGGGCCCCTCCCCTTCCCACTCCATCCTGGCACCTCCATTGGCCATTTTGGGATGGGGGGAGCAGACTGGCATGACCATACATGGTCATATCACCCAATAAATGTTTAACAAATTTTAAAAATATATTTTAAAAAATTAATTAACTCCCACCTATTCAGGAAACCCTTCCAGGGTCATCAAGAAACTCCAGGGTTTCACAAAACCCTGGTTGAGAAAGCTTGCCGTAGTGTGACACTACCCACTACATCACACTGGCTTTCCATACTCAGGCTCACTGCTTTTAATTATGGGAACCTAAATGACACAGCCAACAAGGGAAAAGCTTTTTAGCATTTTGTTTTTTATTTATAATTTAATTCCCACTCTGTCATGAATGATTGCTGGGCTGCTTGGGAGGAGCCCATTTTGAAAAGTGAAATACCCTGGGAGAAGTTCACCCCTTGCATTCTGCCCTACAAATGTACTACAAATGTTCCTTTCCATGTACATACACACCATCTTGCTGTGTGGTTTCATATCAGAGAAGGAGGTGGTCCTTGTTATCTGTTAAAAGGGCAATTAGCGGAGAAATAACCTGGTCTTACTCACCTGAAGAGCATAACCTTCAGGGCCAGCCTATGGGAACAGAACAAAATACTTGTGTCGGTTCTGGTTGTTTCCACAAATGTAACATCAAGACAAAATGTTAATAGAAACAAGCACTGACTATAGGCATGTATGAACCTTCCAATTTATTTGAGGCAGTGTTCTGGAGAATGCTAGCTTTCGTCATTTTTTCAGGTTGTGGGGCTGTGTTTTCATAGTTTTTGCTCCTACCTTTTCATTTTGCCTGCATACGTGACTGGTATTTTCAGAGGTCTTTCACAGCAAGATATGTATCTCTCTGTGGCAATTCACATCTTGCTGTGACAGATCTCTGAAGATGCCAGCCACAGATGCAGGTGAAACGTTAGGAGCAAAAACTACCAGAACATAGCCCCACAACCTGAAAAAACAACAAAAAAACAGTTGATTCCAGCTGTGAAAGCCTTCGACAATACATTTTCTGGGGAATAGTTTCCTGTAGAACAATAAGATCAGAATCCAGGAGCACCTTTAAGAGCAACAAAGATTTATTTAAGACATGAGCTTTCGAGTACAAGCACTCTTCCTTAGACTTGCACTCAAAACTCACGCCTTGAATAAATCTTTGTTGGTCTTAAAGGTGCGACTGGACTCTGATTTTATTGTACTACTTCAGACCAACAAGGCTACTCATTTGAATCCTTCCTGTAGACCATTAGAGGAGTCTATGCAGTAAAGCAGAGCACAAGATGAGGAAGAACAAACTTTTAAAGAACAGAACAAGCTTTATAGGGAAGAGCAAAGATACAGAAACCCATCTGTCTAATCTAGCTGGGAGTGAGAGGAAATGAACCCACAGTTCTCAGAAGAATGGGGAAAACCTTCTTCCTTAACAAGCCAACCAAGTGCCAAGAAAAGAACAATTTGAACAGGCTAGCTAGCCGTCCCCTTTACTGCTCTTACAGGATATTCTAGTTATCTTTCTGTGTTGATGCACAGTAGATCTTGCAGATTCCAACCTAAACTTCACCACAATAAGCTTTGGTTGCTTTTCTAAGCGAAGTTATGCATACTCACTGGGCTGCCATAGCTTTGAGGTCCATAGGGCTGAGGAGGCCTGTTGACATAGGGTGGAGGAGTGTTGATGTGATGCACATACAATGGAGGACCAAAGTGCGGTGGTGGACCATTGGGTGGGAAACCATAGCGCGGAGGGCCACCCTATAGATTTTATTTTAGAAAAATACACGTTTGTTCCCTCCTATAGAATTAAACATTTGAAATGTTATGGAAACCTAGGCCTATTCTGCACACAATAGATAATGCACTTTCAATGCACTTTAGAAGTAGATTTTCCTGTTTCACACAGGACAATCCAGCTTACAAGGCACATTGAAAGGGCATTATCCTATGTGTGCAGAATGGGCCCAGATCAATAAACGAATACATTAAATTAGTATAAAGGTCTTTTCAGGATATGTGTAATTCATTTGTTTATAGACATCTTCACTTGTGTAGACAGTCTTGCCTTTGGCCAAGAGTCTGACTCTGTGTAAGGCTGCCTTGCCTGTTCACTTAGAAGTGGAATGATAGTGCACAATATGTTTGGGAAGTACAGCTGTGGACACACCCATCGGAGGCCCCTCCTCTTCCCACCCCCACCAGGCCCATCACTGGCCATTTTGGGAGGGGGGGGAGGTCAACATATATGGTCATGTCATCCAACAAGTGTTTAACAATTTTAAAAAATATATAAAAATTAATTATCTCCCAGCCCTTCAGGAAACCCTTCTAGGGCCTTCAAGACACCCCAGGGTTTCATGAAACTCTGGTTGAGAAAGCCTGATATAAAGGGAAATATGCAGTAGCATATGCAGAGAAACAAAACTTGTGATACTTACCAAATCCCCAAAGGACTGAGGACCATAGGGCTGTGGAGTGTTGTCTTGAAACCCATGGCTTTGAGGGTTGTGACCCTGCTGACCACAATCAAGAGGATTGCCCTATAGACATTTTTTTTAAATACACTAGTTGAGCCTGTTTATTTCACCAATATTAATTTAAGAGCATAAATGTTACAGAGATGTGTATCTTTGTCGGTGTATTAAAAATGCCATAATTTATGACAGGTTAATGATATTTACAAGTCAGGTCCTATTTTCACGTATGCATAATCAAAGACATGAAACTCTGTTTCAAAATCCCTACTCTTATATATGGGTTCTTCTTTAAGGATGTGCATTAATAAAGCAACAAAGGTGAAATGGTTGTGTATTCGTAGGGAGCACTCGGACTTCCTCACTGAAAGATGCACCATATTGTTTCATCTCTGAGGTAATCATCGAAAGACCTGAATGCCGACGTCTTCTGTGAGTGAACTGGAATAATAGTCCCAAGACCCTCAGTTTGCTTTTAATGAAGACTCATCATTTCCCACCAGAGATGCAGACCACGAAACACGTGGAGAGCATTTATGGAGCACAATTCAGGTTGTACACTCATATGAATATCCATGATTGTGAGGTAAAACAGGTGGTATGGACAGGACACGACCAAAAGATACAGGAGCTACTAAATGGACATGTACAAACTAGGGGCCCATGAGGATATCTCGAGTTTCTCCCCTTCCAGGATTTTTTATGAACTCAGGAACATAAGCCAGGATGATTTCTTCTCCTACTTCTTCTTTCCTTTTAGTGACACTCAACTATTGTCAACATTCTGGTACATGGCCATCTCTCTCTCTCTCTCTCATTTAACTATTGCTGCATTCCTGGAGATGCTCCAAACAGGTAGAGTTTTATAACTTTCCTCTCCCACAGAAGAACCAGGGGTTTACTATAGGGCCACTGGGTCTGGTAAGGTACCAGTCAAATGACCAGCCTAAGAGGCAAACAGCACTATCAAATTGAACAAAAGTTGTTATACTCACTGGTCTGAAGTTGCTGGGTCCATGCTACAACATAAACAAAGAGTTATTTTTTTATATATACATGACTCTTTCAGCATTTGTGGCATACTTGGCCAGTGTTACTACCCGCTTGGTTTATCTTAGTCTACACAAAGAAGAGGGCCAAGATGTGCTACAGCTCACCCTCCTCCCTCAAAAGTCTACTCCAACAACTAAAGGCTTAGTTGATATATCTTGGCACAGGGGCCTTGTTATTTACCCTCTGAAAGCAAATGAACTCCCACCCTTGGCTTCTCTCTCCTACCCTTGAGAAACAGAGAACAGCAGAAAAAGTGGTTTCCATGGTGACTCTCTAGGAATTACCCAATGTCTCTATTGTTCTTACCAAAGCTATCACAGATAGAATCTTGATGAAATATACTTCCTCAAATCTATTCAGGCTTCAAAATTTTAGTTGGATTAAATGTTGGGTTCCCCCATTCCCTCCTTCATCCTTGTGTGCTGTTCACCATATTTGAAGACAGAAGCTTTCAACTAACTCACTCTGAACTAATCACAGTTCATTTCCTTCCCAATAACTGAACTTTGAAAACCGCAATTTAATCCTTGTTGGTCCTGATATCTGTCAACAGGGGGCATCTAATGTTTTGTTTATGTTTTATTCTATTGATTATTAAATTTTTATATTGCCCCACTTTGTGGACAAGCTCACAACATGTTAGAATTATATTTTTTGTTTGTTTATTAACATTTCTATACTGCCCTCCCAGCACATCTGCTGAGGGCAGCATAGGTCATATTAAAACATCCTAATTACCAAACAAAATGTTTAACATTAAATAAAGTTTCTCAACATTTAACATTTAAAATTGTAGAGGGAATCTCAGCGGCGTCCGAAAGGAATTGCAGAGTTCAAAGGAAGACATTTCGACCCCAAATGCATCTTTTTTTGGTTCAATTAATCAAAGATATAATAAAAACTATAAAACAAATGCGCTGAGCATTCTGATATGCCTGCTACTTCCATACAGTCAGTATTAAGAGGTGGGATTTTATTCTGGAGAGGGAAGGAGGGAGGTCCATATGATTTATATGTCAACATAGGAGTATGTAGACATAAGGAGACAAACAAATAGCTGATACTCACTGGGCCACTGCAAGCCTAAATAAATGTAAAGAAAAAAAGTCAGCTGTTTTATCTTGTTTCCATATGCATTGTTTATGAAATAAAGCAGCATGTAAGCCCAAGTTTTTGTGGATACCACCACCACGGTTTCTAGACAGGATTACATTCCTTTTATTAATTTACTCGGAGAAAGCCTGCTGCAGAGGCTGAAATGCAACATGGCGCCAACGGGACGGCGGTTGCAGGGAAGGCAGCAATGTGGAGGGGCAGAGAGGGTTGGCAGGTTGGCCTCGGGGCTGGTGGGCCCCAGTCCAGCTGCCGCCGCCTGCTCCATTAACTAGAGCACGGCACCTCCCCTGCCGCCACATCCCCTGTGGCGTGTTTGGGGGCTCCTCACAGGGCTCTCCATTGCCACCACGTGCTCTGTGCAGTCAACATCACAGCCTCATATGATGCCTGCACAATGGCACCGGCCGCTCTCCAGCAGCGCCGCTGTCACTGCCCCCTCCCTGGCAGCTCCATGGCCACCTCCCTGGTTGCTCCACAGCTGTTGTCTCCTGGCCGCCGCCAGGCGCTGTGGCTCCCCCATGGAACTGGTTTCAAGGCCTTTTCAGAAGATCCATTTTATATAACTACAGATGCCCTGTCATTGTTGGAATTTGAAAGATCTGCAGTGTGCACAACTGAGCGGAATTTAAAGGGTGTCCTGCATGGAACATCGGAGGAGATGTATATTTGGCTTACGTAGGATAGGAACTTCCTGAGGATTTACAAATTATCCCATCTAGTGTCCTGGTTGGCTCAAAAGTAGACTTCCTGCTTTTTGAGCCCACTTACTTCCTGCTTGCCTCCAGAACAGGAGCTTGAACAGGAGAATACCTGCAGAAACAGATTGGCCCCTTCCCCCTCTCTCTTTACATAGTTGTTTCTCTTCATAAAAAATAAAACTATTTTGTTCCTTAAGCAGCTTGGTGCTTGGCTCTTCTCTGCATACTGAAACTCTGCCAACAGTCATTGGGATACAGATTTGGTTGCTCATTGAAATAAAACTGTACCACACAGTCCAGATCCTCCCAGGGTGTTTAAATAATTTAAGGCATGTCCTCTTAGAAAAAGGAAAGGTACAGCCCCGTTTCTAGAAGCCAACTCACTGGCCATTCCCTGGGAGAAAGGTTTCTGTTATCAGTGCTCATGTGTGCAAGTTGATTCTAGCTCAAGCCCACTGAAAGTTGTGGGTTTAGACTGGAGAGCCCCTGTGCAGGATAGCGCGATATGAAAACCGAAGGACCCAGCAGCCAAGAACAGTGGAATCTCCCATTTCTCAGATGGACTTGGAGGGGAAAGAAAGAACACACCAATGGTCACCACTCAATCCCCATTGAATAAACAATCCTTGAACCTCTGTGGTCTATGTCAGGGGTAGTCAACCTGTGGTCCTCCAGATGTCCATGGACTACAATTCCCATGAGCCCCTGACAGCATTTGCTGGCAGGGGCTCATGGGAGTTGTAGTCCATGGACATCTGGAGGACCACAGGTTGACTACCCCTGGTCTATGTGATACTATTAGAAGTAAATACAGTAAATAGAACGAGGCAACTGGCCCAGGGCTTGGGCAGGATTTCAAATGATGGGTGTGTTCACTGTCTCAGTTTTGTGTTTCCTACAGACATTGATGAAGACAACGATTGTTGTTGAAATTGAGTTGTATTCCTCCAGGGCAGGGGTAGTCAAACTGCGGCCCTCCAGATGTCCGTAGACTACAATTCCCAGGAGCTCCTGCCAGCATTCGCTGGCAGGGGCTCCTGGGAATTGTAGTCCACGGACATCTGGAGGGCCGCAGTTTGACTACCCCTGCTCCAGGGCTTGTTTTGGCCCTGATTCATATCCTTATTAAAAGTTGCCTACATGCCATCATCAGCTTGGTGTGTTTCTTCACTTGCAGATTGTACAACATGTCAGTTAAATCCCAAGAAAATACGGAGACAAAAGACTTCCCCCTCCTGGACATGGACTACATTCTGACCTAAGGCTTGTTATTACAGGTAGGGGCCGTGTAAGTTTTGGGGCCATGTGTTCTTTTTCTGCCTCCTTCTTTTGCAGGTATTCCTTTATTCTGTCTTTTCGACCTCCACACATCAGGTGGCGCTGTCACCTCTGCCTCTTGGGGTTGCCCTTTCCGGTTGGGCATTATCATGACTCGATGGTTAGCTCTTTTGCCTATGAACAAGGATTCCAAATAGCGATACCAGCCTCCAGGTGGGACCGGGGGATCCCCCAGAATTACAGTTCATCTCGGGACTAAAAAGTTCCATTTCCTTGGGGAAAATGGACACTTTGGAAGGTGGACTCCATGGCGTTGCACATTACTGAAGCTCCTGTCCTCTCCAGGTTCCAACGCTAAATTTCCAAAAGTTTCCCTGCCTGGATACGGCAATCCTACCCACTCCCCTCCCCTGCTGCTAGCAACCATAATTCTGCCATAGAGTTGGACCACAGCTTCCTGGCCAGTAGTGTAGAATACATGGCAAATGATGGTTTGTTGCAAATGGAGACTTTTCAGTATCTGAGCCACAGATGGCAGGAAGTCAGGAAGAGAACGAGGCTGGTGAGACTGAGGATCCCCATGGTTTGCCATTATATCAGAATGCAGCCAGAAGGCACTATCTGTTTCTTAGGCATTTCGGGGTTCTTCAATAGACAAGATCATGTGGATATTATTTCCCCTGGCAATACTCACACTTTTTCCTCCTCCTCCTCCTCCTAGAAAAGGTGCAACAAGCTAAAAAGGAAAAGACTGACATGGTTAGTTGCGTGGGGTTCTTTTTGAATCTTTGACTTCAAGAAATAATAGGAAGACTTAGAAAATTAAATTTCAACTTCTGTTTTGTGAAGGGAACAGTTCTTTGTTTGGGTTTGTGGCATGAAGCACTCATCTGGATTACTTAGCCATGACCTCATGCTAACTCATGCAGGGGCAGCTCCCTTCTTTGTGAATTGGAATTCTCCATCCGGGTAGAAGGAATTGCACCTTCCAAAGGAAGACGTGAATGGCTTTGCCTGGTGGTAAAGTGATAGTCCACCATCTAAGGAAGCCCATCGTGGTGCGGTAGTGAGAGCAAAAATGGCAGGGGAATGTCATACGATGCACCAATGTCACTTCCAGGAAAGACCCACAAGTGACGTCACCATATTTTATCTATCTGTCATCTATCTATTTATCAGTCTATCTATCCGTCCATTATCTATCCATCCATCCGTTCATCTATCTATCTATCTATCTATCTATCTGTCTGTCTGTCTGTCTGTCTGTCTGTCTGTCTGTCCCTCCAGCCGTCCGTCTGTCCGTCTGTCCTTCCGTCCGTCCGTCCGTCCTTCTGTCCACCATCCATCCATCCATCCATCCATCCATCCATCCATCCATCCATCCATCCATCCATCCATCCATCCATTTGTTCGTCTATCTAGCTGTCTGTCTGTCTTATTGTATTTATTTACCACTCTCCCTTGTGGTTCAGGGTGGTTTACATGGAACATCAAGAAATACTCTAGGAATCCCCCCCCCCCCAATTTCTATATTATCTGCCATAGGGATTGGGGAAATGCCTAGTGCGATACTTGACACAGTCTTTACCTGGAAGTGACATTGCTTTCCTCCTTATGCCTTGCCCTTTGAATGTTCCCACTTGAAATCCTCAGAGCTTTCCTGTTTCTCGTGTAATTTTGAATAATTTCTGCCTTTCTCGATCTTTAAGCTTTTTAAATGTATAGCTGTGGGCTATCAATAAACCTCTCATGTAAGCTTTACTGGTCTCCCACAATGTTTTTATGTCCTCCTGTATATTTAATTCAAGGAAGTGTTTTAATTTCACTCTACAGTCTTTCACAATTTCTTCATGTAATAACAGACTATCCATCATTCTCCACCTTTGACTACTTTTCCTTCTCTTTGACTTCAAGTTCATTACTACAGGTCTATGATCTGGTAGTCATCCAGGTAGTATCTCAGTTCTACATATATCCTTTGTAATCCAAATCATATCTAATCTGGACCATGAACTATGTTTTTCAGGAAAAAAAGGTTAAATGTTTTGTAGTTATATTTCTATTTCTCCACATACTCCCCATTCCCCATTTATCAACCAAATCCAAAGAACTCAGTGGTAACTTCCCTCGTTCTCTTCTAAAGTTTTGTTGGTTTAAAGGTGCCACTAAACTCTAAATTTTTAATATTGCAAAGTGTTGAATTATGCAACCCTCCCCTAATTGACAGACTGAATGTTCCTTCCCCTCCCTCCATGTGGCTCAGGACAGTAGAATAGCCTCCCCCTCCTCCAAGTCTTGTCTTCACAACCACCCTGTGGAGTAGGCTTGGCTGAAAGACAGGCATGGTGATCTGGACCCAGGTCTCCTCATCAGCCAGATTTATCCACCAATTTCCAATGACTGCAGACCTTTCCAGTGGCCAGCCTTCATTCAATCACACCTGAGATTCTCTGCTCGAACCAGAGATTATACAAAGCAGCTCAGGAAACAGAATCCCTTCCCATCTCCTCACCTTGTTAATGATTTCAAACTGCAAGAGGAAAAAGGCAGATATTAGAAGAGGCTCTTTATTTCCCCTTGCTCAGCCCCATTTCCTTTGAGGCTTGTGGGAAGGAAAACAAACACAAACAAATGCCTGGGGGAAAACCATTGCATATTCTTTCTTTTAAGCAAAAGAAGTTTGGGAGACAGTTGCTATCCACGGATAGGGAAGTTGGGCTCTGACCTGGGCTGCTCCTGTAGAATAATACACTTTCCATGTGTTTTTACAGCTGGATTTTCCTGTGCAGAACAGGAAAATCTACTTTGAAAGTGCATTGAAAGTGCATTAACCATTGGGTGCAGAATGTGGATAGCCCAGGCTAGCCTGAAGTTTGCTGATCTCAGAAGCTAAGCAAAGCAGCCCTGGTCCACATTCAGATGGGAGACATCCCAGGAGCACCAGGGTTGTGACATGGAGGCAGCCAAAGGAAAACCATCCCTGAAGGTCGCTTGCCTTGGGAACCCTATGGGGTGGCAATCAATCAATAGGGGAAAGTGGCACAGCATAGCCTGATCTCGGAAGCTAAGAAGCATTGGTAGTTGGAAGGGAGACTACCAAGAAAGGCTGATCAGAAGAAGGCCATGGGCAACCACCTCTGCTTTCTGATTTCCTTAAAAGCCCCTTGTTGGGGTCACTGCATGTCCATGGTCTAGCCCAGTCTCATCAGATCATGGAAGCTATGCAGTGTCAGTACTTGGATGGGAGTCCACCCAGGAAGGCTCTTTAGAGGAAAGCTATGGGCACCCCCCCTGCTTCCTGCTTTCATTAAAATCCCACTGTTGGGGTCACCATAAGTCCGTGGTCTAGCCCAGCCTCCTCAGATCATGGAAGCTATGCAGGGTCAGTACTTGGATGGGAGTCCACCCAGGAAGGCTCTGCAGAGGACAGCTATGGGCAACCCCCTCTGCTTCCTGCTTCCCTTAAAAGCCCCTTGCTGGGGTCACCATAAGTCTGTGGTCTAGCCCAGCCTCCTCAGATCATGGAAGCTATGCAGGGTCCACCCAGGAAGACTGGGTAGAGGAAGGCCAAGGCCAACCTGCCCTGCTTCTCCGAGGTCTTGAAAACCCCTTGCTGGGGTCTCTGTGCAGCAACTGAGACTTTGTGATGTTTACATACATAATTCTGAGAGTTGAGACCGCCACAGTGTTCTGCAGGGCTTCCAGCTCTCCCCATCCATCTTTTCTCCTAGCTGGATTTCTGACCAGTGCTGTTGTCAGGAGTAGACTTGAGGGACGGGAGGGAATTTCGGACTCTCGTTTGTGGGCTCAACCAGGGGAGGAGTGACTTAAAAACAGGCCACAGCCTTGCCTTTGAAGCACACATTACCTACTTCTCAACAACCCCCTCCCCACTCAGATCATTCAATCCAGAGTCTGAAATGACTGCATGGCCAGAGGCCAAGGGAGACACAGGGAGGGCTGTGATCCAGTCTTCTCAGCATTTTTAACAACGGAAGAAGACACCTGGAGCTGTCATTAAGAGCCCAGCTGGCCTCAGCAGTGACACTACCATTTTAGAGATGAAATGCGAAAACGATGGGAGCCCAATCCTGATTTCTCTCTTTTGTTGGCCTTTCTTATAACAGGCAGGATAATTGGGGGAAAAGGGGGGGGGTAGTGATACTCACTGGGGAAAAGCCTCCTCCATTGGCACCGCCTCCGCCTCCTAAAAGAGGCCCAAATAACTAAAACAGAAAAGGCAGACAAGATTAGATACCCTGCATCTTTGAGGTTCTTCACTTGTCCCTAATCCCTGGCTAGAACCCAGAATTCCCAATATGACACTGTTGACTGGAGTCCCCCGGATAATGTCTATAGGCACCATGGGCCCTACAAGCACTTTCCTGGTACCCTCCAAGTTGTTTTTTCAAAGTGGGTCGTGCCAGGTGGGGCACTTGCCCAACAAGATTTCTTATTGGCTATTGGCTGTGTGGATTATAATAATGTTTTGGCAGCAACGGCATTGGTTTTATTGTTTCATTCCTCTTCTCCACTATATTAAAAAAAATCATTCCTCATCTACTGCACTTTGTCATCCCCTGAATGTTGGTGGTCTGGGGTGGGAGAGGTCGTTCCATTTCCCATGGTGGCCATTTTGTAGTCAGCTGTACCTTCCTTGGTAGCCATTTTGTGGTTACGTCCACAACCCTGTATAGGAGTTTCTAAGGTCCTCACAGACTCAAAAGATGGGGGACCCCTTCTGGAAATATGGCATCATACTAAAATTATTTTTTTATTTATATGACATTCCCTGGATTTGTAGCACCTCACAGGCTGTTTGGAAATCAACCAACATATACCACTGAAAAGCTTCAAATCTAAAAGAACAGTGGGGTCAATGGGAGGAAAAGTTGTGTGTGAGGGAGGGGAGCCCTGTAAAGCAGGGGTAGTCGACCTGTGGTCCTCCAGATGTGCATGGACTACAATTCCCATGAGCCCCTGCCAGCACTTGCTGGCAGGGGCTCATGGGAATTGTAGTCCATGCACATCTGGAGGACCACAGGTTGACTACCCCTGCTGTAAAGGATGCCTATTGCCTTTGGAATATATGTCTACCCCAAGTCCAATTATGAAAAGCAAAAAAATGACATTTTGGGTGCAAGATATTAGATGATGATGATGATGATGATGATGATGATGATGATGATGATGATGATTTATCGTATGGCAGAGTTACACACAAAAAAGCAAATAATAATACAAAACATGTAGTCAAATAGGTACAACGGTTATGCAGACAGATTGTGCATTCTCCCGAAATATCTAAGTTGGAGAGAAACTGTTCTACACTCAGAGTAGTTCAGCAGTGGAATCAGCTGCCCGGGGAGGTTGAGCTCCCCCTGACTGGTAGAATTCAAGCAGCAACTGGACAGTTATTTATCCTTAGGCTGATCCGACATTGAGCAGGGGGTAGGACCGGATGCCCCATGTGTCCCCTTCCAACTCTAGGATTCCCGGAGCAGGTATGCATTCCACATACCTTGTGAGAGTCAGACGGTCGCTAATTTTTTACCCTACAATAGCTTTTGTTTTCTGCTACAATTTTCCTCTCCTTGTTTGTGCATAACTCTGCTGCCACCCAGTGGCAATTCATGTGCAAGGCTTTGTTTTTTAAAGGGAAAACAAGAAATCTTCCTTGCCTCCCCTTTTGTGGGAAAGGTTTTGACCAAGATCCGTGGGCCTTATGCTATCATCCCGCTGCCATCCATCTCAATATGATCCTGTAAGCTGAACATGTAAAGCTGAGACTTTCTTATTCTTGCCCTAATTAGGCTGAGGCTGTGGCTCAGTAGTACAGCTGTTTGGCATGCAAAACATCCCAGGTTCAATCCATGGCATCTCAGGAAGTAGGTGATAATAAAGACCACCGCTTGAGACTCTTGAAAGCCCCTGGCAGCCTGAGTGGACAAAACTAGCCTTGAAAGAATGGCGTTCTGAATCAGCACAAGTTGGTGTGAAGAGAAGAAGAAGAAGAAGAAGAAGAAGAAGAAGAAGAAGAAGAAGAAGAAGAAGAAGAAGAAGAAGAAGAAGAAGAAGAAGAAGAAGAGTTATATGCCACTTTTCTCTACCCGAAGGAGTCTCAAAGCGGCTTCCCTTTCCTCTCCCCACAACAGATACCCTGTGAGGTGAGTGAGGCTGGGAGAGCCCCGATATTACTAAAGAAGAAGTGGGTTCTTATATGCCACTTTTCTCTACCCAAAGGAGTCTCAAAGCGGCTTCCTATTGCCTCCCCTTTCCTCTCCCCACAACAGACACCCTGTGAGGGAGGTGAAGCTGAGAGAGCCCTGATATTACTGCTCGGTCAGAACAGTTTTATCAGTGCTGTGGCGAGCCCAAGGTCACCCAGTTGGCTGCATGTGGGGGAGCGCGGAATCAAACCTGGCTCGCCAGATTAGAAGTCCGCTCTCCTAACCACTGCACCAAGCTGGCTATGCTGGGCCTCAAGAGGTGGATGTGCTCCTCACCTGAGACTCTGTTTCCTTCAGGCCGAGCACGAAGACAAAGAGAACGGCAGTGGCTGCCTGGAGACTCATGCTGGTCAGCTGTGATGCGTCCTCCCCAGGTGTGGAAATACCCAAGTGAGGGGGGGGGAGGGCATTGAGACACCTTTATTTATCAACGGCATTGCAAGCCCCACTGCCCAAACTGAAAGCCTTCCCTTATTCAATCAGTTAGGATTAAGAAAGGTCAGAGGGATTAACTTATCGCAGAGCCATTCTGGTGGAAAGAACATTGGTGGAGGTGAACAAGGGCTTCCAAGACCAAGAGGTAACAGCAGTGGGAATGCCACAACCATTTCTGCACTAGAAATATCATCCAGATTTGCATTTTTAACGGGCCAGCTTTTCTGCCTGTTTCAACACAAAAATTTGCCTGTCCAGTTGCAGTCCCAAATTGCCTCTGGAGTTAACCACATTTTGTGGTTTCCCAGTTACAGCAATTTCATCAGTCAAGGCAGAGTCTAATTTGGGGCCTGCCCAATTTGGAAATGTGTGCAATTGGTTTTTTCCCCCCACGCCCACCATTGTGAGTCATTGGGGCATGCCCCTGTCCTTGTCACCATCCTCCCTGCCCCTTCCCTTCCCTTCTTCCTCTTCCCTCCCTCTGTTGTTTCTAAGTTTTAAAAAAGCAGTCTTGCATAGCAGAATTATAATATTATAACCCAGGACTTTAAAAAATAAAATTGCATTCAGGACACTTTGATGGGAAAGGGGAGGTGATCATCAGCACAGTGAGACACAATGAAACAAAGAGGCAAGCAATCTCCTTTTTGCAAATGACACATTTTTGAAAAGGGGAAGAGAGCAAAGCACCATGGGAGGCTGCCTCTGTTGGACTCGGTGCAAGAAGCATATTGCGAATTTCATCCTGGGAAATAAGGGGAGGAAAGCCCAAATGCAGAAAGTCTGGAGTTGACTCACAGCATTCAAAGGAAATCCAAAGAGAGGCTAAAAAAAGGTATGCCTCCTAATGCAGAAATGGTCCACGTTTTTCCTACACACTGTCTTTTTTGCAGAAAGGACAGGTAGCTTTCCCCCGTCCATCCCTGCTGCTGCATTCAATCGAGAAGAGAATTTCGAATTCACATCTGAAATATTTTTAATACTTGAAAACTTTGAGGAGTAACCAAGGCTGTCAACATTGCCATTTCAATATTAGTGTTCAATAATTTGTAAATCAGTTTGATTCAAACTGTTAACTTCTCAGGATAGAGGGGGAAGGAAAGAAGGTCTCTACCTCTTCTGATATTAAAGCTTATCATGTCACTTAAGGGGGCTGATAAAGGAGCATAAAATGAAGGAAACACTAAAATAGAACCACCAAAGTCAAAGGGCCTACTCCTGCTGGAAACCAACCAAACAGCAGAGACCTCTGTACAATGTCTGTGCTGTAGGTATGGTTGGGGGAAGTGGAAGAAAGCCCATAAGCAGGACATCTGCACCCCAAAGAGAGTGTCATGGGCTCACATTTCTTTGATGAAATAGAGAAAAACCAAACTTGGAGATGCCGGCGAATAAGTAGTGTGACTGCAGAGTCAATGCTCAACCTTGCAAACTGGAGAAAAAAAAACAGACCAGGATCAGAGTGGAGATTGGGATCATGTGCAGATGGTTTTTGTTTAACTAAACCCAACCAGCTTTAAAAGCCCAGTGCAGATAAGTCCCAAGACTCAGTAGCTTTAATCCGGCCCTTTTGCAGAGGATTGGACCAAACACTGTTTAATTTTGCTTGCCTCTAAGGAAACTCAAGCACCTCTGACAATGTGCAGAGAGCATTTTGCACGCCATTAAGTAACTACTGGCCACATGATTAAGCAGCAGGATTGTTCAGAAGCATTAAGCTGGAGGTTTCTCTGTCTGTGATGTTGTTTTGAGATTCAGTGCTAGTAATTGAGTGATCTCCAGTGGTGGCATTCAAGACAGATACAAGGTTCTGGGACATTCCGGGCAGTATACAGGGTTGCCCATGAATGTGTTCTAAGGGGCTCATAAAGTATGTTTTGTGGAGAGATTTTCCTTTTCTTCTGGAGTGCTGGGGGAGCCCAAGTCCCGATCCTTATTTACTATGCCGATGGGCTAAACAGCCAGGGCAGGGTATCAGGCTTTTTCTATATCCTCCCCAGTTCCAATGCTTTCTTTCCTTTCCCTCTTGTACCAGGGCAATCACACTTTTTAATTTATGCCTGTTGCATCTTGTTTACAACAGCTGAATTGGAACTTGTGGCCCCTCCCAAAATTTTGAGCTCCTCAGTGTTGTGAGGGTCCATCTTCATTATATTGTCCATCTTGAGGCTCACTATTACTACTCAGCTAATTATAAGAGTTCACAATACTGAGATTGGATAAAGTACTGAAAACGGGGAAAACGGGGAAGGTGGCAGGTGGAAATGTATGCGAATTCAATGCTGATCCATTTCTTTGGTCTATGCATAATAGATAGGTAAGTCTGTGACTGCCACCTAGTGGACATACTGAGAATTTGTGAAATGATATGTTAGAAAAAGAAACCCATGTAATGTGACTGCCACCTAGTGGGCATAATGCGAATTTGTGAAATGATATTAGAGAAATAATATTATAGAAAACACTAGAGGGCATCACCCCAAGAGTCAGACATGACCCAGTGCTTGCACAGGGGATACCTTTACCTTTACCTTATTATAGAAATTAGAAACCCATGTAGTAAAAAGCAGCATAAAAACAACAGCCTTTATCCTTTTTATTAAAACATCTTCTTGAACAATTCAGTTCCTGCAAGGCCCATTTGCAAGGATTGCAGCATGGCCATTTGCCCCGATGGTATCTCCTATACTTGATAATGATGTTATCCATTCATTCGTGTCCGACCCTCGGCGATATGGTACTTAGGGGTACTATATTTTGAAAAGCAAAAATAATGGCATGTTTCCCGGCTACTTCAAACAAGTGGTCCTATTGTCAAATTTCATTTTAAATACTTCTGTCATTTAAACTGTGATAATTGCTGCTAACTAGGAATATTCTTACCCTCCCAATCCTAAAAGGACATTTTCAGCAATTGGTTTACAAAAAGCCAAAACACGATGGACACAAAAATAGGACATGTCCTCTAAAAACAGGACATCTGGCAACCCCACCTTACCTTGGATGAAGGATTCAAAGAAGGTGGGTAGCATAAAGTGCAACAACATGCATTGCTGTCTAATCCTATGTCCAGTGCCAAAAAATGTTTTGATAATTAGGGCAAACTTCTGTGCTTGCTCAGGTGCCAAGTTTTCCCTTTATCCACTGCAAAATGCAGCACTCTCAGAGCCAATCTCTGCCTTGGCCTGCTCATGCATTGATAAGAGCTAACAAGGTCCTTTGATCCCGGTTCTTCCTAAACATCAGGTGAATGGCTTCTTTGATAGGCCATCTGGACAGGCCCTGGAAGAGGAAGTCAAGTCATGCAGCTAACTGAGCGTCACCCAGACACAGAACTGGCTTTGTGCTCTCTCGTCCTTTGTTACATAAAAAACATGGTCCATGAGGGCTACCTGATTCCCCCATTCTTGAGAGCTATTTGGTTGGGTGAAGATGGACAGATCATCGGAGGGGGGGCGGTTGTCCTCTTTACCTTGAAAACAAATTTGTCATAATGTAGTAAATGTGTTGTCTCTTTCCCACAGTTGAAAATTCCAAAAGCACATGATTGCTACTATCTACTTCCACCTCACCCACCAGTTCTCCCCTATTGATGAGAATCAAGTCTAAAATAGCAGACCCCCTGGTTCCCCTCTCTACTTTCTAGGAAATGAAGCTGTCAGCAAGACAATTAATCTCTTAATTAGCACGGTTTGTATTTTTAGCACAGTTGGTCTTCCAACAGATAGCTGGGTAATTGAAGTCACCCATGACCACTGTTTCCCCCCTCTTTGAGAATTGTGTGATTTGGTTTAGGAGTATTGCATCCAAGTTCTCTGACTGGCTTGGTGGTCTACAGCAGACCTCCATAATAATACCACTCTCCTTTCCTACTCCTTTTATATTTACCCAAATACACTCAATTGAACTTTCATGCTCAGGTACCTGTATTTCTTCACAAGTATAAAGATTCTTAACATATATTGCTACTCCTTCCCACTTCTTTACTTGTCTGTCCCTCTAGAGCAGGCATTTTATCCCGAGGAACTGATCCCGGTCACCTGGAGATGAGGTATAATTCTCAGGTCCCATATCTGGGGACTAGCACCCCAAGTGCTTACCTGGTCTCCATTGCAAGACCAATGTGTGGGATCCAGCCAATTTTCCAATGGTGAAAAAGGAGGTGTCTTTGATGGCCTAAAAAGGCTCAAATAGGCATCATGCCCTTCTAGCATTTTCATGGCAGACTCAATAGGGGGTGGTTTGCCAGTGCCTTCCCCAGTCATTACCGTTTACTCCCCAGCAAGCTGGGTCCTCATTTTACCGACAGAAGGATGGAAGGCTGAGTCAACCTTGAGCCGGCTGCTGGGATTGAACTCCCAGCCTCATGGGCAGAGCTTTCAGACTGCATGTCTGCTGCCTTACCACTCTGCACCACAAGGGTCAGACATGACCCGGTGCTTGCACAGGGGATACCTTTACCTTTAGGCATTATGAGACCTGTGTGGAGAAATGCCATGTGGACTTGAGGGGGAGGAGTGTACTAATAGAGGAAGTAATGGCCAGTTTGAACAAAAAAATCTAGGTTGGATCCCGCCCAATCTCTAGAAAACTTGGTAAGGAAGATGTGCAAAAGTGACATATGGTAATGGGAAGAACCACACTGCTCAGGGACAAAGCCCTATTCTGGTTGCAGAAAGCCCTACAATTTCAACCCCTGGCATCTCTCACTGAAAAGATCCCACATGGCAAACCTCTACCAAGGGAGGGCCATGACTACTTGGCTACGTAGACAGCATCTAAGGCAGCTTCATGGGGTGCCTCCTTGGGGTGGTTTTCCTCAACACTGCAGGGAAATGAAGTGTTGTGCTCCCCATTCAAGAATGTTCTGACTGTCCCCCTTTCTCCCCATTCATCTTCTGTGATGTCATCACAGAGCCATTGCAGTTTCCTCGGTGACCACAGTCAACAATTGTCCTCCACTTCCCCTCTGCCATGGCAACCTCAGACAATGGCCTCTTTAGCCTCAGAGACCTTGGAGAACTTACCACAACTTCCAGGTGAAAAGGACTGGGTAGGACAACACCAAGGCTGGGGAGAAGGAATGCTCACTAGCCCTTGGAGGGGCAAGAGGAGATATCAAGGGGGGATATCAAGGAGGGATCAACCTCAGAAAGCCCCAGGGCCAAAGCCAAACCCTTGAAAGGGGTGCCAGCTGCAATCACAGAAGCAAGAGAAGGGTAGAGAAAGTGGTGGGTGTCCCAGTGGAACTTGTGTGGGAGGGTTAGTTCATTCTGGGCATGGAAGAGGGTTGACTGAATGTCCCTCCCTCAAAGCTGCTGCTATGTCAGACCAGTTATTGACCATGAGTTTGGAGACCTTATCCAGAATCTATACCCTTTCTGAATGAGGTGGATGCAGGACAAATTCTAGCTGACATCTCCACCCACTACCTCCATCCCTCCAACCTGAATCTCCGCTCATCTAGTCCTTGGAAAATGCTTTTATCCATCATTTCAGGACACCATCAGACCTGTCCCCTCCCTTGGCCTTTGGCCTCCTGCCGGAACCTTTTTTCCTGGTCTTGCCTCTTCTCTCTTTAAAGGCCCTCTCTGAAGTGGGCATCATGGGCTTGTTTCTTGGGGGAAAGACTATGGACTGCTTTCCATGCAAACTGGTCCCAGTGGCATGGGAAAGCTGTTAAATGAAAACACACATGGACACACAATTTGCTAAGTGGCCTTGGCCCAGTCACACACACACACACACTGAGCCTAACCAGCATCACACGGGCGTTGTGAGGGGAAAATAGAGGGGAACGTTGTCCTTTAGGTCCTTCTTGGAAAGGAAGGCGGCATATAAATGAACCAAATAAACAAGAATTAAAAGTCAAGAATTATGCATGTGCCTGTTGTTTTGTTCCCCAATGGGGATCCAAAGCAGCTGGCATCATCTCCCCCCTCTATTTATACTCACAACAACCCTGTCAGGTACGCTTGGCTGAAAGATTAACTAGCTCAAGATCATTCAAAGAGTTCCTGTTTGAATTTGAACCTGGGTACCTAAGATCCTAGTCCGAAATACTGTAACCAGACCACCACACAGGCTCTCTGTGGCCCTCTAAACATCCAGAAGAAGTTCCTGACAGTCAGACCAGTTTCTCAGTGGAACAGGCTTCCCCGGGAGGTGGTGGGTTCTCCATCTTTGGAAATTTTTAAACAGAGGCTGGATAGCCATCTGACGGAGAGGCTGATTCTGTGAAGGCTCAAGGGGGTGGCAGGTTACAGGGGATGAGCCATAGGGTTGTGAGTGTCCTGCATGGTGCAGAGGGTTGGACTAGATGATCCAGGAGAACCCTTCAAACTCTATGATTCTAGAAGGCAACCAAGAAAAGCACCTGGAATTAATTGGCAAACATCCCCAAGGAATGGATGCCAAGAATTAACAGGTGCTGTCTTCCCATGGAACACTTTTACCCCAATTGAATTAAGTCTACACAAGCCTTGGTTAAGCTTACTTATCGGCCATTGTTTATGGTCACTATTAACTCTCTTAGTCCTCCGACCTTTATTGGAGGCTTGGGAGGGAGCCAGGGAATTTCTCTCATTTGCATTAGAGGGTAAAGGTATCCCCTCTGCAAGCACCAAGTCGTGTCTGACCCTTGGGGTGACACTCTCTAGCAGACTCAATACGGGGTGGTTTGACAGTGCCTTCCCCAGTCATTACCGTTCACCCCCCAGCAAGCTGGGTACTCATTTTACCAACCTTGGAAGGATGGAAGGCTGAGTCAACCTTGAGCCGGCTGCTGGGATCGAACTCCCAACCTCATGGGCAGACAGCTTCAGACAGCATGTCACTGCCTTACCACTCTGTGCCACAAGAGGTTCTTTTCATTTGTATTAGCATATATATATATATATAGTAAAAACGAAAGTAGAGGTCTCTTCTACTCTTTGGGAAAGGATCCATCTGCTGGCCATCCTACTCACAAAGGGGATTTGGCCGGCAAATTTCTCAGTGAAAGATTCTAACCCCTGCCACCTTTGGGTTATGTTCTCACAGGGGATGGAGGAAAACCTGCTCTTCCACCCCCCTTGCAACCGGGGAAGCCCCTCCCCCTTACAGGAAGTGGCTCCAAGCCTGGGGGAGGGGCCGGAAGCAACTCCCAAGACTTCCTGCTGCCGCTGCTGCCGCCTCCCCTGTTCAACCAGATGGCCCCGCCCAGCGACCCGATGGGAGTGGTCTACAGCGTGTCAGGCCCCGCCGCTTCCTCTTCACCCCCAAGGCAGGTCCAGACCCTTCCCGGCTCCTTCCCAGACATTTACGACGGGGACATGAAGAAATGGGAGGAACACTTCCGTAGCATCCAGAGGGCGTACAAAGAATTCGGCAAAGAAGACGACTTTGCGATCCGCATCCTCACCGAGGACTTCACGCTCCCGTTCCCTTTCGCCTGGCCCAGCGAGGGTGAAGCGGGCCAGCAAGTGGCCTACGATCCGGCCGACTGCGCTGGCTTCGACTTCTTCCTGCACCCGGGGCAGCCCGTCCCCCGTCTTCTCCAGCCCCTGCATGCCACCACCCAGGCGTTCTTCAAGAAGAGACGCTTGGAGCAGCTGGCGCTCAGTTACGCCGGCAAGGCAACCCTCATCGGTACCCCCGGGCTACCCTCGCAAGAAACGAGCCCTCCCTTGCAGCCGGACATCATGGTCATTACCAACATGCCGTGCGTGGCCACCGCCATGCTTCCTGGGGAGCCGTCTTTTCTTGTCCAGGACGGCAAAGGCCACCGGAACATCCAGCCTGCCCCCCTGGCCATCCCGAATTCTGCACCGATGCAGCCGCTCAACCTTCAGTTCATGAGCCCCACCAACCACGGCCCGTTTTAGCTTTTTTTCATAGTTCCAGATTTCACAAAGTGGGGTTATTTTTATGGCTTTAATGCTGCCGTCTACGGCTTTCCCATTAAACCTCTGGTATCCTCGCCTTTGTTCCAGTTCTTGAAAACGTTACCTGATGCTCAGGAGCATTTAAGGCCAAGAGGTTACTCCACTGACACTTCCTATAGTTGCAGAGGTCCACCTCACAGCTCGAGCCTGGGTCCCCATGGCAGGAACAAGTTGTGTCATCGGCATAATTAGGATGATGTTCAATTGTCACTTTAGTTTTGTCGGCAAAAGCGTGACGCCTGGATGACCGCAGTGCTCTCTAGTGACAACGGTTGGATTGGAACCACACCTGGTACCAAATTCTGTGGCCTGTTGACCAAGGGGGGTCGATTCAGTGCAATAGAGGCATTTGCAGCTTCCAGAGTTAAATCTACATCTTCATTATGTTACAGAGCCAAGGTGGTGGTGTGGTTCAGAGCGGCGGCTTCTAATCTGACAAGCCAGGTTTGATTCCCCACTCCTCCACATGCAACCAGCTGGGCGACCTTGGGCTAGTCACAGCCCTGATAGTTCTGTTCTCACAGAGCAGTCTTCTCAGCCTCAGTGCTCTCTCAGCCTCACGTACCTCACAGGGTGTCTTTTTGAGGGGAGGAGGGGAAGAAAAATGGAAGCCACTTTGAGACTCCTTCAGGCTGTGGAAAGCAGGGTATAAAAACCAATTCTTCTCCTTACAGGGGCTGCCATTCAATTAAAGACCTTCCAGTCCATTAAACTAGTCCAGAAATCAAATCATTACAGGTTGACATACTTTGTTCTTAGATGGAAGGAGAGCTTTTTCGGATGCCCTGCTTTTTAGTACCCAAAGGAGTCCCAAAGTGGTTTCCAATCATCTTCCTTTTCCCATGACATCCTGTGGGGGAGGTGGGGCTGAGAGAGCTCTGACTGAACTGTGACTGGCACAAGGTCACCCGCCTGACTGCACGTGGAGGAGGAGGAGGAGCGGGGAATCAAACCCAGTTCTCCAGATTAGAGTCCACTGCTCTTAAGCAACACCCCATGCTGGCTCTCAGAGGAGAATGCCTGAGGCATGGCAACAGCTTAGAAGAACCATTCCCATCCATACATAAATGAAGAATGCCTCTTCAACATGACAGACCTACCTGCCGTTTCCATAGGCACTTGCTTGATTAATTGGCAGGGTCACCTGTTGAGAGATTCCTCAAGGTTTAGGGGATGGAGCCTGAAGAGAGAGGGGAGGGTCTGGGGAGGGGTGGGGCTTCACAGGGTATAATGCCACAGAGTCCATCCTCTAAAGCTGCCATTTTCTCCAGGGAAACTGACCTGTCACCTGGAGATCAGTTGTAACCCCAGGTTGGCAACCCTCTTTATCTGGGGAATCGTTCTTAGTTAACCTAAACCACTGAAAAAACAAAACAGTAACCCAATGGCTTGATTAAAGCATTGAATTATCAAATTTTCTGAAACAGCACCCATTTCTAGTTATTATACTATTCAGGACGGCCCTTGCAAAGTAACTCCATGTGCCTTCCTCCTCTCCCCAACATAAGAATCAGGTATTTTGCAACAGTTTGCACAGAACAAGTTGCTATTTTATTGTTTCATGTTGAGTATCGACAGCAGCCAGCTGTATCTCATGAACATTTTCCACATCATACCGATTTCTACCCCAGATTTCTACCATTGAGACCTTCAGAGACATCCCTCCCGGCTCAAAAAGTTACGACCTGCATTGGGGTCCTGACCCAGTTCGAGAACTGCTGGGTCAGACCTTAAAGACCTAGCTATTACGTGAACAAAGGTTGAATCTATGTGTGTGCACACGTCTTCAGATACCAATGCTTATTCCCAGAATTAAACATAAAGTTGCCACTGGGCTCAAGCTTTCTTCTGTGGCTTAAGACCAACACGGCTACCTACCTGAATCTAGTTATCACAGATAAACTCTAAACCTCCTAGCTTTGCCAACCTTAGGCAATATTTCCTACCACACGATGCTCAGGTCCAAGGAGGAGGTCCTAGTCTGTGTGTTACTCTTTATCTTGTATCCATAAATGGAGCAGGAATTGACAGGTTGTTGGCACCTGCACGGCAGAAGGTTCTTCCTAGAGATGGTTACCTGGCCCTTCTGCTGCTTGCACATCACCAGTGGGTAACCTGTGTTTCAAGGCCTTCAAATTTAGTCTTTGTCTTTTCATTGCTTTGGCTTTTGAAGTACTGGTTTGTTGTTGATCTCATATCCTTTAATCATGTTAATCGGCAATTCTATATTTGTTGACTGTGATTATACAAGTATGTGTGTGTGTGTTTTACATTGAAAGTTTTGTTGAAAGAATACAAGCCACTCTTTGGAATAAATAAGTAGAAGTTCAGATGATCCAGGGGTACGGGGCAGTGGATGCTCTTCTTTCACTCTTATGTAAACTGCCCAGAGCCATATGGGAGGGCAGTATAAAAATCAAAGAAAATAAATAAATATATACATACATCTGTTCCACATAATATATTTCTGGTAAGGGCTTGGAGGAGGAGCTGGTCTCATGGCTTAAGTGTCACTCGGCGCTTATCACCCACTCAGTGCGGCTGTCCTGCCCCTGAGTGCCTCCTCCTCCAACCGGCTTGCCTGTCTGTCCAGTGGCCAGCCAATCGCCTTCCGTCCCCCACTCCTGACCACTCCCTCCTCCTTCCACTACCCTCCAAAGCTCAGAGGCTGCAGATCCCTGCTGTGTGAGAGCTGCCCCTGCCAGTGAGTTCCCTTCCTGGGGGGCCTCCAGCCTGCAGCCTGTCCAGGTCCTGGAGGGAGGGAGAGGCCATCTGAAGACGTTCTTCCACCCTCCACTCCCCATCTAGCACCCGTTGTATTCCTGATTGCAACGGGCTTGGCCCCTAGTAAATAAGGTGGAGATCGAAACTCACTCAGAGAAGTGGTTGTGTGGCTCTTGGCCAAGTGAACACATGTGAATGGGACATTTAGAACAGCCACCCTTTCTTCTTTGTATCCAAGAATTTCTCTGTCTGTTTAGTTCTTCCAGTGCCACCTTGCCTGTGCAGTTTAAGAGTGAGAGTAGCCATCCTGACCTGGAGAGGCCAACATTGTTAGATCTTGGAAGCTGAGCAGGACTTGCCCTCCTTAGTACTTGTATGAGAGACCACCAAGAAGTCCAGGGTTGACACAGAGGCAGGCAACAGCAAACCCCCACTGAACATTTCTTGCCTTGAAAAACCTCCAGGGGCACAACCATTCAGAAGTGATTTAATGGTCCTTTCGATCAGCAGGGTAGCTGTGTGGCTCTGCCAGCTGTTTATAATTTGCCTGGCTATCAGCTGGCCCAGCTTTCATAGAATAATAGAATTGGAAGTGGTGATGGGAACATCTAGTCCGACCCCATGTTCCATGCAGGATCAGCCTAAAGCATCCAGAAGTATCTGTCCAGCCACTGCTTGAAGACCTTCAGTGTAAGGGAGCTCACCACCTCCTTAGGCAGCCCATTTCACTGCTGAGCCACTTTGAATGTGAACATTTATTTCCTGATATCTAGCTAGTACAGTTCTCCATGTAGTTTAAAGCCATTACTGCGGGGCCTATCCTCAGCTGCCAACAGGAACCTTTCCCTGCCCTCCTCTAAGTGACCACCTTTCAAATACTTAAAGAGAACAATCAGGTCCCCTCTCAACTTCCTCTTCTCCAGGCTGAATATTCCCAAGTCCCTCAGCCTTCCCTCATAGGGCTCGGTCCCCTGGTCCCAGATCATCCTTGTTGCTCTCCTCTGCACCCTCTCAATTTTGCCCATATCCTTTTTGAAGGGAGGTCTGCAGAGCTGCACACAGGACTCCAGGTGGGGCCTGACCAATGTGGTACACAGTGGGACTATGACATTTTGAGATTTTGATGTGATACCCCTGCTCATACAGCCCAAGACTGCATTCTCCTTTACCATGGCATCACACTGCCTGCTCATATGAACTGTACAGTCCTCAAGTACCCCAAGGTCCCATTCACACACACTGCTACCTACTTGGTTTGCCTCTGACCCTTGTAGACTGAGCAGTGTATACAGTCACCTCTTGCTTTCCATTCTTTTGTGGAAGACAAAGCTATAACTGGCTAATTTGTGATACATCATAGATACATAGAACCCTAGAATGACTGAATGGCCAAATAATAAAAAAGAAATGTTCCTTCTGCTTCATTCCCAATCTGTAGGCTTAATTTCCAGAAGCTAATACAAAATTCCAGAGCAGCCCTTTTCACGTTTTTACCATGGAAGAGCTCCTGAAATATTGTTCAGGCTTCAAGAAGCCCTGGAACCAAGCCAGAAGTGATATCAGCTGACCATGCATCCTTGCCACGCCCGGGGACAACTGCGGGGAAGAAACGAGGCTGCACAAGGCAGAAGTAGGCGTCCAGGCTCCGCCCCCTTTCCCAGAGCCATTAACGGCACGAGAATGCCACTCCCAGGTCAATGGAAGCAGGCTTCATGGCAAAGCTGGGAATAACTTGTAGCTAAGTCCATTAACCCCCTTCAAGGATCGCTGCCTTGTTGTGGCAAGGGGGCTTGCGTAGTTCAGTGAAGCTATGAGCTATGCCGTGCAGGGCCACCCAAGACGGACAGGTCATAGCTGAGAGCTCTGACAAAAGGTGATCCACTGGAGAAGGAAATGGCAAACCACTCCAGTATCTTTGCCATGAAAACTCTATGGAAAGTTCCAATAGGCATAACGATATGACGCTGGAAAATGAGCCCCTCAGGTCGGAAGGTGTCCAATATGCTACTGGGGATGAGCAGACGGCTAGTACGAGTAGCGCCAGAATGAATGAAGCGGCTGGGCCAAAGCCGAAAGGAAGCTCAGTTGTGGAAGTAACTGGTGGCGAAAAGACAGTCCGATGCTGTAAAGATTTTTATTCCATAGGAACCTGGAACGTCAGATCCATGAATCAAGGCAAGCTGGACGTGGTTAAACAAGAAATGAGAAGACTGAACATCGACATTTTAGGAATCAGTGAACTAAAATGGACAGGAATGGGTGAATTTAATTCAGATGACCATCAGGTATACTACTGTGGACAAGAATCTCGCAGAAGAAATGGAGTAGCCTTCATAATCAATAAGAGAGTAGGAAAAGCAGTCTTGGGATACAATCCCCAAAATGACAGAATGATCTCAGTTCGAATCCAAGGCAAACCATTCAACATCACAGTCATTCAGGTCTACGCCCCAACCACTGCTGCTGAAGAGGATGAAGTTGATCAGTTCTATGAAGCCCTACAACACCTTCTAGAAGCAACGCCCAAAAGTGATGTGCTTATCATCATGGGGGATTGGAATGCTAAAGTAGGAAGTCAAAAGATAACCGGGATAACAGGCAAGTTTGGCCTTGGAGTACAAAATGAAGCAGGGCACAGGCTGGTAGAATTTTGTCAAGAGAATACAATGGTCATAGCAAACACTCTTTTCCAGCAACCCAAGAGACGACTCTACACATGGACATCACCAGACGGTCAACACAGAAATCAGATTGACTATGTGTTCTGCAGCCAAAGATGGAAAAGTTCTATCCAGTCAATAAAAACAAGACCAGGAGCTGATTGTGGTTCAGATCATGAGCTTCTTGTTGCAAAATTTAGGCTTAAATTGAAGAAAGTAGGGAAAACCACTAGGCCACTCAGGTATGAACTAAATAATATCCCCGACGAATACACAGTGGAGGTGACAAATAGATTTAAGGAATTAGATCTGATAGACAGAGTGCCTGAAGAACTATGGACGGAGGTTCGCAACATTGTACAAGAGGTAGCAACTAAAACCATCCCAAAGAAAAAGAAATGCAAGAAATCAAAATGGCTGTCTGAGGAAGCTTTACAAATAGCTAAGGAGAGAAGGGAAGTGAAAGGCAAGGGAGAAAGAGAAAGATACACCCAATTGAATGCAGAATTCCAGAGAAAAGCTAGAAGAGATAAGAATGCCTTCTTAAATGAACAGTGCAAGCAAATAGAAGAAAACAATAGAATGGGGAGGACCAGAGATCTTTTCAAGAAAATTGGAGATATGAAGAGAACGTTTCATGCAAAGATGGGTATGATAAGGGACCAAAATGGTAGGGACCTCACAGAAGCAGAAGAGATCAAACAAAGGTGGCAAAATTATACAGAAGAACTATACAAGAGCGAGCTTAACATCCCTGATGACCACAATGGGGTAGTTACTGACCTGGAGCCAGACATCCTGGAATGTGAAGTCAAATGGGCCTTAGGAAGTCTAAGCAACAATAAAGCTAGTGGTAGTGACAGCATTCCAGTTGAACTATTCAAAATCTTAAAGGACGATGCAGTAAAAGTGCTACACTCAATATGCCAGAAAATTTGGAAAACTCAACAATGGCCACAGGATTGGAAAAGGTCAGTTTACATTCCAATCCCAAAGAAGGGCAATGCCAAAGAATGTTCAAACTACCGCACCATTGCACTAATTTCTCATGCTAGCAAAGTTATGCTCAAAATCCTACAAGCTAGGCTCCAGCAATATGTGGACCGAGAACTTCCAGAAGTACAGGCAGGATTTCAAAGAGGCAGAGGAACTAGAGATCAAATTGCCAACATACGCTGGATCATGGAGAAAGCTAGGGAGTACCAGAAGAACGTCTACTTCTGCTTCATTGACTATGCTAAAGCCTTTGATTGTGTGGAGCACAACAAACTGTGGCAAGTTCTTAAAGAGATGGGAATAACAGAGCATCTTATTTGTCTCTTGAGAAATTTATATGCAGGTCAAGAAGCAACAGTGAGAACTGAACATGGAATCACTGACTGGTTCAAAATTGAGAAAGGAGTTCGGCAAGGCTGTATACTGTTGCCTTGCCTATTTAACTTGTATGCAGAGCACATCATGAGAAATGCAGGATTAGAGGAGTCACAAATTGGGATCAAGATTTCAGGGAGAAATATCAACAACCTCAGATATGCAGATGATACCACTCTAATGGCAGAATGTGAAGAGGAACTAAAGAGCCTGTTGATGCGGGTGAAGGAGGAGAGTGCAAAAGTTGGCTTGAAACTCAACATCAAGAAAACAAAGATCATGGCATCCGGCCCTCTCAATTCCTGGCAAATAGAAGGGGAAGAAATGGAGATAGTGACAGATTTTATTTTCCTGGGCTCCAAGATCACTGCAGATGGGGACTGCAGCAAAGAAATTAAAAGACGCTTGCTCCTGGGGAGGAAAGCTATGGCAAATCTAGACAGCACCCTAAAAAGCAGAGACATCACCCTGCCAACAAAAGTGCGTTTGGTCAAGACTATGGTCTTCCCAGTTGCAATGTATGGCTGCGAAAGTTGGACCATAAGGAAGGCCGAGCGTCAAAGAATTGAGGCTTTTGAACTCTGGTGCTGGAGAAGACTCTTGCGAGTCCCTTGGACTGCAAGGCAAACAAACCAGTCAGTCCTCGAGGAGATCAGCCCTGACTGCTCTTTAGAAGGCCAGATCCTGAAGATGAAACTCAAATATTTTGGCCACCTCATGAGAAGGAAGGACTCCCTGGAGAAGAGCCTAATGCTGGGAGAGATCGAGGGCAAAAGAAGAAGGGGACGACAGAGAATGAGGTGGATGGATGGAGTCACTGAAGCAGTAGGTGCAAACTTAAATGGACTCTGGGGAATGGTAGAGGACAGGAAGGCCTGGAGGATCATTGTCCATGGGGTCGCGATGGGTCGGACACGACTTCGCACATAACAACAACAAGTCCATTAAGGCAGGATATAGGGGAGATGCCTGGTTGGGACTCTCTGAAGAAGAGTTCATTTTTATAGCCCACTTTTCACTACCTGCAGGGATCTCAAAGCGGCTTACAACTGTCTCCGTTTCCCTCACAAACCCCATTCTCCACGGAGAAAACAATTGTAAGCTGCTTTGAGACTCCTTTGGAAAGGGAAAAGCAGGCTACCAAAAGCCAGCTCTTCTCCTTTTCTAAGCTCCCAGCCACTTCAGCCATTTCTCATAGGGAAGGTTCTCCAACCCCCTAGTCATCTTGCTTGGCTGTTTTGGTACTTTTTCCAACTCTGCAATGTCCTTTTTAAGATATGGGGTACAAAACTGTATACCATGTTCCACAAGCAGGGCGAATATAGATCCCAACCTTTGCTGTTCACGTGAGCACCAGCTTTTTGACTGGGCCCAAAAGCTAATGTGAGCCTGGAGAGGCCTTAAGATCCTCACAAGATTTCTTCCACCTTCCTCTTCAAGGAGGGGGCATTTGTGACCGCCGAGACAAGAACCTTCTCTATAGGGGACTCCTGGTTCCAGAACAGGATGTCAATTTGAAGTGAGGGTTTTCACTGATCCAACGGAGAAGGCATCACAAGGCTGTATCATTTAGATCAGGGGAAGTCAACCTGTGGTCCTCCAGATGCCCATGGACTACAATTCCCATGAGCCCCTGCCAGCTGGCAGGGGCTCATGGGAATTGTAGTCCATGGACATCTGGAGGACCACAGGTTGACTTCCCCTGATTTAGATCATTCCTCCCCCCACACACACTTCCTAGCTTGGTTTTAATGTTTCGTTGTGTTAATATTTAATTTGCTTCTTTTATTGCGAGCCGCTTTGAAGCAATGAGGACAAGCAGTACAGAAATATAATTAAGGAAATCGGAGAACGTCTGCAGGCTAGGAGGATAAACAGAGACGAAATTCAGCTTGCGTGTGGAGGTCAGGAGAGCTCCCAGTCTCCCGGAAACTAGGCAGAACTGAACTATCGAGCGTTTCTGCACAGGACACAGGCTTACACAGTTCAAAACGCTGCACAAACGTACTTGGATCAATGAGCTCATTTTAAATAGGATCTTTATGTAATTGCAGTGTCACTTCATGTCATGTTAATGCTTAAACCAGGCTTTCTCAACCAGGCTTTCGTGAAAACCCCGTGGTTTCTTGAATAGGAGGGAGTCAATTTTTTCAAAAAACGTTAAACATTGATTGGGTAATATAACCATAGTAGGCACCAAGCCCGTTGCATTCAGGAATAGAGGAATACAATACACCCAATTGGGGCTGGGGGTGGAAGAACTCTGCAGACAGCCTCCCCCTCCCCCCAGGACTGTAGGCAGCTGGAAAGGCTGCAGGCAGCTGTTAAGGAACTCACTGGCAGGGGCAGATCTCACGCAGCAGGCATCTGCAGCCTCCGAGCCTCAGAGGGAAGTGGAAGGAGGAGGGGGTGGTCAGGGGCGGGGGATGGAAGGCAATTGGCTGGCCACTGGACAGACAGGCAAGCTGGTTGGAGGAGGAGGCACTCAGGGGCAGGACAGCTTATCTGAGTGGGTGTTAAGTGCTGAGTGGCACTTAAGCCATGAGGCCAGCTCCTCCTCCAAGCCCTTATCAGAAATATATTATGTAGAACACTTATGATCATGTTGACCCACCCACCCCTCCCAAAACAAATCTCCAGGAATTCCCCAACTCAGGGTTGGCAACCCAATTTTAGTCTGCATCGCCAATAAGATCACTGGCAAATCAGAAGATCGGCTGAGCAAGAAGGCAGGATTCCTTGTAGCTGCTGTATCTCGGACTTGGTGCACATTTACCAGAGAAGTCCTCATCTAGGTAAACTGTCCAAGAGTTATTGCCTAAAGCAGTGGTCCTCAACCTTCCTAATGCCATGACCCTTTAATACAGTTCCTCATGTTGTGGTGACCCCCAACCATAAAATTATGCAAGGGTTCTTTCACAGAAATCAAACCAAAACTGACCAATGGCATGAAGATCCATTGCTCATGATTGTATATAAATTGGTTTTCCCCCGGGGTTTCTCAGTTCAGTTCTGCCTCTTGTCCCACCATGCCGATCTCGCTCTTTTTCACTGCTCCAGACGCCTGCAGGAGGAGCAACAGTGGTGGCCCCCCCAGCCAAGCTGCTTGCCCTGCTGTGACCCCTGTGAAAGGGTCATTCGGCCCCCAAATGGGTCCCGACTCCAGGTTGAGCACCACTGACCTAAAGGATGTAGACGGGATTCTTAAGGACACCAAGGCTAATTTCTTATTCCCTGGATCCTCATCTGTTGTGTCTTGGGAAACCAGCTTGGGTTGTACATGCTTGTGGTGAAGAGACTTTTAGAAGGCTCCTCAGCCTCTAAAGGAAGCCTGGATCTCCCCCCTCTTTAAAAGAAGTCGCTTTTCGACCTGACTAGCTCTCAGGTGTGTTTTAAATGTGCCTTCCATGGAGCAATATTAAAAGATTTTCTGGTTCTCTGGAAGGTTACCATGCAAGATTGAAAAATCTTTGGCCACTTCTTGTTCTACTTCTAATGAAATATACTGGTGCCTGCAGGCCACATCATGGAATTGTTGCTGTGTTGCAGGGGTCCCCCAACATGGTGACCATGGACACTAGTCAATATTTTTCTTGGTGCTCACCTAGTGTTTCCAGAAGGTGGATGGGGCTCTGGTTCCTACTCGGACATCCTCAGCCACCTTTCAACCAGGCTCCTTTGCCATCATGAGGGTGTGGAGGCGCTAGATGTGCTCAGAGTCAGCAGGGGCACGGCCAGGTCGGCTCCAGGTACGGCTTCAAGTGGGGCAGCTGCACCGGCCAAGCCTCCTCGCTGGTGTCTAGGACCACGGAGCAGGCTGTGTTGGACACTCTTGTGCTTGGCCAGGTTGTTAAAACAGAGCCAGGTACGGCAGAGGTGTGTGCTCCGAGTACAGCACCAGCGGTGAGTCAAAGCACTGTGCGCTCAGGTCCATGTGGTCCGGGCTAGGTAACTGTTTGGAGCTGTGGTGACCGCCTGAGCATCAGTGGTGGTACCTTGGCCTGGCACCAGCCTCCTCTATTGCTCCTGTCTCACCCTGGCCTTGCTGGGAAAGGCACTCCCAGGGGCACCCCAGCCTCACAATAGCATATTCACAGCAGGCCTGAAGGGAAGGGGGGCATGGAATTCAGGGCAAAAGTCACAATTGACACTGAGTGGGAAATATTGCATGAAGGAGGAGAAGAATTGGTTCTTATATGGTACTTTACTCTACTCAAAGGAGTCCCAAAGCGGCTTCCAATCACCTTCCCTTTCCTCTCCCCACAACAGACACCCTGTGAGGTAGGTAGGGCTATGGGAGGGCTGATATTACTGCTCGGTCAGAACAGCTTTATCGGTGCTGTAGCGAGCCCAAGTCACCCAGCTGGTTGCATGGAGCATGGAATCAAACCCGGCTCGCCAGATTACCAGTCTGCACTCCTAAACACTACACCAAGTTGGCACTCTTTTCCAATAGGGAAAAGGCAGCCTCGTTTTGTCAGCAGTTGCTAGGCAGATCCCTCGGACTGCCTTTTTCCTATTGTTGGAATATGCTCCACTTGGGGGCGATCGCCGCCTCCTTCAAGAAGTGAGTCATCACCACCACATCTTTCATTTTATGTATATGGAATAATAAAGAGTAATGACAGGTCATGACGAGTTCTAAAACAAATTTCCAGCGAGACAGCCACATCCGTCACCTACACGCAACCGCCAAAGACTGCCGTGCCACCCTTGAAGACTAACACACTGAGTGTGGCCTACATTTTCATGAGCTGGAACCCACACAGTCACATGCTGTGCCAAGCTTCCCTGAGGGAAATCAGAGGCAATCTCAAAGTGAGTTATTGCTGGCTCATTTTGTCCCAGGTGCCCCAAGCCCTTGTTCTTAGAAATTAACCCTGGCTATTCGAGCCAAATGCAGGGAAAGCAGCACTGTACAGGGTGATCTTTGAAGATATGCAGGGCTCAACACGGGAATGGTAGGCCACCATGACAGACTCCACAAAGGAAGGCAAAAGCCTCTGCATTTCTTCTGCCTTGAAAGCCCCTTGCTGGGATTGCCAAACGTCAGCTGCGATTTGACAGCATTCTAACCAGTGTCACGCCCCATCCCACCTTATTTTATTTATTTTAGATTTTTATACCGCCCTTCCATACGGCTCTGGGCGGTTTACGTATAGCATCATATATGACCTATAACATAATTAAACAGAACATTGCAACAAATATAATATTTATATAACAATATATAACAAATATAACAATCATAACATATCAACCAGAACAATATTTAACAGGAACAGGAATACTGACACAGCTTTGGGGTTGGTCAGATTCTCCGGACATGGGAGGGGGTGCCTGGGTGGTCGGCCTCACAAATGCCTGGTAGAGGAGCTCCCTTTTGCAGGCCCTGTGAAATTGTGAGAGTTCAGGCAGGGCCCTGATCTCTTTAGCAAGCTCGTTCCACCAGATGGGGATCAGGACCGAGAAGGCTCTGGCCCTTGTTGAGGTCCAACATGCTTTTCTGGGGCCAGGGATCCACAGCCATTTGGAGGTGGCGGAGCGTAAGGCTCTTTGGGGGTATAGGCAGGGAGGCAGTCTCTCAGATACAGTGGGCCCAGACTGCATATGGCCTTAAAGGTGATTACCAAAACCTTAAGATTAATCCGGAATTCTACTGGGAGCCATCCGAGTTGCTGGAGTATAGGATGGATGTGATATCTCCATGGTGTATTGGTGAGAATCCTGGCTGCAGCATTCTATACCAGCTGTAGTTTCCAGATCAAGGATAAGGGCAGGCCAGCGTAGAGCGATGTACAGAAGCCCAGTCTAGAGGTGACCCTCATATGGATCACTGTGACTAGGTGTTCCGGAGCCATGCAGGGTGCTAGTGGCCAAGTATCAGTTTAATTTAGCACACTCTCCTTCAACCCCAGCTCACCAAAACCTACCACCACCCACTCAACTGCCTTCCTCCAAAGAAGGTCCGATGTATAATTTGCTACATCCTTCTCAAGCACGGAAGGCTTCTCACCCGCAGGAGTCTAGAAAATCTACCTCCTTCAGGATTTTAAATAACCTTCAATTGGACACACATTCATTATCCTGGCCAAGGGAGCCTCCACCTTTCTCATAATGCCATATAATTAACCATGAGGGGGAAAGGCTCAAGTTTATGTTTGCATGACACCCAGAAACCTGTCAACTTTGACACGGGGAGTCTAAAGTCAAGTCAGAAGGGACAGACTCTATCAGAAATGGATCTTGAAACTGTCAGGACTGAGAAGATGGAATCTGGTCTTCCAGGGAATCCGGCCCAGGATTGTAAAGACTTTTTCAATTTTAGATAGTTCAACGGGATGAACTTTGGCAAGCACCATGAATGATGGAGAAGAATGCATGCTCTTTGCCACCATCTTCCTGTTGCCATGATACTCCTGTTTCCAGAAACGGCTGGGTTACAAGAGCTCTAAGTTTCCAGTCCAGAGATGGAGAAACTTGGCAACTTGCACAACATCGATTTGCTGTTCAGCAGAACCCTCCCCCTCGGACACCATTTTGTTTTTCAGCTGTTTCACGGGGACACTCAGGCCTGGCCACACGCAGAAAACATGCAACGCCCTGAGCAACTGAGTCACTCCTTGACTTTGCAGCATGTACGGCCTGATATGTCTGATTTGGGAAAGAAATACTTTTATTCCTTTCTTTTTCAACATATAGTTGTCAACTTTTTAAAGATGTCTCTCTGGCAATCCCTTTAAGTGTAAGTCTCTTTAATGGCAGTCCCTTTAATATCTGCAGCAAACAACAGGCAACCTTCCACATAGGGTTGCCGACCTCCAGCTTGGTGTAGTAGTTAGGAGTGCGGACTTCTAATCTGGTGAGACGGGTTTGATTACACGTTCCCCAACTGCAGCAAGCTGGGTGACCTTGGGCTCGCCACAGCACTGATAAAACTGTTCTGGCTGAGCAGGAATATCAGGGCTCTCCTCACAGGGTGTCTGTTGTGGGGAGAGAAAAAGGAAAGGCGAATGTAGGCCCTCTTTGAGACTTCTTAGGGTAATATCAGTAATATCAGGGCTCTCTTCTTCAGTAATATCAGGGCTCTCAGCCGCATCTATCTCACAGGGTGTCTGTTGTGAGGAGAGGAAAGGGAAGATGAATGTAAGCTGCTTTGAGACTCCTTCGGGTAGAGAAAGTGGCATATAAGAACCAATTCTCATCTTCATGTAGCGCTTGGACATCTCTCACTATTGTTGATTGCCAGACAGCAGATTCCCACGGGAAATGGCGGCTTTGGAGGGGGGAGATTATGGCATTGTACCCCTCTCTTCCCCAAATTCCAAATATTTGGGGGACATCTCCCACTATTGTTGATTGCCAGACAGCAGATTCCCACGGGAAATGGCGGCTTTGGAGGGGGGAGATTATGGCATTGTACCCCTCTCTTCCCCAAATTCCAAATATTTGGGGGGTGGAGCCTGAGGAGGGAGGTCCTTGGGAAGGAATGGGACAGTGAGTGACGCCATGGAGTCATAAGGACACAAGCAAAGACATGTTGGATCGGGCCAATGGTCCATCCTCTGTGGTCAAAACTCAAGTGCTGTCAGGAGATTCACCAGCAGGGCCAGACCCCTTGAAGCCCTCCTACTGTAGCCCCCCAAATACCAAGAACACAGAGCATCACTGCCCCACACAGTGATCCATCTGTGCCTTGTAGCTAAGAACCACTGATGCATCTCTGTTCCATGTATTTCTCCAATCCCCCTTTGAAGGTGTCTACCCTTGGTGCCACCACCAATTCCTGCAGCAGTGAATTCCCCATGTTAATTACTCTTGGGGTGAAGAAGGACTTCCTTTTATCTTCTGGAGGCCTCCTGCTCCTTAATGTCCATGGAATTCTTGTATCGTGAGAAAGGGAGAAAAAGTACTTCTTTCTCTCCCTCCTCTACCTTGCACAATCCTACAAATCTTCCTTACCCATCTCTCTCTGCCCTCTAAAGCAGCTGTTTTCTTCAGGGGGATCGACCTCTGCTGCCTGGACATCAGTTCTAATTCTGTCAGATCTCCAGGGCCCACCTAAACATAAGTCTTCATTGGACAAGCCTTACCACATGACCAGCTCTGGCCTATCACCATTCAAGAAAACACTGGCTTGCTCAGAATAGAATCCTTAAATTGGGGGAACGGGACACAGGACTGAATTAGAATTAGTTGCTCTTACTTCTGAGTAAACGTATGTGGGCTTGAGCAGCCCCCATTGTCACCTCCCCATGTCATAAATACATACATTTTATAACCAGATCCTCTCCTTAATTGAGGATCTGGTTATAGAGGGAGGAAATAACTTTTCGGGGGACAAACTAAGGCTACAAAGCGCCACTGAGCATATTCCCTCCTTATCAGCTCTACAATTCCTAAATTTTCTATTCTTTTAACCCTTCTTTTAAGATGCTACATTCCCCCTCCCGCCCTACAAGCTTTGGCCTTCTCCAGTTCTAACAAACAGGCTGGCCAATTCACACTCCCTTTTCTCCACTGGCCAATTTACACTCCCTTTTCTCCTTAAAAAGAACTAAAAAAAATCCTTCTTGTTTGTATTCTGGTTAAGGGACAGACATGGGATTATGAGGGAAGGGAACATGATGTTTCTGTTGATGCTCCGGGCTAAAAGGACGATCATGGCAGTCTTTTAAATCACAAATGGCCTGGAGCAACTGAACAAAATCTGTCCCTCCCTTTAATATAAACACACAAATGGGGGGGGGGGGGTTAGGGTGTGGAAAACAAATCTCTCTCTCTGTTTCTAGACTGGACAGCGACACCCTTAAGATAAAGTTTTATTCAAGGTGTGAGCTTTCGCACTGTGCCGGTCCCACCGCCCCTCCCAACGCACACTTGCTCAGTTACCTGCTCAGGAGAGCTTAAACCAGACTTTCTCAATTTTTTTTGCCAATGAGAAACCCCAGAAGTGTCACAATCGTGCAGGATATTATTGGGAAGCGTAGCTGTGCTTCCCCATCTCACCCCCTCCAGGCCCATCACTGGCCACTGGGGTAAGGGGTCAACATGGCTTATCTATAGTCACATCAAATATATACAAAACTGATTTAACTCCCACCCATTCAGGACACCCTGCTAGGGCCGTCAGGGCACCCCAGGGTTTCACAAAACCCTGGTTGAGAAAGCCTGGCTTATACCCTGAATCCCACCGCACTGCAACTTTTTAGAATCATAGAGTTGGAAGGGATCTCCTGGGTCATCTAGTCCAACCCCCTGCACTATGCAGGACACTCGCAATCCTATTGCTCATCCATTGTCACCTGCCAACCCCTTGAGCCTTCACAGAATCAGCCTCTCCCTCAGATGGCTCTCCAGCCTCTGATTAAACATTTCCAAAGATGGAGAACCCACCACCTCCCGAGGAAGCCTGTTCTCTTCTCTTGTTTTGCTCCAGACCAACCCAGCGACCCACCTGAATCTCTCCAGACTGGACAGTTCTCTATTCAGAGAAAGCAAGGGTGCCACTGTGAAATGCTGGAATCGAAGCACCAGCAGGGGGTTCTGCTCAGGGGGTACAGGGCCACGATCCTCGGGGCCAAACTCCACGCAATGCAACAGGAAGTTTACTCGGTTGGCCTCCAAGGTGTCCCTGGACTCAAAAATCTGTTCCGCTGCTTCAGACCTACAGAGTGACCCACTTGAAGCTACTTCGGAGCAGGCACAAGAGTGTGATGTTAAAACAAATCCAACTGCTCTCGGCCCCACAAGCCAGTTCCGAAGCTGTCAGGAAGGAAGCGCAGCCCGATCCTCGGCGGAGAGGACTGCGATCCGAGGCACCATTCAGCCTTGCCGCATTGACTACTTTTCACTACTAATCTCCAAGTGGCAGCAGGGTCGATCCGGTGGCAACAAAAACAAACCCGCTGGATTTCGGGAACACCCTTTAAGACAGCGCTGTATTCCAGAAATAAGCATTCGTGGACACCCTTCCCCCCTTTCTCGTGTACATTGCACGTGAAGAATTAAACCTCCGAGTCTTTACGGCGCCTTTAGCCATTTCCGTTTCCTAGCCACAGTCGTGCTCAGGATCGCAGCCTCCCGGGAACCGCTTTTGTGCCCCTGCCTGGTCTCCCCTCCCTCTCCGTGCGGGGGACTCCCGTTTCCTTCCGAACTGTCAACACTCCTCCATAACTGGGCCCGACCAGCCACTGTCTAGACCCGGGAGCCTGCGCGCATGCGCCCTGGGGACCACAAAAGGGGGGGGTGCAGAAGAAGAACGGGCTGGGGGGGGGGGAGAGAGAAAGAGAGCGAAACGAGACTGTCGAGCCCCCGATCGCGCGCGCGGCTCCGCTCCCCGCCGCTCTTTCATCCCGGGTTGCAACGTTCGATCCGGGCGCCCCGCGTTCCATCCGCAACGTTCCATTCCGCCCTCCTCCTTTTCCTCCTCCCGCGGCTGCTTGCTGCTGCTACTGCTGCGGCGGCCGCTTTTCCCCCGCCCCGGATCGTCGCAACGTTCTATCCCCTCCCCCTCCCCGCTCGGGCTGTTGCAACGTTCCATCCGCCGCCGAACGTTCCAAGGCAGGCCGCCGCGGCCGCCGCGCTCCGCCCGCCTGCCTGCCTGCAGCCCCGCCGCGTCCTCCGGCCTCGGGCTCCCGCGGCTCGCCCCGTCTCTTCCCCCTCACGTGTCCCGGGCTCCCAGCTGGGGAAGGCGGGGAGGGAGAGGATCGCTCGCTCGCTCGCTCTCCTCCTCACATGACCCGAGTGTTTGTCCCCGTGATCAGCGCCTCGGCTCCCGTGTCTCCTCCGCGTCCCCTCTACCTCCATCCGGCGTGAGATTTCGACTCGCTCCCCCCTTCTCTCCTTCCTCCCTTCCCCCCACCCCTCCCTCCCCCCCTGGTCGCCTTCTCTCCCCCCCCTCTCCCTTCCCCCCTTCCCTTCCCTTCCCCCCCTTCCCTCTCCCCCCATGGACATGCTGGATCCCGGCCTGGACACAGCCACTGCCTCTGCCGCCGCCGCTGCTGCCGCCAGGTAAGAGGAGCGCCCCCCCCCCTTTCCACCTTCCCAGCCCGCAGGCTCTCTTTGAAGGCCTCGATCCTCGCCGTCGCGGCCGGGCCTAGGCAGCGTGGGGGGAGGGGAGAGGAAACCGGCCATGAGCCGCCGCCGCCTCCTCCTCCTGCGGCTGCAGCAGCAGCAGCAGCAGCACAGAGAAGGGGGAGAACAAAATGGAGGACGAGGCGCTGCTCGGGAGACGAGCGCTTGGGGGGCTAAGGGGGCGCCCCGGCCACTTCGGTCCCGGCTGGCGGGGACAAGGGACGGCCGCTTGCTTGCTCGCTGGCTGGCTTCTTTTTTTTTGGGGGGGGGGGGGTCTGCGAAGCGGTATTGTCAGAGGGCCAGGGCGGGGCTGGGGGGCGAGCCTTGCATGGGGGGCAGGGCAGGCCCCTGGCGGTGGGTTCGGGGGATTAGGGGTCTGCCGAGGGACCGTGGAGCCCGGGGGTGGGGGGGGGGACTTGTGAGAACGCGCCCCCGGGGGAAGGAGAGCGGCTTGCGAAGAAGGAAGGCGGCGTTGTCTGGGGCGGGATCGCCGGGCAGAGAAGGAGGCGGGGGGGGGGGGGAGAAGTGGAGTCCTGGGGGCGCGATCCTGCAGTTTTGGGGGGTTTCCAATGGGGGGTGCGGGAGAGAGTTGAAGCCTAAGAACGGAGGACTCGGGGCTCTGCGCGCACCGCCTGCGCACTAGTTGAGAAGCTGGGAATAGTAGCCCTGCGCATTGCCCTGGGCTCAGTGGCCCCGACGGGGCAAAACAACTATTGAGTGTCATAAAGCCCCCCCCCCCCCTCTCCCCGGGTGTCCCATGCTCCCTGGTTGTGGGAGAGCTTTGGCCCGGCTTCTTGTAGCGCACTGGCAACTTGGCAGGCCTAGCCAGTTGAAAAGTGTACCATAAGGATCGTGTGAATGCTCCATGCGCTTATCCTGGGCTCGGAAGTGTCACATATGATTCTCCGGGCCTTTGTTCGAGGAGCTCAGAGCAATGTATGTGGTTTTCCTTTTCCTCGTTTCATCCTCACAACGACCTTGCAAGGTGGATCAGGCCGAGAGAGAATTGCCAGCGCCACAAGCCGATAAGGTTGATCAGGCGCACAGAAGACAGCTGGCGCGACAGCCCTGTGAGGTGGATCAGGCCGAGAGAAAATGAGTTTCAAATAATCATAACAATAATCATTTTATATCGCATAATGTGAGGATCCAAAGCACTTTGTGTACATGTTCTCCATTCTCTCTCCGTAATTTGGACAACAGCCACCTTTATAAAATAAACCTTTTATTACCTTTGTTATGTTATAATAGTGAGTGTCCTGTGGGGAGGGCGAAGGTGACAGGGATGGAATCCTGGCGTGCCTGTGGTTTATAGCTGTGTGACTTGAACCTGGATCTTGAGGTCTGCCTGTGCCTTGCCAGGGCTAGGGTTGTCAGATTTCAGGTGGGGCCCGGAGACTTCCTGGAATTCCTGTTGGTCCCCCAGGGCAGTAAAGATCTTTTCCCTTGGAGAAAAATGGCTGGTTTGGAGAGGGGACTCTATGGCAGCATACTGGGCTGAAGTCACTGTCCTCCCCAAACCCCGCCCACTCCAGGCTCCACCCCCAAATAAGCAGCTCTATGTGCCACTGCTTTACTGGCATGGAATGTAGCTGGGCCAGGATTGCAACTTTTTCTGTGGAATATGTACGCGTGTGTGTGTGTGTATTTCAGAAGCTACGCAAGATCAGCTCTTGGATGGGAGACCACCCAGGAAGCCCCTAAGGCTGTCTGGGGGTGAGTCGGGGATTCGAACCTGAGTTTCGCACATATTTGTCCAGCTCACTAACTGCTCTACTCAGCTGGCTGTGCATGTAGCAAAGAAGTGGATTTATTTATTTACTTTATTTCTCCCCTATCAGGACCCCAATCAGCTTACCTGTATTCCCTTCTCCGTTTTATCCTCATGACCACCCTGTGCGTTTGGTTGGGCCGAGAGAGTTTTTACTGTCCTGAGGTCACACAGCCAGCTCCCGGGGCGGGAGTGGGGATTCGAACCTGGGTCTTCCAGGTTCTCGTCGGACACTCTTAATGACTACACCACATTGGCAAGATTCCCTGCATCTGTCTTCCTTCCTTTTCTTGGTCTGATCCCTGGAAGTGTTTTTTTTGGAATTGGGGAATGGCAATGATATTCGTCTCTAGGAAGGAACCTTTGATGACCTTGACATTTATGGGGGCAAGTTAGGGGCAGGAAGGAAGCAAAGGGGGGCAGCATTTCCTTAATGTGAATGGCAGCCAGTCCCCGGGGGTGAGATACTCTCTCCCAGAAGCATTAGCCAGCTGCCTGGAAGCAGTGATGGGGTGGCTCAAGCAGAGTCACCTGAAGCTCAACCCTTCAAAGATGGAGGCCCTGCTGTGGAGGGGCAGGAAAGGTCCAAGCGAGGAAGCGTGCAGCTATCAGTGACCTTCTCCGCCAGGAACCTGGGGGTAATCCTTGATGCCTCCCTCTCAGTGGAGGCTCAGATCACGAAGGTAACGTGGCTGGTAAGGTTACCACCTTCGACAGGCCAAACTACTAGCGCCCTACTGGGCCCTGGAACACCTAGTCACAGTGATCCTTGCGACGGTCACCTCTAGATCGGACTTCTGCAACTAGCTCTACGCTGGCCTGCCCTTATCCTTGACCTGGAAACAACAATTGATCCAGAACGCTGCTGCCAGGGTCCTCACAGCAACACCTCGGAGGTCCCACATCCAGCCCATCCTCCAGCAGCTGCATTGGCTCCTGGTTCAATTCCAGATCAGGCTTAAGGTTCTGGTTATCATCTTTAAGGCCATATGTGGTCTGGGCCCAGTGTACCTGAGGGATCGTCTCTCGGCCTACACCCAACAACGAACCTTGCGCTCCACCGCTTCCAACTTCCTGGTGGTCCCTGGCCCCAGGGAAGCTCACTTGACCTCAACCAGGGCCAGAGCTTTCTCCATCCTGGCCCCCTACCTGGTGGAACGAGCTCCCGGAGGAGATCAGGGCCCTGACGGAACTCGAACAGTTCCGCAGGGCCTGCAAAAGGGAGCTCCTCCGCCAGGCATTTGGTTGAGGTCGAGCCAAACCACCACTTCCCATCTCTCTCCACTCCCCCCGAGCCTCCCTCCTACAGCCATCACTGCAGATTCACCCATCTCACTGGGCCATCAGTACAGGTTGACTTGTTCTCCCCAGTGTTCTATTGTCCCATAACAGTTTCCACTGTTATTGTATTGTTAGAAACTGAGTCACTTGTATCGCTCCTGTTTGATGTAAACCGCCCTGAGCCTTCGGGGACAGCAGTATATAAATATAATAAATAAATTCAGATCTGTACTTAGGGCAGGCTTTCTCAACTATTTTACCTTTGAGAACCCCCTGAAAGATTCTTCAGGCTTTGAGAAACGCCAGAAGTGGTACGATGGTGCAGAAAAAGGGTCGGGAGAAGCAGAGCTGTGGACAGGCCCCATCCCTTTTCCAGGCCCAACATTGGCCATTTTGGGAGAGAGGGCCAGGTCGACATGATCGCATATGGTTCTGTCACCAAATAATTGTTTAACAATTTAAAAAAAAAAATCTGAACAATTAAATCACTTCCACCCACTCAGGAAACTCTTCCAGGGCTGTCAAAATACAAGAAGGGCTGACTTGGGGAATAAATTTGTGTGTGTGTGGGGGGGGGGTAGTAATTATAAGTCTTAAGCTGGATGGTTCCACCTAGGCTGCTCTCCTTAGATCTCCTTAGATCTTTTCTTGATTTGCGATTATGGATCTCTGTGTTTATGTCTGTGGTTTTAAGGGGAGTTTCATTGGGGATTTTATTCAGACTGTTGTAACCCGCCACGAGCCACTTGGGAGTGGCGGGTAATAAATTGAAATAAATAAATAAATGATAATAAGCAAGGTTGGCCTTGTTCAGGGCTTGGATGAGAGACCACCCAGGAAGTCCAGGGTCACCACGCCAAGGGGGGGGGGATGGCAGGCCCCCTCAGAACATCTCTTGCCTTAGAAACCCCTTGAGAGGTCGCCATAAATCAGCTACAAGTTCATCACTGGGATTGCATCACTGAGCTTCCCCGACAGGTCCTTAGGCCAGGCATGCACTCAGCCTTGACTACCTCCCAGGGTTGTTGTGAGGATGGGATGAGAGAAGAGAGAATGTGCCCAGTAGATTCAGGGGTGGGGAATTTCTGGTCGTTCTCCCGTGTGTCACTCTATTTCTGTTCTCCTGATGCGTTGAAACTCAAGCCGTGGAACTCAGGGTACAAACTGAAGCAGCTTTTCTTCTTGGTTTCCTTTTCTCCTCTTTGATTTTTCCTCCCCCCCCCCCCCCCAATATGCATGAATGAAAACTGTTCCTTATGGGGAAAGAGTTAAGGAGCCAAGGTTTGGGGGAAACTCTCCACCCTGACTTTGTGTATCCTATCTCACATGGAGAGGGGATACTTTTGGGGGTCCTCATGGACTGTAAGTTATATATGAGCAGACATTGTGATGCAGGGATAAAGAAGGCAGATGCAGTCTTGGGCTGTATCAACAGAGGCATCACATCAAAACCGCAAGATCTCATAGTCCTGCTGTGTACTGCATTGGTCAGGCCCCACCTGGAATCCTGTGTGCAGTTCTGGAGGCCTCACATCACAAAGGATGTGGACAGAATTGAGAAGGGTGCGGAGGAGAGTGACGAGGATGATCCGGGGCAAGGAGACCAAGCCCTAGGAGGAAAGGCTGAGGGACCTGGGAATGTTCAGCCTGGAGAAGAGGAGGTTGAGAGGGGACAGGATTGCTCTCTTTAAGTATTTGAAAGGTCGTCACTTGGAGGAGGGCAGAGGAAGGTTCCTATTGGCAGCAGAGGATAGGACAGTAATGGTTTTAAACTAAGTGTAGAATGGTGCCTGCTACGTAGGAGGAAAATATTTTCATAATCCGAGTCGTTGAGCAGTGGCATCGGCTGCCTAAGGAGGTGGGGAGCTCCCCCTCACTGGCAGTCTTCAGGCAGCGGCTGGACAGCAGGGCTCCTGTGTTCGCCCTAGATTCAGCACAGTGGCCTTTTGGCCACTTCTGACTTCATCCAGAAGTTCGAAATATTTTCAGGGGCGCTTTGGGGAAGCCCCCATACTCCTTAAGCCAGGGGTAGTCAAACTGCGGCCCTCCAGGTGTCCATGGACTACAATTCCAATGAGCCCCTGCCAGCATTTGCTGGCAGGGGCTCATGGGAATTGTAGTCCATGGACACCTGGAGGGCCACAGTTTGACTACCCCTGCCTTAAGCAGACCCCACTTCTAGGATGTGGTGTTTCCTGTCTGTGCATTCATACAAGTCAGTGGGGTCATTTGGGGTCAAGGCAGAAATGTGATCTGCGTGATGGAAGTACTCACGCACCGAAGCTTGCTTAAAGCATGTACTTCTATGCTGGTTCCGGAGAATCACACACATGTAACGCAGGGAGATTTAGGGTCTGATGCAGTTCATGTAGCCGTCTTTGGTTTATTTAGTTTATTTCCATTTATTTATCTCTCACCATCCATCCCAACGGGGACCCAACGAGACACCCGGTAATTTCAGCTTCGGATAAGATACGGGACTCGGAAGACATCGCTATAATTTCAAAGTCTTTGGCTGGGCCAGAGGAAACCCTGGTGCTAGCCTCGGCCAGAGGGTCTCCGACTGTCTCAGGGTGGAGTGGCACGCTGGGTGATGGGTTCGAAACAGGCTTGAAGGAGTTAAGCTGTGTGAGTGGTTTCCGTCTGTCTGTGGGAGCCGGGAAAGAGCATTGATCCTTCGCCACAAAGCCAGGGCATCATCAATAGGATAGCAGATTTTACGAGGCCAAGCCACAGCTGAGGGGCAGGGGAGAGATCCTAGAAATATTTCTCCTGTCCCTGCCTGGCCAAAGGAAAAACTGGATCTGGCGTCACAGGGGAGGAGGGCGCTCCCAGGAAAGTCTTCCGGTTGTTCCGGTAACCGTCTAAGAAAAGATGGCATAGCTTTTTTTGGTGTTGCAGGGCAAAAGCTGTTGGAGATCGATACAGAGCTGGAGGAAGTCAAAAATTGGGGCATGGAACGGGCAAAACCAGCTCCTATCCGAGAGATTCCTAAGATTGCTTTGATTTTAAGGGCCCGGCCGTTTAGGAGCTCTGCTGCCCAGCCTCCTCTCCTATCCATCAGGCATTTTGGCCTGTCTGCCGTTTGGCGGCCTGGCGGCCTTTCTGCCGTGGTCGTGTCAAGATAGATACAGAGCCTTATCTTTCCCTGCCAGTGTGAAGGATTAAGGCCGTTTAATGCGTTCCCTCGCCTCTCTGTAGGCGGATGCATGCCCGCCTCCATCCTGTCTCTATGAAAGCAAAGGATATTAATTTTACCCGCCATGCAGACATCAGCAACAAGATCTCCGGCTTCCAGGAGCGCTACGGCGGAGTAGTGAGAGCCGCGTAGCGGAGCTTTAGAACCCCTCCTCTGATGCAAGCACACGGCTGTGCTAATCTGGGGTGCTGCATGGTGAGAGATCGTATGGAGTGATACGAATTCCGCACCAATTTGGCAACCTGCAGATAAAACAGCAGTGGACGGTATAGATTCTCTATGTTTTGACCAATTCTGCATTGATTTAAGTTTTGCTCTGTCTCTCTGTCTTTCTCTCTCTCTGTCTCTCTCTCTGTCTCTGTCTCTCTCTGGAAATATTCTGTTTTTGCTAATCACCATAGGGTGCACAGCTCATCCCATGGATCTCTGAAAACCTAACAACTACTCCCTTTGCTTCTGAAACAGCAGGAGTTGTAACCCAATAGCTTTCAGATATCTCTCAGCCTCAGTGAGGACTAGAAACTTGCTTCTTTTAAAGAAAGGGAGAATTCGGTTTCCTCGATAACCTGAGAGTCCTCTCATCTGTTGAGGTTTTGTCCCGCCCTTTCCCAGCATGGCATATGCTCTCCTCCATTTATCCTTGCGCTACTCCTGCAGAGTAGGCTGGGCTGAAAGAAAGCATGACCACTGTGGCGGCTCTCAGTGAGCTGTGTGGCCTGGAGCCATCGGGACAAGGGGTCTACGTTCAGGTATTTATGGATCGCAGCAGTGACCCCAGTTCTCTGCTGACTTTTGGCTCAGCATGGCCCAGGCTAACTTGATCTGGTCAGATATCAGAAACTTAGAAGAGCCGGCCCTGGTGTGTATGGATGAGAGCCAGTCGAGGAATTCCAAGGTTGCTGAGCAGAGGAAAGCCCCGTTTGCCTTGAAAAACTCACAGGGTCATCAGAAGTCAGTTGTGACTTGATGGCACTTTAAACAAGCACACATTTTGAACACCGTTTGGGCATGGAAATCCCCAAACGCACGTCTCTAATTTGAACATATGTGTTCTCAATCCTCCTTTGGCACTAGCTGCTCCATAACACCAGCTCCATATTTTTCTGGAGTTTTTGTTTGTTTTATTTGTTGTCTTATGTCAGTGATTCTCAACCTTCCTAATGCCATGACCCTTTAATACAGTTCCTCATGTTATGGTGACCCCCCAACCATAAAACTATGCAAGGGTTCTTTCACAGAAATTAAACCGAAACTGACCAATGGCGTGAAGATCCATTGTTCATGATTGTATATAAATTGTTTTTTCTCCAGGATTTCTCAGTTCAGTTCTGCCTCTTGTCCCACCATGCCGATCTTGCTCCTTTCCACTGCTCCGGACAGGCGAACCGTAAGGCTGTTGTGTAAATGGCGCCCCCCCCCCCCCCCGGGCAAGCTGCTTGCCCTGCCGAGACCCCTGTGAAAGGGTCGTTTGACCACAAAGGGGTTCCAACCCCCAGGTTTAAAAAACAACTGTCTTATGCCCTGTTTGTAGTGTTGGTGCACAGGGCACCTTCCGAGTGAACAGTTCAGGATAGATGTTGCAAGCAAAAGGTGCATGCAAACATGCTTGTTGCCGCATGTACCCAAGAGACCTCAGGCCTGTCGAGCATACATTTGTCTTCCCCCCCAGCCTGACTTACACCACAGGCTTTCTGGGTGACCCTGGACCCCTCCCTTTCCTACAGCCTGCTCCTACCTTATAGGTAAAGATTCTGTGTGTGAGCAGCCCTGATGCTCTCCTTAGTCTAGCAGCAAGAAGGAAAGGTATCAGCGTGTCATATGTTTGGGGCATGCCTGAATGCCAGAGTGGATAAGGATTCTGAGGTTTTTGGAGGGGGCATCATCTGGTCATGGAAATGGGGTCACTGTGTGTAGGTCGGCAGTTGTGAATTTCCTGCATTCTGCAGACGTTAGACTAGATGACCCTGGAGGGACCTTCGAAGACTATGATTCTAATGGGAGCAGCAAAGAGAAGAGGTGTGTTGGTGGATATTCTGTAGCCATACCATGTAAGGCCAGATAACATCCTTATGGGCATGAATTAGTATGCTAAGAATGGCAGCATTTATTCCGTTTATTTTTTATTTTTTGTGTGGCTTTAATTCTGTCATATCTCAGCACACTCCAGGCAGAATCACAGCATGAATCAAATCGCATAATAAAAATTATAGGATACAAAAAAACCAGAAATCTGATTAGTTTAAAATTAATGCTTAAAACATCATACAATTAATTACTGGTATTGCCCATAGAGACTTGTCTTTTGTTTGGGATGGGGAGAGCGGCAGCATAACCCTCTCTGCAGGGCATAATTTGGTGGGTGCAGACAGAAATCGGCAAATTTAGATGTCAAACGGCAGGCTTCCACCATAGGCCTGGCGGAACAACTCTGTTTTTTCAAGCCCTGCGGAACTGTCTTAAGGCAGCCTAAAGACCATTCTGACCATGGAAGAATCTCTGAATTATTGGTCAGGCTTTGAGGAACCCCCTGGAAGTGGTGATCTTGGCAATGGAAGTAAGATGCAGGAGCCAGCCAATCGATTGATCGATCATTGACCACTTCCATTGTGGAGAGAGGGGCTAGGTCTGTAGGCCAACAGGGGAAATGGGCTCCAGTGACATCTAGCGATGCTAATGGCCATTAGGACTTTAGGGAAGGGCCCTGCAAGCCCTGGGACCTCTCATTCAGGGCTCTGATCTCATGCAAAAAGAGTAGCCTCTCTTCTAGATGGGCGGAATTCTGAAGTGCGCAGAATTACGAAGTTTGCAGGCGAGCCCTCCCTCTCCTCCTGTGGTTTGCAGAGTTCAGCTTCTCTCGGCCCAGGAGCTGTTTGGGCTGACGTGGGGTTTGCGCGTCTCAGCCGACGATATAATTGTGGTTTTTCAGGATGTATTCTGGGGAAACTGTTCTTAGAAATGTTAACAAAGAAGGAGAAGATATAGGACAGCGAGCGACCCTCCAGGGAAGGCAGGCTGGCCTGCTACTACAGATCTTCCCTGGCCACAGGGGAGCATTGAGAATGCAGTGTGGCAATGAGTTGAGGCTCTAGATGGGTGCACAAGAAGAGGGTTCTTTGCAAGTACAAAGTTTGTGAGCTGCTGCCGGAGACTGTGGGAAATGTCTTGTAACGTAGAGCAAAGCAGCCGTCTGATGCAGCGGTCTGCATACTCTTTGTGGCCAGATCCTCTGTGCATATAACGGGTGGGTGGGTGGAAAGCGTGTCTCTCTTGCCTGTCCCTTGATAGATCTCTCTTCTGCGCTCCCATAAGCAGGGGGAAAGAGTGGGAAGCAAACCTTGAACTCCTTTCTCCAGGGAACTCTGAAGAAGAGTCCATGTTTCGTAGGACAGCAAGGATTTGAACCCAGGACTCGTAATCTGACTACTACGCCACACGGGTTGTTCCTATGGCGGAAGCTCCAATAAAGGTTGCAGTGAATCCACAGAGTTCACCTTCCCATTCAGTGATTCCATAGTTATCTCGGCCTGGAATACCACAGTCACGGTCATGGAGAGAATTGGGGGGGGGAGGTAACCCCCATACAAACCCCAATGTGTTCCATGGAATTCCATGACCCTTGAGCAGGGATGGTCAAACCGTGGCTTTCTAGATGTCCATGGACCACAATTCCCATGAGTCCCTTCCAACCTATGGAATTGTAGTCCAGGGACATCTGAAGAGCCATGGTTTGGCCACCCCTGCCCTCAAGCGTTTTGTTCCACGCAAGCAGCTGGCATGTGCACAAGTAGGCATGGGGGAAACACTTGTCACCCTTGCCTGCCTCTATGATTTGCCATGCCGGATCGTCACTCACGCTTGTGGGCATCGGTTCCGAGATTGTGCAGTTCCTCTGTCCCCAAATGCCTGGCCTTTAGAAAGGGAGTTGGTTGTGTTGTTGTTATTGTTGATATTTATTTTCCGCCCTAGCCTATGTGACTCAGGGCAGAGTCCATCCATGAGATCGCAGTAAAATCACGTCGAGGTAAAATACAGTGGGGAAAATAGGAACTATTCAGGGGTAGTCAAACTGCGGCCCTCCAGATGTCCATGGACTACAATTCCCAGAAGCCCCTGCCAGCGAATGCTGGCAGGGGCTTCTGGGAATTGTAGTTCATGGACATCTGGAGGGCCGCAGTTTGACTACCCCTGTATTAGATGATCGAATGCATTAAAACCTCAAACAAATTCAGTTGCCTATCTGGTAGTTCTTGTCCTACTAAGAAAGAGAGAGACAGGAGCTGGGAGGATCTTTTCAGCCCTAGGTGGTGTGTAAATAAGGCTTCGGTGGAGAGGTCAGCATCATTCATATGTTACTGCAGGCTTCAGCCATAGGCCTGGCGGAGCTGTTGTGTTTGGCAAGCCCCTGCCAGGCCAGGACCAAGGCTAAGATCCTGAGCAAGTTTTGCCTGCTAGCCCATTAAGCTCTTTGGGGGACGCATGGGAGGGGGGGTCTCCCTGGTATGATGGGCCTAGACCAGTGGTCCCCAACCTTTTTATCACCAGGGACCAGTCAATGCTTGGCAATTTTACTGAGGTCCGGGGGGGGGGGTAGTCTTTTGCTGAGGGACATCTCCGCCGCCTGAGCCCCTGCTCCACTTGCTTTCCCGCTGGTGCCCCTGACTTCCCGCCACCTACTGGGGGGCACTGCCAGCAGTAGCTGTGCAGTGCCACTCCTAGAGGGAGCCCTAGCCATGGCAGCCACCGGAGAGCACCAAAGGTGAGCTGGCGGCAGAGTGGCAGGGCAGCCCCTGAGGCAGCAGCCGGGGAGGAGCCGCGGCCCTTTACTGACTGATCCATGGACCGTGACCGGTCCCTGGCCCGGGGATTGGGGACAGCTGCCCTAGACCATATGGGTGTTGTTCTTGTAACTGAGGCTCTATCTCTGCTGGATGGACGGATGGACGGCTGGACTCCCTACCCCCGGAAATGTGTACCAGATGTTTGGAAGTGATGCCTAGGTGGCTCAGGCAGAGTTGGCTGACAGTCCCTCCAAGATGGAGGTCCTGTGGCCAGCTAGAAGGGGGCAGGACCAGGAAGTGCGCCTCCCCTCCCTGGGTGGGGTGCAGCTGGAGGCTGTACCAACCACCATGAATTTGGGGGTGATCTTCAACACCTCTCTATCTATGGATCACCAGAGTAGCCCAGGTGGCATTTTTCCATCTGTGCCAAGCCAGGATACTAGCACCCTACCTGTCTCTGGAACACCTGACCACAGTGATCCACGCAACCTTCAGTTACAGACTAGACTCCTGTAACTCGCTCTATGCGGGCCTTCCCTTGTCCTTGACCCGGAAATTACAGTTGGTGCAAAATACAGCTGCTAGGGTCCTCGCCAGGTCATCTTGCAGGGCCCGTATCCAGCTTGCGCTGAGGCAGCTGCGTTGGTTGCATTCTGGAGCAAGTTCAAGATTTTGGGATTAACCTTTTAAGGCCATCTGTAGTCTGGGTCCTGCATATCTGAGGAACAGCCTGTCTCCTTATGCCCCCCACAAGGCTCTTCCCTCTGTGAGTTTGAATCTGTTGATGGTTCTCAGGCCACGGGAGGTGTGCCTGGCCTCAACCTGGTCCAGGGCTTTTTGGATCCTGGACCCGACCTGGTGGAATGAGCTCCCAGTAGAGCTGAGGGCCCTGATGGAGCTATCACAGTTCTGAAGAGCTTGCAAGATGGAGCTCTTCCACCAGGTATTTGGTTGAGGTCAGGTTGTGGAAAATCTGGGGTGTCTCCTCAAGATGCCCTGAACATGTAGGGCAGGAAGCCCCCCACCCCCATCCCTACCCCAAGGCTGATCAGCAATGGATGCAGAGGAAGGACCATCAGCCTGTGCTGGACCAGTAAGGGAGGAGGGAGTAAAATGGGATAATGCTGCTTGGGAATGCTGTAATTTTATCAGTGTTTTTACCGTAAACCGCCACGAGTCAGATTGGTCCAAAAGTGGTAGTCAATAAATTTAAAAATAAATAACTTTAAAGCATAGGAAGGGGCTCAACCAACACAGATTCTTTCTCAGGTTTTTAAGTGACTTGTCTCTTTCCCCTCCCCACCCCATTTCTTGTTTGTCTGTTTACAGCCACGAAAAACCTCAAGAAGGAGAGGAGGGAGTCGAGCTGCAAGAAGGTGAGGAGGGGTCCAGGGCTGGCCCAGAACCCACCCAATAATATAAGACATGCGAAATGTCTGTATTATGGGAAAAAGGTGAGCGTTTAGTCTTCTTCCGACAGGACCCCTCTGGGCCTACATCTGCCCGGACCGCAGCGGGCATCACAATCCCCACACGCCCCTTCCAGAGTGGCGGTCCCATCCCATGCAAAATACTGTTCATCTTGTAGAGAGCCAGTGTGGTGGCGTAGTTAAAGAGCTATGGATTCTAATTCAGACAACTGAGTTTGGTTTCCACTTCTCCACATGCAGCCAGCTGGGTGACCTTGGGCTCACCACAGCACTGATAAAATTCTTCTGACCGAGCAGTAATATCAGGGTTCTCTCAGCCTCACCCACCTCACAGGGTGTCTGTTGTGGGGAGAAGAAAGGGAAGGCGAATGTAAGCCCCTCTGAGACTCCTTCGGGTAGAGAAAAGTGGCATATAAGAACCAACTCTTCTTCTTCTTCAGTAATATCAGGGCTCTCTCAGCCTCACCACCCTCACAGGGTGTTTGTTGTGGGGAGAGGAAAGGGAAGGTGAATGTAAGCCCCTCTGAGACTCCTTCGGGTAGAGAAAAGTGGCATATAAGAACCAACTCTTCTTCTTCTTCAGTAATATCAGGGCTCTCTCAGCCTCCCCTCCCTCACAGGGAATCTGTTGTGGGGAGAGGAAAGGGAAGGCGAATGTAAGCCAATTGGAGCCTCCTTCGGGCAGAGAAAAGCGGCATATAAGAACCGACTCTTCTTCCTCTTCTTCAAGAGTAGGGTTGTCTCCCCGGGGATGGGGAATTCCTTGACATTTGGGAAGTGATTCCCTGGGAGGGGAGGGACCTTGTGTCATAGAATCTACCTTCCAAAGCAGCCATTTCATCTTCTTTGAGGATCAGGTGTGATTCCGGGAGATCTTCAGCCCCAATCCCCCGTTGGAGGTGCTATAGAAAGTTGGCCCCACGGTCAAAAGGAAATTAAGAAACAATCCAGTGTAAGGCAAAAGCTCAATATTTGTTTCTCAAAGTACTAGCAGAAAGCTTCTTTACTGAGTAGCTGCATATCAAGTAGTTTCATCAAAATAGAACAGGGGTTCATCACAAAGTACTTGAAAACAAAACTTCACCGTAATGATGACAATTGCTTAACAAAGGAAACTTCACAGAGTGCGTAGAAAATGTGCGTGGTACTTGATAAGACAAAGATGAGACAATTGGGGGGGAAATAAGCACTGAAATAGCGAACGGATACTCTTATTTTCAATTCTTTCATCAGAAGTGCATTATTGACTTGCCACGCCAAAGAGCTGAATTTTCCTTTCTCTCAATAAGACATCTTTCTATTTTAAGAAAGCACTTAAGAAAATATATATATTCAGTCAGTAAGTAAAGAAGCTTGCTGCTAATACTTGGAGATTTTTTTCTTCTTTTTCTTTTTGCCTTACACGGGATTGTTTCTTAATTTCCAACCTGGAGGTTGGCAATCGAGGCAGGAACAACTTTTGGCAAGTGTATCCTCACTAGCAAAATAGCCTCTTGTCATTTAAAATACAACAAGCGCTAGCCTTGTCTCCCCCTGCCCTGGGCAGGCCTGCAGAGACCCGGAGAAGCCACGTCGGTCCTTCTTGGGGCGGTGGGGAGCACTGCTGGGGACTTGCCTCCTGCCTTCCCCCCCCCTCCCACCCCGGGTAGGCCTGCCAAAGCCTGAAGAGGCCACGGTGGACCTTCTCGGGGCAGGGGGGAGCACTGCCTACCCGGGGCAGGGGGGAGCACTGCCTACTCCCCCCCCCCGCAGGCCCATCAAAGGTCCCAGGGGAGATTGCTGGCAAGGGTTGTGGCCTTCCCCACCCTACCCACCCCCCATGCTCCAACAAGGCCAAGTTTTGGCTCCCTTCCCTCACAAACCCTGGTACCGGCTGCAGTTCTAGTCCCACCCCCGTCCTTCCACTTCGCACTTGCTGGCTGCCTTATCCCTCTCAGGCAGTCAAGTGAAGCGGGCTGACAGTGGACGGGGATGTGGCCAGGGGTGGGACAGCTTATCTGATTGGCTGTTCGTTGGATGGGCGGTCAATCGGGTGGCACAGCCTACCTGATTGGTCGTTCGTTGGACGGACAGCCAATCAAGTAGGCAATGAGTCCCAACTCCTCCCACCATTTCTGTCCGGCTTTATTTATGATACAGATAGGTATACTGGAAGAGGTAAGTTTAGGGCCAGATGAATTGAGGAAGTGATAGTAGTGCATTGTGGGAGACATAGGCTAGCTGGGGGAACGACACCGGCTTCCTGGTCCTCTGTAGGGATGCCATGGTCTCCCACAACTTTGCATCACATGCAACGTGAATTTGTCATGAGTTCGAGATTGTGCAATCCGTCCCCCTTAAATCCCAAAAGGACCACTCATGTGCAGAGGCCAATAATGGCAGGCTTCATGGAGCTCGGTTCTAGCCCACCCTCATTCCCCTGTTCTGACCCTCACCCCCTCCCCCACTCCCATAAGCCAGGCCATCTCTTGGACCCAGCAGAGTTCCAGATGTCGCTCCCACCCCCACCTCTGATGCCCGTTATAGGTAATCGGATGTCCCTGCTTTTCCCAGGAGACGGCACGAACGCGGATGAGCAGACTGCAGTGGCTATCGCCAGCGTCCAGCAAGCGGCCTTCACAGACCATAATATCCAATACCAGTTCCGCACAGAGAACAATGGAGGACAGGTAACTTTGAGGAAGGATTGGGCCTGCCATTGCGGCTTGAGGCGGATGAGAGAGGAAAGGGCCTGGGGTATACAATGGTGCCCTCTGGCCAGCTCCCCTCTGAGTGAACCCTGGCATAGAGCAAGGGTCCCCAGCCTTTGTGTGCCTGCGGCCATTTTTGGAATTCTGACACTGCTTGGTGAGGGCAGCCACAAAATGGCTTCCCCACACTATGAAGAAGCTTGTGTCACGGTGGCCGATGCTGCCAAAGCAGCGTTCTTAAAAAACTGCACAGCCATTCAGACCTCCAGAGGCCAATCGGGAGCCTCGCTGGGCAAATGCCACCCTTGTTTTCTTGGCGGGTGCCAGGGAAGGTCCCAAAGTGCCCATGGGCTGTGCGTTGAGGCTTAGGGGCTTGTTTGTGGACTGCACTCTTTTGCAATTTGACCAGCGGCACTGTCATGTGATGGCACACGTGTCCCCCAAAAACTCCCTGCATGTAGAAAGGTTGTGGGCCAGCCGCTTCCAGGTCTCTCTGTGGAATTGGTGGTCTTCAGCAGCAGTCTTTATAAATATGAATACCAGTCACTTTTTAATTCTCTTCCAAAAAGGCACTGATTGGCGGACTAGTGGGTTTTTGTTTCCAAGCGTGTGTGTTTTTGTGTGGTGTTTTTAAGCGCATGTGTGGATTTTTTTGGTAAGGTTTCCAATCAGGGTTGTGTCTTTTAGAGCGCGTGTTTTCCTTGAACATCAGCAATTTCATTTTCATGTTTTCTATTAGCACCCCCCCCCTCCTGTTCCTTCCAGACAGGCATTACCAACCAAGAAAAACATCTCTCCCCCCCCCCCTGGCCAAGAGTGACTCTTCTGTGCCTCTTCTCCCCCAGGTAACATACAGAGTAGTCCAGGTGACGGACAGTCAGCTGGACGGACAGACGGACGCAACGGGGGCCGTCAGCGTGGTCTCGACCGCGGCGTTCACCAGCGGCCAACAGGCTGTTGCCCAGGTAAGGGGGTGGCTTCTTGGCCCCGGAATTTGGTGCCACTTCCTAGGTAGAGTCTTCAGCCGTACTGAGAAAGCCCATCCCTTGGTAGAGAGGGCCCAAGATCACCTTGAGAGCTTTGTGACAATGTGGGGATTTGGAGTTCTCACTGCTCCATCATTTCGGCTGTCACGCCGCTGAGGTTTCTATTCCGCTACCTGCGGAGTGTTTTATTTTTAGCTTTCAGGTTGTGAATTGGTGGTATCCCTCGGAGAACTACGCCACCAGGATGTGGTTACTGGCTTCTGCTTATGCAGTGCTCTCATGCCCTCTCCTCTCTCTCCCCCACCCCACCGTGAGGTCATTTGAACCTTGCCCTGGAAAAACTTGCACAAGTTTTGAAATCCCTGGAAAGAGAATGGCGGTAGAACGCAAAGTTTGCCTTCAGCCAGCGTTGAATTCAGATTTTGAGGTCTCCAGTTAGTCTCTCCGTTTCTGGTGGAAGCCTTTCTCTTCATGTGACCCCAAAGAGCCAATGAGAGGACTGAATTAGAGGATCCTTGGATATCATGTGGCTTCTGGAGCTTCTTTTGTTGTTACGCCTGCTTTTTTCTGTGAACCCAGAAGGACCAGCTGCCTCATTTCCAGCTGGCAAAGGTTCCCTGAAATGCAAACTCTGCAGCCCTGGATTCCTGGCTGTGCACACTCAATCTATTGGCTTGTGGTTTGCTCCAGCGTGAACTGGCAGATTCTGTTCAGGCCTGTGCCAAAATAGTCACAACTGGCTTTTTTTAAAGAGTAGTCTGCCAACAAAGATGTCTCCTGGCAGACACAGCCAGAGTAGAGACAGAGCCATCTCAAACGGTAAAATAAGGATGGTATTATTATTATTATTATTATTATTATTATTATTATTATTATTATTATTATTATTATTATTATTATTATTATTATTATTATTATTATTCCCTCCCATGCGGTTCAGGGCAGTGTACTACATCCATTATTATTATTATTATTATTATTATTATTATTATTATTATTATTATTATTATTATTATTATTATTATTATTATTATGCCCTCCCATGCGGTTCGGGGCAGTGTACTACATCCATTTACATCGATAAAATGTAGGCTTTAAAAACGTTAAAAACAATAAATAATAAAGAACTGTTTTTGGTACCCCACTTTTTACTACCTGAAGGCTTCTCAAAGTGCCTTACAATTGCTTTCCCTATCTCTCTTCACAACAGACACCCCGTGAGAAAAGTGGGGCTGAGAGAGGGCTAAGAGAACCATGACTGGGCCCAAGCTCACCCAGCCGGTTGCACATGGGGCAGTTTTAATGAGCTAGGCTGTGATTAATTAGTGCCTCAACAATTTGCAAGAGATTGCCTGTGGTAGCCGTCTTGTAACAGGCCTGGGAAACAGAAAATATTAACAGGCCCTCCCTTTTTCAGAGAAGACCTTCTTAAAGAAAAAAAAATCTTATTTCATGTGGATGAGAAACAATTCCTCCCTTTGGCTAGTTGTGGATTAAAAGGGGGCTGGATAAGCAGCTGTTTAATTCCATGTCAGCATTGAGGGAGCCAGTGTATTCTCGTGGTTGACGTGTCGGGCCAGGATCTGAGGGGGGGCCGCAGGTTCAAACCCCTACTTGGCCATGGAAGCTTGTCGGGAGACTGTAATGCAGGCGAATCCCACTCTTTCAGCCTCACTTCAGAGCGTTGTTTGGAGAATAAAATGGCGAAGATGAAAATGATGTAAGCTGCCCCAGTCCCGCTGGGGAGAAAAGTGGAGCATAAATGAATTTTAAAAATAAGTTCCAAATGACTGCATTTTTCACATTCGATCCGGCAAGGTTTCCCATTTTAACCACAGGGGGGCAGTGTGCTCTCGGAGCATCTTCATTGCAAGGCTGCTGGGAAATGTTACGGAATCCGGCCTCCTCTCTGCCAGCAGCCTCTGTTTGCAACCCCAGCAGCTTCCGTTCCCTCCCTGGCCCTGGCGATCAGACCCCGACCCCACATGCTTGAGCCTCCTTGTGCTGTTTTCTAGGCCGTGATCCAGAACCCGTTCAGCAATGGCGGAAGCCCGGCAACAGACGCCGTCAGCGGGGAGGCCCGATTCGCTTACTTCCCGGCCTCGACGGTGGGGGACGCCACGGCAGTGTCGGTGCAGACGACGGATCAGTCACTAGCCCAAGCCGGAGGTAGGAAGCGCGATGTGTTTTCAAGGGGGTGGCAGGTTACAGTGGATGAGCGATAGGGTTGTGAGTGTCCTGCATCATGCAGGGGGTTGGACTAGATGACCCAGGAGTCCCCTTCCAACTCTATGATTCTATATGTCCAGTGCATCTTCCGTTGTTCTCTCTAGCATGTCCTCACATGGTTTATGTTATTCTTAGTTATTCTTAGGCGGGTTATGGTCATCGTCCCCACGCCCCCCCCACGCCCCCCCCCCCCCATTTAGTCTGCTGCTTCTGGACATATTGAGATTGTTGTAGTTTGGTCTTAGTGTAATTTTATTGGGATATTTTATTGGGGTTTTTATATATGGGAGCCATTGGGAGTGGTGGGCTAGAAATCTAATGTAAATATAATAATAAAATAATAATGTTGATACCCATAGTTATGAATGCTGAATTCTGCACGTATATACATAAGCTTTTACTTTCTTGAGTATAATTTTGCAGGGTTGTCTCATTGCTCGTTGGCAATTTGAATCATGTCAGCCGTAAGGTTGCGAAATGTGCATATCTGTTGCCCTCCTTTCGACAAGAAAGGGCATTCAGCCTTCTCCTTGCCCTGCAGAATTGCAAGCTGCTATACAAGGAGGTCTCAGAAGTTGTGAGAACTTGCTCATTCTTCCATCTGGAAATCAGAAACAGTGATCCACAAGAAGCATAAACCCATTTGGCGCACTTTTGTAGAATCGCAGCATGTGTGCAGATCTACCTATTGGCACCTTGTAGCCCCTAGTGGTCCCCCACATGAAGTTTCTACTTCCCGCAGGCAAGGTTTTCCTTGCGCCCTAGCTTGTTCGGACTTCCCGCGTTAACACGGGCCCTTCCTCTGCTTGGTTCCTCCTTAGGCCAGTTCTACGTAATGATGACTCCTCAAGACGTACTGCAGACGGGAACGCAACGCACCATCGCCCCCCGTACTCACCCCTATTCTCCGTACGTATGGCTCTGGGAGCAGAGGGAACCATAGGGCGGAGGCTGGCTACCGTACTTCTACCTGGTAACCAAGACCCCCCCGGGTATTGCTCAGATGTACTGTCTGCTCTTGTGGCGCAGAGTGGTAAGGCAGCCGCCTGAAAGCTTTGCCCATGAGGTTGGGAGTTCGATCCCAGCAGCCAGCTCAAGGTTGACTCAGCCTTCCATCCTTACGAGGTCGGTAAAATGAGTACCCAGCTTGCTGCTGGGGGGTAAACGGTCATGACTGGGGAAGGCACTGGCAAACCACCCCGTATTGAGTCTGCCATGAAAACACTAGAGGGCGTCACCCCAAGGGTCAGACATGACTCGGTGCTTGCACAGGGGATACCTTTACCTTTTACTGTCTGCTCAGGTTCCCCTCTTCGGTGGAGATGCTGCCAAGGATAGCAATATGGCAGAGATTCTCATTGCAGGCAGTAAATGCAGCCGGAACTGCCCTGAATCAGAATGTAGATCCCTCACGGCTATCCTCATGTGACCCTTTCCGACAGGGGATATAATTTCTGTGCTCCTGGTGGCTGTTTGGGGGCAGGGCCTGAGTGGGGAAAGCATCACTGATGCACTGATGTCACTTCCAGGTGTGATGTCACTGCGTGCATGCCCACACACAGTCTTAAGTGTCCCACAAACACTGGTAAACACCATTGAGATTTGATCAGCTCCTAAATCAGTGGTTCTCAACCTTCCTAATGCCACGACCCTTTAACACAGTTCCTCATATTGTGGTGACCCCAACCATAAAATTACGCAAGTGTTCTTTCCCAGAAATTAAACTGAAACTGACCAAGGGTGTGAAGATCCATTGTTCATGATTGTATATAAATTGGTTTCTTTCCGGGGTTTCTCAGTTCAGTTCTGCCTCTTGTCCCACCATGCTGATCCCGCTCTTTTCCGCTGCTCTAGAAAGACGTACACTCTATCTCAATCTGCCCCGCAAGGCTGTTGTGTGATGGTGTCCCCCACCCAGCCAAGCTGCTCGCCCTGCCACGACCCCTGTGAAAGGGTCGTTCGACATGCAAAGGGGTCCCGACCCCCAGGTTGAGAACCACTCTCCTAGAGTGTCTTTGGGGGTAACAGTGACATTTAAACATTGTGCCTTTGTCATTGTTCCCCCCCTCCCCATTTTCCTTCCACTGCTCCCTTGAGAAATGGAGGGAGGAAACAGGATTTCCCCCAATGGGCACTATTAATACCCCTTTCTTCCCCTCTCATTTTAGGGTGGGAAGGGCGTGTTCTGTCTCCCACTACCTGTTTCCAGGATGGTGGCAGAATACTAGATTGAGATCTTGCCACCCGATCTTTAAATTTAAGAGGGGTGTGTGTATGTGATTTTGCCGCTTCCTGCTTCAGGTGGTGAATGGAGCAATGAAGTTGATCTATTCCAGGGGTAGTCAAATTGCGGCCCTCCAGATGTCCATGGACTACAGTTCCCATGAGCCCCTGACATCTGGAGGGCTGCAGTGTTCGCTGGCAGGGGCTCATGGGAATTGTAGTCCACGGACATCTGGAGGGCCGCAGTGTTCGCTGGCAGGGGCTCATGGGAATTGTACTCCATGGACATCTGGAGGGCCACAGTGTTTGCTGGCAGGGGCTCATGGGAATTGTACTCCATGGACATCTGGAGAGCCGCAGTGTTTGCTGGCAGGGGCTCATGGGAATTGTAGTCCAGTCCCCCAGCATGCTATCCAATAGGGCCGCAGTTTGACTACCCCTGATCTATTCTTTGGGTGACCTTTTTCTTTTCCTTGGAAACCTAGGAAAATGGACGGGACGCGGACGCCGCGAGACGAGAGGAGGAGAGCTCAGCACAACGAAGGTGGGCAAGCGGAACTGGATCTCCATTTTTCTATAAATATGATTTTATTTTTGTATTCTGCTCCTCCCTGGCTGGCTCTAGGATTTTTTTTCCCTTTTGGCCACACTGACTCACTGCTGTCCCCAGACCCCTCCAAAGGGGCTTGGATGGCTGTCGAAGAAGTCAGGTGTCCACGCCGCACCTCCGGATGTCATTTGCCTTGCTAATCTTTTGAAAGCTGGCTCCTGTTTAGTGTTCCCAGGAAGCGTAAACCCACCAAGAGGATGGACTAATCTGAAGTAGCGGAACAAAATGGGAGTCCAGCGGCACCTTTAAGAGCAACAAAGCTTTACTGTCATGCTGCATAACAGTTGTGATGCTGTTTACTAATTTGCTCCTAATTTATTCTCTCTTTCTGTACTCTGATGTTTCTTGTTACATTGTCTAAGAAAGCGGGCGTTCACACAAAAGCTCACATCTTGAATATATCTTGGTTGGCCTTAAAGGTGCCACTGGGCTCAAATTTTGTTCCACAATGAGGAGCACACATAAAAGTCCCGCATTAACTGCAACATAAAAAGCACATGAATAGATGTTCAGCCATATGCTCCAAACCATCATATCTGCACTATGGTACTTTTCAGAGTTATGTATTTAAACCAGAATATGGATGTTATTGCAAAAGCAGATCACAACCACCAATAGACAATTATTAAAGAGGCCCACCTGAGCTTCTCTGGTCTTAAGACACCTCCTGCCACCTGTGGGCTGTCACCTGGCTGCAGTGCCAGCTGGTCCTTTCCCCCTTTTCTGGTTTATATCGAAGAAACATTGCATGGCTTTAGCATGCACTGGTTGCGTGCAGTGCTGCAGTGGTTAGGAGCAGAGGCTTCTAATCTGGGAAGCCGGGTTTAATTCCCTGCACCTCCACGTGCAACCAGCTGGGTGACCTTGGGCTAGTCACAGCCCTGATAGCACTGTTCTGACCAAGGTGGGATTTGCCCACGTCTGACATTTCCAACAGCAGGGTTATGCTGCTTTCATTCCCCTCTTTGTCCCCAGTGGAGCGGAGGAGGCGGGACAAGATCAACAATTGGATCGTTCAGCTGTCGAAAATCATTCCAGACTGCAACACCGACAACAGCAAGACTGGAGCGGTGAGGGTCTCCGCAGGGCAGGGCAGGGGTAGCAGGGAGGAGGCCTTGGCTGCCGTCTGGAGGAGGTGGTCCCAAAGGGTGGCAGAGAGCTATCTTGCCCCTTCTTGACTGCTGTGTTGCAGGGAAGGTTTTTGAATTCAGTTGGGGGAGGGCTGAGCTCTTTTTGAAGAGCCAGCTTGGGGTAGAGGTTGGGAGTGTGGACTTCTAATCTGGCAAGCCGGGTTTGATTCCCTGCTCCCCCACATGCAGCCAGCTGGGTGACCTTGGGCTTGTCACAGCACTGATAAAGCTGTTCTGACTGAGCAGGAATATCAGGGCTCTCTCAGCCTCAAATCCCTCACAGGGTGTCTGTTGTGGGGAGAGGAAAGGGAAGACGACTGTAAGCCGCTTTGAGACTCTTTCAGGTGGAGAAAAGAGGTATATAAGAACCAATTCTTCTTCTCAGCCTTACCACCCTCACAGGATGACTGTTGTGGGGAGAGGAAAGGGAAGGCAATTGCAAACTGTTTTGAGACTCCTTTGGGTAGAGAAAAGTGGCATATAAGAACCAATTCTTTGATTCCCCGCTCCCCCACTTGCAGCCAGCTGCGTGACCTCAGGCTAGTCACAGTTCTCTTAGAGCTGTTCTCAAACCGCAGTTCTCTTAGAGCACTCTCGACCCCAATGCTGTAGGGAGAGCAAGGGGAAGATGTAAGCTGCTTTGTGACTCCTTCATGTAGTAAAAAGCAGGGTATAAAGAAATAATCTCTTCCTTGTTCTCCTTTCCCACCATCCCCACTCCTCATGCTAAGTTCATGGCCACTGCTTCTCCCCATGTCCTTGCTGTAGGTGCACCTTTGGACACCCAATTTCGTGCCAAGGGACCTGTGGCAAAAAGTAGTGCCTGGAGATTGCAGGGCAGAAGGGGAAGCTTGAGAGGAGGGCCACAAGGATCTGGGGGGGGGCACCTCAGTGGGGAGCAATGGGGAGGCCCCCAGGAACCGTGGGATGTGCACCCTTGTGGATACTTTGGGGCGTATATTGTTTGCCACTCCCATCTCTTATGAGGGAAGAGGGGACCGTCTGGCCCTTCTCCGGAGAGGGCTGCGGCTCAGCGATGGAGCCGTTGTGGGGTCCAAGACAACTTCTGCTCCCCCCTCAGAGTAAAGGCGGCATCCTCTCCAAAGCCTGTGACTACATCCGGGAGCTACGCCAGACGAATCAGCGCATGCAGGAAACCTTCAAGGAGGCCGAGAGGCTGCAGATGGATAACGACTTACTACGGCAGCAGGTGGGCCTTGGTGGTCGTGGGCCGCATCCTCTCCCTCCAGGGTCGGGGAGCAAAGTAGATCAGGGGTAGTCAAACTGCGGCCCTCCAGATGTCCATGGACTACAATTCCCAGGAGCCCCTGCCAGCGTTCGCTGGCAGGGGCTCCTGGGAATTGTAGTCCATGGACATCTGGAGGGCCACAGTTTGACTACCCCTGAAGTAGATAGAGGCCCATCCGTTGCCACGGGGACCAAACAGAACCTCCATATTAAAGAGCCCCTGAACGCCGGCCGCTGGGGAGCTGTAATGTCGGGGAGGCCTCAGCCTCCGTACCCCACGTATATTATTGTTGTTACTATTATTATCATTATTATTACCGTTATTACTATTAGTGCTATTAATTAGGTTTGTTGACAGCTGCTCTCCAGCCAGCCGGCTCGCAGCGGTTGGCAACCAAATAAGTCAAACAACAATAAAATAGCCATGATCACGGTCAGGAATAAAAGCTGGTAGCATCCGGTTGGCCACTGCAGGCGAGCAAGACGCCAGACGCAGAGGCCCGTTCAGCAGATCTCGCCGAGCGTAGCTTACCCACAGGCCCTCGCCCGCAGCCTGTCGAGCGTTACGGCTCTGTGGAGCGGTGCAGCCCTCGTAGGCCTCGGACTTGGCAGCAGCCACTAACTTTTCTTTCTTTCCCTCTCGTTCTCCCCCCCCCTGCTCCTGCCAAGATCGAAGAACTGAAGAACGAAAATGCACTTCTGAGAGCCCAGCTGCAGCAGCACGGGATCGAGATCGTGGGAGACACCCCGGGGCAGTAACACCCCCCCCCTCCAAATGACACATGCACACTGCCTCCCCCCCACACACACACACACGGGATCTCCACCTCCACGTCCCTTTTATATAGCGCAAAGAGACCCTTTCCCCCTCCTCTGAGTGAACCTTGCCTCAGCCCCTCCTCCCCCAAGGTGGGGAAGTCAGAGGGGAGGGGGGAATTGAGGGAGGGGGAAGGAAATCCAGCCATGTGACGTATTAGCCACGCCGGCCCAGCCCTTCTTCTTTTCCCAAAAGGATCCTCCAACGTCCGTGTCCTTTTTCTTTCCTGATTTCTTCTCCTCCCCCCCCCCCCGGCCCTTCTCTCATCCTTTACTTAGGATACGGTAAGATTAAAGAGATGACAGCTGCATTTTTAAAAAAATAGTAGACTCTTAACACTTCTTTTCCTACTCTGCTGGATCTCTGGAGCAAGGACCCTTCAAAACGGGGCCCTTCAAGCTGTCCGGTTGCGTCTTCTCTTCTTCCCTGGCCCTTCAAGCTGTCCGGGGCCCTTCAAGCTGTCCAGTTGTGTCTTCTCTTCTTTCCTGGCCCTTCAAGCTGTCCGGTTGTGTCTTCTCTTCTTCCCTGGCCCTTTGAGGATTTCTCCACCTGGCGGGAAGCAGGCACCTAGTGAGGCTGGGCTTCTGGCCACCGAACTGAGCGGCCGGGAGCTTGGGCAGCTGTACGGCCCCCGCATCTTGTGGGTGATTCTTCAAGAGAGGGTCTCGGACACTACACCCTCTTTGGCTCACTTCTCGTCGGAGGCTCCCACGTGCAAAAACAAGCCCTGCTCACGTTTCCTCGCTCTCTTTGCGTGCTAGTGGACACCCGTAGACGGTTGTGTAAAATCCAACTGCCCTGCTGGCGCAGGCCAATGGCTTGCATGGTCAGGACCGGTCAACTGCGACCGAGACGACCTTGTGCGTGCCAGCAGGAGAACAAAGCAGCAGGCTGCAGAGATGTTTGACCAGGCAAGATCGCGGAAAACTCCAAGCGGTGATTCCCAGCCTTTGCATAAAACCTCGGTGCAAGTAGAAAGCTAACTCTGCAGAGAGAAAACTTCTCTCTCCTTTGCTGGCTACGCTGGCTTTCAAGTAGCAGGGAGGGTGGGACATAGGCTAACGCTGCCGCTGGTGATCCTCCGCTGGATGGTACAGTCAGCATTTCTTGTCTAACGCCTATCTCAGTCTCTCGCACGTGTAAACCGAGCATGTCTGGATAGGCCTAAAGCAAGGGAATGAAGCAATAGAATAAGCTGCCCCACTTGGGATTGTATTTGAAGGATCCCATTTTGGAATAAAACTCCCTGCAGGTAGAAAACCAGTAAACAAGGCATGTTCTATTTTCTGCTTGCGGGGAGTGTTTTATGCAAAGGCAATACTTGTCGCTCGGAAGCCTCCCCTGCTTGTTTGAAATGGTGCACTCCCTTCTGCCACCCCAATTCCACTACATTTCCCTTTACGTGTGAACCTGACCCGCCTCCCCTTTTTCCACAGGGCTCTGGCCACAACTAGATGTTGCTGGATTGTAATCCTGGGGGCTCAGATACACAAAACTTTCTTCCGTCTTTTTAACTTTTTCCTCCCTTTTTATTGTCTCACTTGAAAGCACTGCTTCTGATCAGCTGTCACCTATTTTTTTTGGGGGGGGGATGCAGGTATAAGTTTGATTTTACTCCCATTTGGGGGGGAAAGTGCACATAGCCTGTATTTGTTTTTTGGGGGTATTTTTTCTCCCTACTGAGGGTAAAAGCGGTTCAGGGGCAGGTTTTCCAGAGAATATGCAGGTGGAGGAGGGGTTAAAATCACCCCACATCTTCTCCTCTAATGCTTAATCAAGCAATCTTCCAGGCTACATATGAGTAAGAATCGAGAAAAAGGTCAAGACAGTGTGAGTCCGTCATTGTGTCTTTCCCCCCTAACTCAAACCACTCTGTTTCCACATTTCCCCTGCATTTTGTAACATTTGTTTAGCGCACTGGAGAAGCAATTCCCCAAAAGCTTCTATCCCCTTTCCTTTTTTTGTTTCAATTAGTTTTTTGGGGCGCTTTTTTTTTTTTTTTTTTGTATAGAGGTACGTTGTTTGTAAAATAGCTGAAACCCGGCCGAACGACAGAAAAATTTTAGTGGTGGATTGGCTTGACAGCAGGGTTGCTTTGTTTTTCTTGTGTTTTTGATATTATATAATTTTTTTAATTAAACGTCAGCAGTGTTTTAGGACTTCAGGTTAAAAAAGGAAAGAAAAAAATAAATCCAGAGATGAATTTTTAAAAGACGCAATTACGGATCTCTGCGGGTGAGGTGGTCACCCTCTCCCCCTCCCTGGTTCCAAGCAGTTCTTTTTTTTTTAAGGGAATATGAAAAGAATGGCTCTAGACAAACTTTGTAATATAGCAAGGCTCTTAGGTTTCTTTTTTTAATATATATGCATAAATCTATATATCAGACCCCCCCCCCCCCCCCCGAAAACAAAACCAGGATTGCAACCGGAATTGGGAAAATCTTTGGATCGCTTGGACCCACTCTGACCCCGGGGAATGTGAGCTGGAAGGAAGAGACTTCAAATCACAGGAAAGAAAAGCAAAAAAAAAAAAAGATGTTTTTTTTTTTGTCAAAAATGAAGGTGTGAGTTGGCTTGAAGAGTTTTGATTGTTGGAAAGTAGGAGATAATTCTGTTTATATATAAAAGAGAAAAAAAACCTGCACAGAAAGAAGATTGCTGCCTGTGATCATTTTTGGGAGGGGACAGCATCAGCTGGAGGTAGGGATTGGGAAGGAATAGAATTCTTCTGTACATTCTGTTTCCACCAGTGCTACTCCTGCAGATGCAGTTGCAAGGGTCCAGATACACATAGAATCATAGAGTTGGAAGGGACCTCCGGGGTCATCTAGTCCAACCCCCTGCAAAATGCAGGACACTCACAACCCTCTCGCTCATCCCCTGTCACCTGCCACCCCCTTGAGCCTTCACAGAATCAGCCTCTCCGTCAGATGGCTATCCAGCCACTGCTTAAAAATTTCCAAAGATGGAAAACCCACCACCTCCCGAGGAAGCCTGTTCCATTGAGAAACCGCTCTGACTATCAGGAACTTCTTCCGGATGTTTAGACAAAATTTCTTTTGAATTAATCTCACCCATTGGTTCTGGTCCATCCCTCCAGGGCTCATCCCATCCTGTCCCCTCTCTTGCTATCTGCCTATATTCATAACGCAATTTCATTCTGGAAAACGAAAGTTCTGTTCCATTCCGAAGCCTCACATTCACTCTGGCAGAGGCTGAAAACGCCCTCCTGTGGGCCTCAGCAAACCAGGCTAAGGATTTCTGAACTAAGGAAGGTGAAGGGTGTGAACCAGAAGTGATGCATCTTGGCCTACTCATCAATGAGCTTTCGGTTGCTCATGATGCTTAGATACATCTCAGGTTCCTGGCAGTAGTCTTGTGTGACCGAGAGGAGGGGAGAGACGAAGGAACGTCCGTACATCCTCTGTCCTGCCCGTTTCCCCATCTCACGTCCAGTTTGGGGCCTGTTTCCAGCAATGGATCTGCCCCTTCCCCGCCTTCCTCAGTTGTGACCCTCCAGGCCAGGGGTAGTCAAACTGTGGCCCTCCAGATGTCCATGGACTACAATTCCCAGAAGCCCCTGCTAGCGAATGCTGGCAGGGGCTTCTGGAAATTGTAGTCCATGGACATCTGGAGGGCTGCAGTTTGACTACCCCTGCTCCAGGCTATCACAGCCACACAGAGGAGTCCTGGAAGGCTTCACACCTTCCCCTAATCCTACCTGTCCAAGCGATGCTGCAGCTCTAGGCCTATTTCCCCGTTGCAAAGCATGCAGGGAAGAGTCAGTCCAGTAATGTCTTAAGAGATTAACCAAATTTGGGGACTGTAAGCTTGCTTTGGCATGTCAGCAAAGGTTGCTATTTGCAGTGTTAGGTTTCATCCACTCAGCTTCAGATGGGGGAACGGTAGCCTTTTTGAAGAAACACAAGCTGGTGTATCCCTTTTCTGCAACTTCTGCCTTTTATATTTGTATGTTTCCAGCCCTCTTTCACACGGAGTTGAGGGAGATCACCCAGTCGACTGATGGACATTCAAGGAATAATGCAGCAGGATTAGGGCTGGGGAGTCAAAGAGGAGTCTGGGATTGGGACAGAAGCAAAGCAGAAGTATTAACACTGAAATGACGCAAAATTCCACAGCCAGATCCTGGCAAGCAATACGGAGTGGTACAGACCACAGTCCCTAACTTGGTGAATCATTCAGTAGAATGCAGCTCTCTTGCCTGTGCAGAAAAGCCCGTGACTCCTGGCCGTGTGCCCTGGACAGCCGGCAGATGTGCTGAAGATCCACCTTGTGGTCAAAACACCTGCTGGCAGGTCTAAATTTGGGAAGGTCCAGCAAACCAGGATCTGCTGGTTGGTGCCAAATCTCTCAGATCTTGGATTGTTTCTTCAGTAACGTGTGGTCTGGAATAGGCTTGTTAAGCAGGGGCCCGATTCGGCTTCGGTGTCCATTAAAGTCAATGGCGCCATTGATTTTAATGGGAATTCCAGTGTTCCTGCCTTTCCCGGGGCCTGGGAGGGTGGGAGTTCCGGTTACAGCCTCCAAACCTTCAGGGTTGCTCCGAGAGGCTCTTTCCTGATGCCCCTCCAAATTCCCCGATGATAGGACCATGGAGCCCTCGTCCAGGGGCTTCAAAAGAGGTTGCCCCCATATCTCCTATCCAATGAAGATTCTGTCCCATTGGATAAAATGGAGCAACAGGATGTTCCTAGGTGGACCATCCGTTTGCGAATCATTGCTGAAGGACAGTGTTGCAATACCAATCTAAGACCTGAGGGCAGTGGTGATGTGTCTTCTGTGACCTCTCGAGGAAGTTTTTACTCTGTCATGTTAAGACTTCCTTAAAGAATTCTGGTCCTCTGTACCCACCTCCATCAGCAGCAGGACTGGCATCAGCATACATTGAGGCTTCCGATGGGGCTCATGAACCCCACACCTCCCCAGCATCTCCAGGGAAGAGGCAGCTGCAAGGGCAGGTGATAAGAGGGAGGGGTGGGGGAAAGACACAGGAATGGGGGCCAGGAAGTGGAAGGGGGCCTGGTGGTAGACAGAGGACAGTCAGGGGGCCTCAGCATTATCTGCCCCACCCCAATAATACCCCTAGAACTGGCCTTGGACAGCAGGGTGGATGTTAGATTTTAATTTCCTCTCATCCCTCGATGCCTGCCCCCCCTCCTTTCTGGCATTGCCACCTCCCTCTGGACTCAGGCCCTGTAATAATAGTGCCCTTGAACTGCTCAGACAATGCATGAGGGGCACCCTGGCACACACACCCCAGGGAGGGGGCAGCAGGACAGGCTGACTACAGGATGGAGGTCAATGGCAAAGGGCGTGGCCAGTCTGCCCATCCCCTTCTGTGTTTGGGGCCAGCTGCAACCTGTGATCCTTGGCATCTCAGATGGGAAGAGGGGGGCAAAGAAGGTTTGAATTGCAGCCCTCTCTGGCTGGTTTGCAGGCAGTCAGGCAAAGAGGTCTGAGTTGACAGAGATTCCTCAGAGATCCCACACTGTGGCAAACTTGGACCTTGGATGTCCTTTTTGTTTTCTTCCATGGAGTGTTTCAGGGTGGAGTCTTAAAAGCAGGGGAAGCCAGTTGGAGTCGGCTTGGTGAGGTGACTAAGAGCAGTGAGCTCTAATCTGGGGTACCGGGTTTGATTCTCTGCTTCTCCACACGAAGCCAGTTGCTTGGCCTTTGATCAGTTACAATTCTCTCAGAGCTCTCTCAGCCCATCTGCCTCACAGGAGAGGGAATTAGCCCCTGAATACTGTATGAATAGGAATAAGAATAGCCCTGAATACTATGAATGGTGTGGCAAGTTGCCCCCCACCGTTTCTATTTCAAAAAAACTTGGCTGGTGGCCAGGGACTTTGCAGGTGCTTTCACCTGTCCTGGCCATTTGGGTACCAAAGTGCCTTAGCCCAAAACCAGCCAGGTTTTTTTCCTCTGCTGTGAAGAGAAAAGAGAGTCACTAATCCCTTGCTCACCCTCCCTTTCAAATGTTGATTGGCCTGACCAGGAAACAGGCACCTGGAGTTGGGGGGAGGGAGAGTTCCTTCCTCCCAGACTTCCTAGAAGAGGAGCTGTCCATGGGAGGGGACAGGAAACTATTTCTACGGCTGACCAGAGTAAAATGTGGTACTTTTGCCTGCTGACCATGGGAGCAGGAGGTTGCTCTAATGAGAAGAGGTGAGCAGCCATCTTGGACATGTGGCTGCAGGTAAGCTGATAACGCAATGAAAACTTTGGAAACTTCAGGAAAGGCACCTGTCCTGTATTTAACATCAGATAGGGCGAGTTTAGCAGTGAGTTGGCTCCATGGCATTCACATGCTGGGGTTGCGGGACACACGGAGGTGAGACTTCAGGAAGAAAGGGGCACCTAGAAGTCCTGGTTTCCCAGCTTGCGGCCCTGTATTGCAGCCAGGTGGTGGCAGTGTGTGTTACCCAGAGGGAGTCCCTTTTGCCGCTCTTCTGGAATTGGCCACCAGCCAGAAGAGGGGGTGAGCAAGTCGGAACAGGCTTTGCAAGGCAAAAGTGGGCCGGTTCTGCTACAAATGCCATGCAGGGAAAAAAAACGGCTGCAGAGCACAATCATGTAGTCCATAAGGTCCATAAGGTCCCTGAACCAGTGGTCACATTCCTCCCCACAGCAAGAAAAATTTTGCCTACTGATCAGTTGTTAAGGACCCAGATGTGAGCCAAGCTGGGTTTTTTCTTGACCAGTTGGTAACCCTCATCTGTTGCTGGTGTTAAAGACACAGCATGAGTTTATCAGTTACTTCCAATAAGCAGACTTTGTTGCAAGAAAATTGCTTTATTGAAATAATCATGAACTGATCGTTATGGGGTCCTTGCTAAGACAAAAGATCCTGCCTTCACAGTTTTGGGCTCAGGTACTTTGGTACCCAAATGGCCAGGACAGATGAAAACACCCGTGAAGTCTATAATCTCTTCAATAGCAAGCTCGGAACTGTCAAAAGCAATTAACTGCCCAATATCCTAGCTTGAATGAGCTGATTAAACTGCCAATTAACACACCTGCTGTTCTCAAAGTACTTTAATGATTTATTGAGCTGTGAGTGATAAGAAATTCTGTAATGTCTAAATATGCTAGTAAAGCTATCTGTACACCGCCCGTGGCGCCACGGGCGCCACGGACTAAATAATTCGTTAAGGGGCCTTGAGGTGGGCTTTGTCCGTGATGAGGAAGGGTCCGGATTGGACCCTTCCTCACGACAGACAATCGGAGGGACCAATCGGCAGGCGCGAAGCGCCTGCCGATTGGTCCCTCCGATTCCCAGCCCCAGCAACTGCGAGCCGCGCGCAGCGCGGCTCGCAGTTGCTCCCGGCCTGACGCGGCGAGAGGCGCAAAGCGCCTCTCACCGCGTCAGGCCGGACCCCAAGGGAGCCGCCGACGCAAACACAAGACTCCAGCCGCCGAGAAGCTGCAGAGAAAAAAAAAACACCCCCAGAGGAGCCTTTCGCAGCTCCAAGCCGGCGCCCACGAGAGCCAGCAGACAAAAACAAACTCCTGTAGGAGCCCTTCGCAGCTCCAAGCCGGCACGCCCACGAGAGCCAGCAGAAAAACATTAACCCTGTAGGAGCCTTTTGCAGCTCCAAGCCGGCGCCCACGAGAGCCAGCAGAAAAAAAAACTCCTGTAGGAGCCTTTCGCAGCTCCAAGCCGGCGCCCAGGAGAGCCAGCAGAAAAAAAAACTCCTGTAGGAGCCCTTCGCAGCTCCAAGCCAGCACGCCCACGAGAGCCAGCAGAAAAACATTAACCCTGTAGGAGCCTTTCCCAGCTCCAAGCCGGCGCCCACGAGAGCCAGCAGACAAAAACAAACTCCTGTAGGAGCCCTTCGCAGCTCCAAGCCAGCACGCCCACGAGAGCCAGCAGAAAAACATTAACCCTGTAGGAGCCTTTCGCAGCTCCAAGCCGGCGCCCACGAGAGCCAGCAGACAAAAACAAACTCCTGTAGGAGCCCTTCGCAGCTCCAAGCCGGCACGCCCACGAGAGCCAGCAGAAAAACATTAACCCTGTAGGAGCCTTTTGCAGCTCCAAGCCGGCGCCCAGGAGAGCCAGCAGAAAAAAAAACTCCTGTAGGAGCCTTTCGCAGCTCCAAGCCGGCGCCCAGGAGAGCCAGCAGAAAAAAAAACTCCTGTAGGAGCCCTTCGCAGCTCCAAGCCAGCACGCCCACGAGAGCCAGCAGAAAAACATTAACCCTGTAGGAGCCTTTCCCAGCTCCAAGCCGGCACGCCCACGAGAGCCAGCAGAAAAAAAAACTCCTGTAAGAGCCCTTCGCAGCTCTAAGCCGCCGCCCACGAGAGCCAGCAGAAAAACATTAACCCTGTAGGAGCCTTTTGCAGCTCCAAGCCGCCGCCCAGGAGAGCCAGCAGAAAAAAAAACTCCTGTAGGAGCCCTTCGCAGCTCTAAGCCGCCGCCCACGAGAGCCAGCAGAAAAACATTAACCCTGTAGGAGCCCTTCGCAGCTCCAAGCCAGCACGCCCACGAGAGCCAGCAGAAAAACATTAACCCTGTAGGAGCCTTTCGCAGCTCCAAGCCCGGCACGCCCACGAGAGCCAGCAGAAAAAAAAACTCCTGTAGGAGCCCTTCGCAGCTCCAAGCCGCCGCCCAGGAGACCCAGCAGAAAAAAAAACTCCTGTAGGAGCCTTTGGCAACTCCAAGCCGGCACGCCCAAGAGAGCCAGCAGAAAAACATTAACCCTGTAGGAGCCTTTCGCAGCTCCAAGCCGGCACGCCCATGAGAGCCAGCAGAAAAAAAAATCCCCTGGAGGAGCCTTTCGCCCCTTCAAGCCGGCGCCCTGGGAGCCCCGGCAGCCGCCCACAGCGCAGCTGCTGGGTGCTCCCTGCCCTCATGGCCCCAGAACACAATGGAGCCGCCGGGAAAGCCGCAGAAGAACAAAAAAATGCAGAGGAGACGCCGCCCGCCTCCTCTTTCAGGTAGCCTGTCCCTCGCTCTGTCCCTCGCCTGCCGCTCGCTCTGGTCCCCACCTGCTAGCGCCCATTGTCTTCTTCAAACAATGGGCTTTTTTACTAGTCAATTATAAATCACAACTATTATTCTCAAAGTCTAAAAAGTTCCTTAGTTCCCTAGCTTGTGTGCTGAACTATAAAGTACAATGAATTATTGAAAAATTACAAAATACAGAATACACAATATTAGAAATGCAGACATATATAGGAAAACACGTTGAGTTCAGAATTTAAACCATTTGGAATTAAAAGGTTACACCTAATATATATATCTGGCTTCTAGCTGCAATAAAGCCTTCTGAATATTAGTAACATTATGATGTGTTTTTTTTAATTGATCACAATTTTTAAAAAAATCTTCCAAAGAATGGCTGAAACCAAAGGTGCTGTAAGTATCTTAGGATTAATTTTTGAGTGGTGTTCAATATTTCTTTGACGTACTGGTCTCTTGGACATCCATATGTACATTTTAGAACATGAACAGGTGACCCAATATATTGTATTTTTAGTAGAACAGGAAGGAAGGAAGGAAGGAAGGAAGGAAGGAAGGAAGGAAGGAAGGAAGGAAGGAAGGAAGGAAGGAAGGAAGGAAGGAAGGAAGGAAGGAAGGAAGGAAGGAAGGAAGGAAGGAAGGAAGGAAGGAGGGGGAGGTGGTGGTGGTTCTTATATGCCGCTTTCCCCAGAACAGAGCACTGTGAGGTGGGTGAGGCTGAGAGAGCCCTGATATTCCTGCTGGGTCAGGAAAGCTTTATCCTTGCTGTGGTAAGTCCAATGTCACCCAGCTGGCTGCATGTGGAGGAGCGGGGAATTGACCTCGGCATGCCAGATTAGAAGTCCGCACTCCTAACCGCTACACCCAACTGGCTTGAGAATTCCTGCTGTACGTCCCTGCTGCAAGACAAGAAATGTTCTTCAGAGGTGGTTTATCACGGCCTGCCTCTGCGTAGTGACCCTGGGCTTCCTTGGTGATCTCTCATCCAAGTACTAATCAGGGTTGACCTGGCTTAGTTTCCAAGATCAGCATAGCCTGGGCTGTCCTGCTCAGGGCCTGCAACAGATATAGAACACGGAGTCCGCATGAGAATCACCAGCCACTAACTCTGAGGTGTGCTGGACTAAAACGAACATTAACTAGAAAGGCAAGTTGGAAAAAAATATCGCACAGTGCTTGAATATGAAAACGGTTTGTTGAAACATATTGGGCAGGCTTGCAGTCCCGGCGATGAGTGAAGGGTTACGGCACATTGTGCACAAATGGCTCCGTGTCTGGGAAATAACCTGGAAACCAGGGTTCCCTCTGAGCTGTGTGTGTAAGTGGCCGCCTATTGACGCAGGAAGCCCCGCTGGACAGCAATCTGGAAGGTCTTGCATTGCCTCTTGTCCATTTTAAGATGACAGCAGAAAAAAAGTTAAAAATTGGCTCTCTGTTTGCAGTGTGGCCTCAGGACATGAGATGAACATGCAGTTGCTTGACTAAGAAAGGGAGCCAGTTTGATGCAGTGGTTAGGAGTGCAGACTTCTAATCTGGCAAGCTGGGTTAGATTCTACATTCCCTCACATGCAGCCAGCTGGGTGACCGTGGGCTGGCCACGGCACTGATCAAGCTGTTCTGACTGAGCAGTGATATCAGGGCTCTCTCAGCCTCACCCACCTCACAGGGGGGAGAGGAAAGGGAAGGCGACTGTAAGTCGCTTTGAGACTCCTTCGGGTAGAGAACAGCAACATAGAATCCTAGAATCTTAGAGTTGGAAGGGGCCATACAGGCCATCTAGTCCAACCCCCTGCTCAACGCAGGATCAGCCAAAACATCCTAAAGCCCAAAGCATCCTAAGAACCGATTCTTCTTCTTCAGTAATATCAGGGCGCTCTCAGCCTAACCAACCTCACAGGCTATCTGTTGTGAAGAGGGGAAACGAAAGGAGATTATAAGCCGCTTTGAGATTTGTTCGGGAAGAGAAAAGTGGCATATAAGAACCAACTCTTCTCCAGTAATCTTAGGGCCCTCTCAGCCTCACCTCTCTCACAGGGTGTCTCTTGTGGGGAGAGGAAAGGGAAGGTGACTATAAGCCGCTTTGAGACTCCTTCGGGTGGAGAAAAGTGTCATATAAGGACCAACACTTCTTCTTCATCATCTTCTTCTTCACAGTTCTTTGTGTGCTGAGGATTTTGGGGTTGTGGTTTCCCGCACCTTTTTTCTAAAAATTGTATGTAGCTTTATGCATATTTGAATTTTGTTACTGAATTGTCTCATGTTTGTACAAATTCATTTGTGATCTTCTGAATACTATTGTTGATGCTCATACACAGTGGCTCTTGCCTCATTTTTTCTGTAACTATGAGCTGCAGCTGTTTTTTTCCACAACTGTGGTTCCCACAGTTTTGAAGGGCAGAATTCATGATGTTGTACACCTCTTGAGGTGTTATCCCTCCTCCCTCTTGGGCTATTTCCACAAACCCCAAATCTCCAGGGGTTTCCCAACCCAGAGTTGGCAAGCCAACCATCAACAAAGTAGAAAGTGGGTAGCCACACTGTGAAATAAAACAGCATATTAAACTGGTGTGTGTTCACCTCCTGGTTAGGGGGATGGACCCTCACCAGGGGTCCTGCCTATAAGCTAAGTTCTGTCCAGAGCTAGTATTGGGCTTGGTATCCAATCTCTGGTAAGCACTGTCCTCAAACATTCAGAATTTGCCAGTCTCTAGTGCAGGGATGGCTAGAATGTGGTTCTCCAGATGTCCATTGACTACAATGACCATGAGCCCCTGCCACGCTGGTAATTGTAGTCCATGAACATCTGGAGAGCCACCGTTTGACTACCTCTGCTCTAGGGCAGGGGTAGTCAACCTGTGGTCCTCCAGATGTGCATGGACTACAATTCCCATGAGCAACTCCCAGCAAACACTGGCAGGGGATCATGGGAATTGTAGTCCATGCACATCTGGAGGACCACAGGTTGACTACCCCTGCTCTAAGGGATACCTGTCTTTCTTGCAGAATTACATGCTTCCCAATAAGAAAATGGCAGATTCAGAGGGCGGGCTCTATGACATCACATCCTGGTGGAGCTTTCTCCCCAAACTCTGCCTGCTACAAATCTCTAGAAAATTCCCAACCCAGAGTTGGCAACCAGTACGTCCTAGTTAGGAATAAAAGGTAGGTAGAAAAAGGGGACTGAGAAAGGAAGGGGTCGAAACAAAACGAGAAGAGTCAGAGCTGAATGGGTGGATGTTTTCTTCTTCAGTCATCGGCAGAAGGCCACTGGATACTCAGTATCAAATTATGCTCATCTGCAGATTTATGATACAAGCCAGTCAACGAGCAAAGGAATGAGGAGGGCTCCTGGGTGTCTGCTGCAGATTTATGGAAATAGGAGCATTTTGGGACCTCCTTTTGCAAGAAGCCAGGTCCAGGGTTCAGCTACTCAGGCCTGATTCTGTACCTCTTTTGGGAGTCAAGTAAATGCCCTTCTTCTCTAAGCAATTGGATTACGTTCAAGAACCTTTTGAGAATTTGTTCCTGACATAGTTCACATTTACCTTAAATTTGTCCAGCGTTTGATCTTTGGATCCCAAAAGGTACACACAAGCCTACTATGATGCATTGTCGATTACATCACACAAAAACTTCTTATAAGAGTCAAAGTTGCTATGTATCAATGTTACAATTGATCTCTGGGTGACAGAGATCAGCTGGTAGCCAATTTCAGTCCCTCCCCTCCCGAAACCCCACCCTTCTCATGCTCCACCCCCCAAATATCCAAGTATTTCCCAAGGCAAAGCTGGCCACCCTAACTTGAATGAAGGAGAACATATTTGTGTGTGTGTCCGCACGCTAATTGGAAAATCACAGTCAAAGTCATGAGGTCAACATGTTTTTAATTCCAAGGAAAAGAAGGAAAAAAAACAAGACACAAAGTGAAACGCTGAAGAAATAAACCAGTAGACATCGAGGGAAGAGGGGAGCAGCTTGGAGGACCGTGTGGGGAGGCTGAGGTTCGTGTGTGGGGCTGGAACGGGGAGCTGTCAGAAATGGCAGCAGAAACCGCATCCTTTTAGGTCACAGCAGAAGCAGCACAACTCACAGTCTATGGAGGAGCTGGTGGAGCGCTTGGACCTCTGTAGAAAAGCCTGTAGTGGGAAGAGGAAAGCTTTGAACACCCCGGTGCCTCCTTGTCCCAGATAAAGAGGGCCCAACCCCATCCAATCAGAATAACATCTGGAAAAGGAGGGAATGTAAAATGCGATGAAATCATGAACAGCCTCTATTGTTAGGGGGCTAGCTATTTTCTGGCCCAAACAGGGATGCCAGCCTCCAGGTGGGACCTGGGGATCCAGCTCGGTCATTCATACAGCACTTTAAACCTGCCAGTGCACAGACCCTGCCAAGGACTATCTATGGTGTAGGGCAGGGGTAGTCAAACTGCGGCCCTCCAGATGTCCATGGACTACAATTCCCAGGAGCCCCCTGCCAGCATTCGCTGGCAGGGGGCTCCTGGGAATTGTAGTCCATGGACATCTGGAGGGCCGCAGTTTGACTACCCCTGGTGTAGGGTGTCCATATTCCCTCTTGGGCCAGGAAAAAGTGACCTGACCTAATGGGTCATTCTCTGAAACTTGCCACTATTTGTTTTTGAAACATTTTGCTTCTTAGAGCCTCTAAACACGTGCAGAGAGCCAGTTCTAAAGGAAGTATTTATCTGAGGAGTACACAGGCAGGCAAAGCTGTACCCATTCTCCTCCTTGCAGTTTCAGTACCATCAAACAAATTTTAAAAACCTGGGAGAATTCCCACCCTCTGAAAGACTGGAAACCTTCTTCCCTAACTATTTCTCTTAGGGCCACATTGCCCCCCCTTGCGTCCACAGTGGAATATTTCAACCCAGCCTCAGGACCGATCTTACCTGCAGGCCAGAAGTCTCAGCTACGCCCTCTTCTGCATTGTGTGTTTCCGAGCTCGCTAGTTCTTTGTTGACTTGGGTCTGCAAACAGAAAGAAACACAGAGATCTGTTTTAGCTGCTCTGTTTTGGCCAAGGGAAAATTCTGTAAATTTCACAGCATAGTTCAGAAGTGGATTTGGCTGCCTAAGGATGTGGTGAGCTCCGCCTCAATGGCGGTCCTTAAGCACCACTGGACAGTTACTTATCTTGGATGCTTGAGGCTGATCCTGCATTGAGCAGGATGTGGGACTACATGCCCTATGTGGCCCCTTCCCACTCTAGGATTCTGAGTTTAGTTCAGCAGTGGGATGGGATGCCTAAGGGAGCTCCCCCTCCCTGGTGGTCTTCAGGCAGCAGCTGGGCAGATACTTATCCTGGATGCTTTAGGTTGATCCTGCATTGAGCAGGGGGATGGACTAGATGGCCTGCATCATGGAACCATAGAATCATAAAGTTGGAAGGGGCCACACAGGCCATATAGTCCAACCCCCTGCTCAATGCAGAATCAGCCCAGAGCATCCAAAAGCATCCAAGAAAAGTGTGTATCCAACCTTTGCTTGAAGACTGCCAGTGAGGGGGAGCTCACCACCTCCTTAGGCAGCCTATTCCACTACTGATCTACTCTGACGGTGAAAAATATTTTTTCCTGATATCTAGCCTATATTGTTGTACTTGTAGTTTAAACCCATTACTGCACGTCCTTTCCTCTGCAGCCAAAGGAAACAGCATTCTGCCCTCCTCCAAATGACAACCTTTCAAATGCTTAAAGAGGGCTATCATGTCCCCTCTCAACCTCCTTTTCTGCAGGCTGAACATTCCCAAGTCCCCCAACCTATCTTCATAGGGCTTGGTTCCTTGGCCCCAGATCATCCTCGCTGCTCTCCTCTGTACCCTTTCAATTTTATCCACGTCCTTCTTGAAGTGAGGCCTCCAGAACTGCACACAGTACTCCAGGTGTGGTCTGACCAGTGCCGTATACAATGGGACTATGACATCTTGTGATTTTGATGTGATGTCCCTGTTGATACAGCCCAACATGGCATTCACCTTTTTTCCCGCTGCATCACACTGTCTGCTCATATTTAGCTTACAATCCACAAGTACCCCAAGGTCTCGTTCACACACAGTGTTACCTAGAAGCGTATCCCCCATCCAGTAGGCATGCTTTTCATTTTTCTGACCCAGATGTAGAACTTTACACTTATCTTTATTAAATAGCCCTGTCCAATTCTGTGGTTCTATGAGATCTCCCGCCACCTCCTGGCAACCCCATCTAAATTGCTAGATTCTTCTCACCTTAAAGAAGAAGGCATGGAGGCTTTGGGTGGTCATGCTGAAAAGAACGAAGATCAGGCAGGTAAGGTGCAGCTTCATGGTCCTCTCTGTAGTTGGCCTTGATTTGGGTTTTATGTCCTGTTTTGGGTCTATCTTGTTCTTAATTTTCCTCTGGAGAAATTCTGTGATGCTCGAGTGAACAAGAGGTCTGCTTTTATGGACCAGAGAGCCCCTCCCTAGGTTGGAACCGGCCAAATGCACCGTGGTCCAAGAAAGAAAACTTTTGGGAAAGATCACCCTTGAACAAACAGGTCAATACGCTGATGGTGATTGTAGGACTCATATTCTTCAAACATACATAGAAAATCAGGCCAGATTTCCCAATAGGTGTAAATTCAAGTTCCTTAGTCAGTTTTTCCTGGACTTTTACATCATATTCCTGAATGTTTGGCTGGACATGCTTCATGACATTGTTTTGTGGTTCTTAATCTTTAATCCTTCCTGGGGTTTCCCTGAACAGTTTAGAATATTTACTGTAATTTTCTGAGACTTTAAAAAACTAATCACAAAAAAAAAAAAACCTTGGGAACAGAAATGTCCCAGGTTTTGCAAATCTTCTCCCAACTTTTTTGCGACAGGCTGACTCTTGAGGTCCAAAAACCAAGCTTCTTACTCTCAAGACTAGTTACTGAAATGACAGTTACTACTAAATATTGAAGGGACTGAAATACGAAAACAGGCATGCAGACTTTCATTTCATTTTTAAAAAGGTACTTTTACTTATCTGGTAAATTTGGAGATAACTGTCAGTTAACCTATCGGTATATTCAGCAATGAAAGGAAAAGGCCGATTGGTCTGAGGGAATTTCTCCACAAGTAGGGATTTTAACCTGGGTCTCACACATACTAGTCCAGGGGTAGTCAAACTGCGGCCCCCCAGATGTCCATGGACTACAATTCCCAGGAGCCCCTGCCAGCAAATGCTGGCAGGGGCTCCTGGGAATTGTAGTCCATGGACATCTGGAGGGCCGCAGTTTAACTACCCCTGGACTAGTCCAATGCTTTACCCATTAGACCCTGGTGGCAAATCTTTTCCCTTCATCCGTTGATGAATTTCTGTTCCTGATGAATACCTAACATTACTTGGATTGATCCAGTTCAAAATACACAAACCTGATCCTATGAATAAAACACATTTGCCAGTTTCTGTTAAGTTCTGTACTAGGGGCGATTCCACCATTTTTCATGTCCCCACAGGGGACCTTTTAGTGTGGTGGACCTGGTCCACCATTTTTTGCATCCTTTCGGAGGACTCTATCACAGCAGACCCGATCCAAACCAGATTTGTGTGTTTTGGGGGACGCAGCCAGGGCACAAATGCTCCACCTTGTGAGGGGGGGGTACAGTAAGGTGGGATTGTGTGAGAATGCAACCCCGCCTTCCTGCAAATAAAAAAAGAAAGAAAGAAAAAGCATTCTGCTCCATAGGACTATGAAGTGCTGCAGAGCCAACTGGAGAATTTGTGTGTATGTGTGTGTGTGTGTCCTCCTGGCTTCCATAGGATGGGGAGGATCTGGTCCTGGATCCTTCCTGTTCACCCGGGTCTGTACTGGGCTACACCCCTGTTGCCCATAAAGCGCTTAAGGGAATGCAGAAAATAGTTGTGTTCCCTTAAAGCAGGGCAATGGCAGGTTAATGGACGCCAGGCCTAGAAGAGGAGAACGTTTCTTTGAGCCTAGATCTCTAGCTTTGGTCCAGTGCCCCAATAAGGGGTCAAATTCTTAGATGAGCCGGGGTCAGATTCAGGGAGGGCAGGTTTCCATGTTGCTCCATTAGAAAACAAAGCCCCTTAGTGATGTTGGAGTGTGACACCTTTTCACTGGAACCAGCAAACATCCTGATGGAGCTAACCAGTTTTTGGGTTCCACAGAATTCTTCATCCTGTTGGTTGTTTAATAAACTCACATTGAGAGTTGGGGGAAATCAAACACTGGGGGAAACCTCGCAAACACTCTGCAAACAAAAGTGGCTTGGGGAAGGGGTCTCTCTGCATTTGGCCCCGTTTTCCGTAGGGAAGTTCCATTGCTGTGTTTTCATTTGTGCCAAACAACTAAAGCACCACTACCATGGGTTTTACAGGCAAAAAAAAAAAAAAAACTCATGTTTTTCAACCATGGACATTCACATTGGGATACAATTGGGCCTTACTGGCAAAAAAACCCCTCCCTCTGGCCCCATTCCAATGAGTTCGGAGACAGGCATTCCCCTTCCAGGCAGCAGGTGAGATTCCCCTGAGTTAATGTTTGATCACTGCCAAGAACCACTCAGTGGAGGTGTTTGCTCAGAGTCCAGGGCACACAGTCGGTTTGGCGCTCCTCCACTTGGCCTCACATCTTCGAAATTGGCTGGGGACCAGACAAACCTGGATTTGATAGGGTCACCTGAAAAATCCTTGTGTCATGGACCAAGGCGGTCAGAGCTCTTTTTACCTCCACCAAGTGCTCAAATGCATCCTGGGTGGACTTCCAGTGCCTGCTCATGTCACCGAGTAAGCTGTCCTCTGGCACAGTGGTCCCCAACCCCCGGTCCGGGGACCGGTCTCGGTCCCTGGATCAGTCAGTACCGGGCCGCAGCTCTTCCTCTTCCTCCTCCCTGGCTGTTGCATCGGGGGCTGCCCTGCCACTATGCCGCCGGCTCACCTTTGGTACTCTCCAGCGGCTGCCGTGGGGCTGGGGCTCCCCCTTGGCAGTGCCCCCCAGTGGGCGTCAGGAAGTCAGGGGCACCGGTGGGAAAGCAAGTGGAGCAGGGGCTCAGGCGGCGGCAACATCCCTCAGCAAAAGACTACCCCCCCTCCGGGCCTCAGTAAAATTGTCAAGCGTTGACCGGTCCCCGGTGACAAAAAGGTTGGGGGCCACTGCTCTGGCACACCCATCAGTCCCATCCTCTCCCACAGACAATGGCAGTTCCTCAGCCTGCGAGAGAAGTGACCCACGATGTCATGGCATTTCATGATGAGAAGCCAGAACTGGCAGGTCTCAGCATGTAACCTGCTGTTCCTTTCAGAAACCAGCCCCAGGGCCTTCATAACCACAAGGTGGAGAAGGTGGGCCACACAGGAGATGTGCTGAAGGCCCGTGCCCTGGGCCACCACCTTCATGTTCATACCACCATCTGTCACCAAGGATCCCTGGATGACTCTTGCATTGCCGACCCACCCCTCTAGCTGACTCTTGATGGTGGCCCATGTTGTCTGCCATGGGCTGCTCACCAAAGGCCTTGATGTACAGCAAGCCTTGGCGATATCCAGGCCAGCAGCCTTTCCCCCACCAGCACTGGTCGGCCCACCCCCACCCAGGGGCTTGCGAATGTCCCACCAATGAACAGCCGGAGAAAGATGCATGTTGTGCACATGATATAGCATCCAGCTATTTGACATGAAGTACACGGTCCCAGAAGTTTGGGACATCAATGCCTCCTTGTGCACCCCCCCCCCCCCAAGTACGAAATGCATGTAGACAAACTCTAACGGAGGATGCGGAGAAAGCAGAAAGGCAGAAAGGCTCAACGCTTATTTTGCATCTGTTTTTTTCCCCACAGGTCAAAGGGTTTAGGCACATCTAGAGTTGGCAGTAGCCAAGGGATAACGTCTGGGTGACAGATTGACATGGACAGAGAGGTTGTCGAGAGGCATTTAGCTGCACTGCATGAGTTCAAATCCCCTGGTTGTCACTTGTAGGAGGGCAGGATGCTGTTTCCGTTGGCTGCAGGGGAAAGGACGTGCGGTAATGGGCTTAAACTACAAGTACAATGATATAGGCTAGATATCAGGGGAAAAATTTCACAGTCAGAGTAGTTCAGCAGTGGAGTAGGCTGCCTAAGGAGGTGGCGAGCTCCCCCTCACTGGCAGTCTTCAAACAAAGGTTGGATATACACTTTTCTTGGATGCTTTAGGATGCTTAGGGCTGATCCTGCGTTGAGCAGGGGGTTGGACTAGATGGCCTGTGTGGCCCCTTCCAACTCTATGATTCTATTTTTCTGTGAAAATAAGAACAGCCAAGTAGGGAGCCAGCGTGGAGTTTTGGTTAAAGAGTGGCAGACTCTAATCTGGAGAAATGGGGTTGATCCTATAGTCCTCCACATGCAGCCTGCTGGGTGACAATGAGCTAGTCCCAGTTCTCTTAGGGCTCATCTCACATAGCACTTCTGTTAGGGCTCTCTCAGCCCTACCTACCTCACAGGGAGTCTGTTGTGGGTTGAGGAATGGGAGGGTGTTTGTTAGCTGCTCTGGGACTCCTTCGAGTATTGAAAAGCAGGGCACAAAAGGAACAACGCTTCTTCTCCTCCTGCAATATTTAATGGCCTGCTGTCTAACATTAACACTGCCCACAGCTGCTGCCACCAGAATGGCATCGCCTGAATCCAGCAGCCTTCCCGGCCTATCGTGTTTCAGCGTCCTTCAATGGTGGCACCTCTACCCTCTCCTTTGCTCAGAGGGCTCGCTGGGCCTGATGCTGCCAAGGTCCAGGGCAAAGTGCGTGGAAGGGATGGGTTTTTGCCAACCAGAAAAACCCAGGTCGGTTTGCCAAATTCCATCAAGGATGTGAGTCCAAGTGGAGGAACGCCAAACAGACTGTGTGCCCTGGACTCTGAGCAAACACCTCCACCGAGTGGTTCTCGGCAGTGACCACATGTTAACTCCGGGGAACCTCATCTGCTGCCTGGAAGGGGAATGCCTGTCTCCGAACTCATAGAAGCGGGGCCAGAGGGAGGGGATTTTTGCCAGTAAGCCCCAATAGTATCCTAATGTGAATGCCCATGGTTGCAAAACAAGAGGTATTTTTTCCTGTAAGACCCATGGTGGTGCTCTGCTTGTTTTGCATAAGGTTTACCTATTAGAAGAAGAAGAGTTGGTTCTTATATGCCGCTTTTCTCTACCCAAAAGAGTCTTAGTGGCTTACAATCTCCTTCCCTTTCCTCTCCCCACAACAGACCCCCTGTGAGGGAAGTGAGGCTGAGAGAGCCCTGATGTTACTGAAGAGGATGAGTTGGTTCAGATATGCTGTTTTCTCTACCCGAAGGAATCTCAAAGCGGCTGACCTTCACCTTCCCTTTCCTCTGCTCACAACAGACCCCCTTTGAGGGAGGTGAGGCTGAGAGAGCCCTGATATTCCTGCTCAGTCAGAACAGCTTTATCAGTGCTGTGGCGAGCCCAAGGTCACCCAGCTGGCTGCATGTGGGGGAGTGCAGAATCAAACCCAGCTTGCCAGATTAGAAGTCCGCACTCCTAACCACTGCACCAAACTGGCTCTTGAGAGAAGGCTAATTGGGTGGAAATGATCTGGTTGGCATCAGATCACTACAAACCCACTACCAACCCTCTTATCATGTCCATGGCCACAGCTTTCACACCAAACATCATGGATCCATGGCTTCCTGGTGACACCACAGAGAAAACAGTATTTGAAAGCATGGATCCTCATGGATCCTTCAGGGTTTTGCATTGGGCCACCCAAACATCAGCAACAAATCACGTATCATGTCCATGGCCTACCACAAAAATCATGGAGCAAGAACCTTTGTGGAGCAAGAACTTCATTTGTGGAGCAAGAACATCATTTCAAAGCATGGCTCCTCATGGATCCTTAGGGGGTTTGCATCAAGTCACCCCAAACTCACCACCAAATCACATTTCATGTACATTGCTACAGCTCCCACCACAAAAATAATGGATCCATGCCTTTGTGGCAACACCAAAGAGCAAAAACATAGTTCAGAAGCACAGATTCCCATGGAACCTCAAGGCTTTTGCATCTGGTTACCTCAAACTCTCCAACAAATTACATAACATGTCCATACCATGTTTGGAGAGCCAGTTTGTGGTTAGGAGTGTAGACTTCTAATCTGGCATGCCGGGTTCGATTCTGTGCTCCCCCACATGCAGCCAGCTGGGTGACCTTGGGCTCGCTACGGCACTGATAAAACTGTTCTGACCGAGCAGTGATATCAGCGCTCTCTCAGCCTCACCCACCCCACAGGGTGTCTGTTGTGGGGAGAGGAAAGGGAAGGCGACTGTAAGCTGCATTGAGACTCATTCGGGTACAGAAAAGCAGCATATAAGAACCAACGCTTCTTCATCTTCGTCTTCTTCTTCTGCACGCAAAACAATGCTGGGATTTTTTTTAAAAACCTTTGCAATAGTGGAGTCAGGTGTTTCTGTAGGCATTTCTGAATGAACCGATCAATCTTTAAGACAACAAGTCCTCTGAAAAGCCACCCTTGGAGGATCAGGACAATTTACAGCAACAGCCTCAATATTTTTCAGAATAACATTAGTAAAAAGCGGCTGAGACTTACCACGGCTGCTCGTTGACGCCCGCTGAGGGCTGGCTGGAGGTGAATGCAACTGAGAGCCAGTTTGGTGTAGTGGTTAGGAGTGCGGACTTCTAATCTGGCATGCCGGGTTCAATTCTGCACTCCCCCACATGCAACCAGCTGGGTGACCTTGGGCTCGCCACGGCACTGATAAAACTGTTCTGACCGGGCAGTGATATCAGCGCTCTCTCAGCCTCACCCACCCCACAGGGTGTCTGTTGTGGGGAGAGGAAAGGGAAGGCGACTGTAAGCCGCTTTGAGCCTCCTTCGGGTAGGGAAAAGCGGCATATAAGAACCAACTCTTCTTCTTCTTCTTCTGCCCCAGCAGCCTGTGGGCCAGGCGTGCTGCTGTCAAGCAGCATACATGCCGTCAGGGTGAGTCGGGACCTGTGGCGCCTATATAAAGCGCCACGTGTGCGGTTCCCAGGCTAATTACCCAGGACACCGCAGAGAGCAGCTTCCCTCTCACCCGCCCCATGTTAATGTGCATACAGCCTGATTGTGTGTCTTGAGGGGTCATTTCATGTTCAATAACTAGTCAAAGCTGCAGGTTTGCATGGGATGGAGCCTGTTGGCAGGGAGTCCCGTGGGCGATCGGACTCCCTGAAGTGTCTACCTAAGAGGCAGCATGTAAACAAGTATGGCTGACCCTGCTGGGCGGCCAGGGGCTCGTTTGCCAGGCGGCCGGGGGATAGCCAAATGAGATGGGCACCTGTTGGCTCCCCCACATAGGTCGCTTCCAGTAGGGAAGATTACAGAAGGCAGGGGAAGCTGCTCTCCCGACTGGGAAAGGTGCGGATCTCCAGGGTGCCTCTGGACTCTTTGGGCTTTGGTGCAGTCAACTGACTGCTAGGTCAGGCTCCCTCTCCCATGCTGCGCCAACCCTTCCATGGGGACGTAATAAAGCTGTGGCCATGTTTATACCCAACGTTGGTGTGTCGTGTCTTATTCCAGTACATAATGCCCTCCTGCAAGTCAATAGACTTTAGCATGGAAGTATATTCACAGAAGCAGGTAACCAAGATTCTGAGGACCTTTAGCTTTGTCAGCTGTTCTTCATAGAGTATCTCCGGGCCTTTCTGAAACTCTGCGTTCAGCTCCCTCAATTATGGAGGGAGCTAGGTCTTTGGTTGTGGTCAGAGCCAGAAATAATGGGGGGTCCTTCTCAGGTTACACAATAATATCCAGTGAACCCCACCCTGGGAGGTAGATGGCTGCAGGATGGGGGGGGGGAGGGATTCTACCGCCAATCTTTTTTGACCCTTTTGATGTTTTGTTGTTTTATGAGATGGCTTTCTATCATGTTTGTATTGTACCCCACCATGAGTCCCCAGAGAGTCGCTACAAAACTAAGGAATGAATGAATGAATGAATGAATGAACGAACCAACCAACCAGCCAGCCAACCAACCAACCAACAAACCAACCAACCAACCAACCAACCAACAAACAAACAAACAAACAAATCTTTCCATTGCCCCCATTACCATCTCATCATGAAAGGAGTGCTCTACCCCCAGCATGCCATTCGGGAGGTCTTCCTACAGGTGCCAGAATATGCCAGGAGCCACACTGACCCCAAATTGTACTCAGTTCACATGGAAGGCACCCTTTTGTGCAGCGATCCCCTGAGCCTCACCTGAGGCAGCCTCAACTGACAGTCGCTGGCAAGTCAGAAGTTTAGTCTTGCAGCCTTAATCCATAACAACCGTAATGAAAAAAGTAAAACAAACAAGTGTGCTCAGAAACAGCAATTCAATTTAAATTCAGACTAAACACTAATAAACAGAAAACCTTAGAACATTACTGAAAAAACTTAGAACATTATTAAACAACCTTAGAACATTAATGAAACACAATATTGCAACTATTTACAGGGCTATTGACGAAAAGCAATTTAGCAGAATTATGTACAAATTGAACGTCAATCTTTGGTTGTTGCAGGGCTGCCACTTGAGCGCGCAGGGCACGCACTTCCCGGTTAAGAGCACGCCAGCCCTGCGTGTTTCCCAGCATGCGGTTCTCCATGGCTGAGACTGCAAAGGAAGGGAAAACAGGAATGCTTGAGACTCCTCTGGGCCAATCAAATGGCCCATGGAACACAGAGAGCGGCCTGGGGAGCCACTTACCTCTGCCCAGCAAACGCTGCTCCACTGAGCCCAGAGTGGAGATCAGCTGCAGGAGGTCCTCTTTTGTCACTGCTTCCATCTCAGGCCCTGCAGGGGAGGACACTGAAATGAGGACACTGGGCCCATCTGTGCACGGAGCTCTTTGCTTGCTCACACATGCTGGGTGTTTTTCATGGGAGTGGAGATGGAGTCACTTACTAAAGCCTCCGGCCTGGTCCTGAGGTCCTGTAGGCTCCTCTGCAGCTGGGACAGGAATCCCTGTGGTGGATGAAAGTGGCCAGAGTCAGTTGGACAATCCACAACCCACTGCAAAGAGCCCCTGGGGAGGGGAAGGGGCTAAATCTGCGGGTGACACGAGGTTGTTCGGGGAGGACTGTGAGGTGCTCCAGAGATCTCCAGAGATGGAGTCAGAAGTGGGACGGAAGGATCTTGGAGTCTTGATAGAGAACTCCATGGAAAGGTGTGACGCTAACTAAAGGAAGGCCAGTGTGGTCCAGGGGATTATTCGGAAGGATACTGAAAACAAATTTCCCCCCTGTTCTAATCTGTGGCCTAGCCTCATTTGGAGCACCACGTACAGTTTTGGTGACCGGACCTCAGGAAAGGTATTCTAGCTTTGAAAAAGGGGGCAGGAAAGGGCAGGTGGAACGATGGAGGGGAAGGAACACTCCCTAGGAAGAAAGGTGAAAGAGGTCAGGGCTCCTTCCCTTGGAGAAACAAGGATTGAGGGTCACGGGACAGAGGGGGACGGAGGGAGGCATGGGACAGAGAAGGGAGAGAAAGATGTCCTTTTCCCCCACTCTCACTATCCTCCTGGGCATCCAATGAAATCGCTGAGCAGCAGGAAGTCCTTCTTCACCCAAAGAGGTGGAATTTCCTGCCACAGGAAGTGGGAGCAGCTCTAAGCATCGTCAGCTTCGAGAAAGATTGAAGTAGAGGCCCAGGAGTGGCTCTTCCCCCCCAAGGCATGGGTGGAAGGCTCTACCTGGGGAAGGGATGCTCTGCCTCCTTGGTGTTTGGTGGGCCACAGTGGGAGGGCTTCTGGAGGTCCTGCCCCACTGGAGGACCTCCTGATGGCATCTAGAGTTTGGCCACTGCCACCATGAGCTTTGGATCGGAGGGGCCATGGGCCCGATCCACCATGCCTTCTCTGATGTTCTCTTCTTCCAAAGCTCTGTTCAATGAACTTTCAAAACTGGATAGTTTTGTGGTTGGTACCCCCCTAAGGCACAGGTGCATTTCGCAGGAGGCTTGTTCTGTCGGAGACTAAAAAGAGCATCCTTTTTCACTTGGGCCAGTCTCCAACTTAGAGAGTGCACTTTTACTGGGTTGTTAATAAAGCCCAATGTGCCTTGGGGTGCATGAACTCTCAGGCTTCCTCCTTTACTCTCCCATTCCCTGAAATTACAACAGATCATGAGGTGTCTGTCCGCCTGATATGAAAGGTGTTGGTTTAAATTCTAGATTTCCTTTGGGGCTGGCTTCAAAAGGAAGGCGAGTTCTTTGGAGTGTGGGCAGTGGGTTGGCCTTCCTGGTTGGCTGCATCTCTTACCAGTGTCCTCAGGTGCGGGGCCTCCCTGATCAATCTCCGGGGCCAGTTGCTCTGGTTTGTCTTCATGCTGAACAGCCCCGTTGCTCTGGCCAATGCCCTCGATGTTTTGTGGCTGTGAGGGAGAAGCAAAGAGGGTAAAGTTTTCAGTGCCACAAAACTCTTAGCACTACAAGCCCAAATGGGGCCCAAAGGAGGGGAAGCGACTGGAGAATCAGAACCCCACAGAGCTCCAAGAGACCGCAGAGGGCCATCTGTATCAGCCCCCCACATTCTGGGGGAATTAAATTCACACAAGCCAGTCTCTCCCTAAACAGTCTGCCACCCTCCGAGGCAGCCCCCTCCGTCCACGAACAGCCCTCCCTGTCAGAAAATGGTTCCTGATACTGAAGTGGAAACTCCTTTCCCACTATTTGAAGCCCCCGTTCCCAGTGCAGGACTCCTAGTCCACACACGTTGGAGAACGCACCTTCCAGGCGTGTCTGCCCCTGAATTTTCCTGTGCAAAACACACAGACTTATCTAGAAAGTGCATTGAAAGTGCTTTATCCAAGGTGTGCAGAATCGGCGCTTGACTCTACAGCTGCAGCAGACAAGTGCCCCCCCCCTCCTTCAACATGTCTCCCTTTCACGTAGTTGAACCCAGCTATCCTATCAGTCACCGACCTCTGTTAAGGGCAGCTGCACCCCCTGTGGCTGAGGCCAAGGATGGCCCTGGAGACCCTCTCTTGGAAGCCCGGGGGGGGGCACATGGCCACCATGACAGGGACCCTTCAGGGCACAGCCTTAAACTCAATGAGCCACAGCCAGACATCTCTGCCAAGGTGAGTGGGGTCGTGGCTGCCTGTGCGGTCTGGCTGCCCTTCTCTCCAGTACCCTACCTTCACTCCTCCTCCACACGCAGCCATGAGGGTCCCCTTTGGTTAGTCACAGTCCTATCACAGAACAGTTCTAATAGAGAACAGATGGAATCCTTGGGGGGGGGAGCCTGAATGTGGCACACAACCTTAGACTATACCAGTGACTGGAGACAGGAGAGAATCCTTAGTGGGAAAGGGCGGCGGGGGGGGGGGGCTCCCCTAAGCCATCTTTGTGTCAAGATTAAGAACGGTGCCCTCTAATTGCTGGGATTGATTCCTCACTGCTCTTCCACATCCTTGGGGTAGTCACAGTGCTGTCAGAGCTGTTTTCACAGGGCTCGCTCAGCCCTACCTACCTCACAGGGTTTCTGTTTTGGGGAGAGGATGGGAAGGGGATGGCAAGCTCCCAGCAGTCTGTGCAAATGTCAGCCCTAGTTTGGCCCTTAGATTTGGTTTGAATAAGTGAGGTGACATTCAGGGGAAAACACTGCCTAGTAGTATCCCTTTGACCCAAATAACCATCCATTATGGATGGAGGTTCTGTTTGAACCTGGGTCCTTGGTTTGTTTACTCTAAGGAATGGGGGATCTTTCAAGGTGTTACCCACATCCACATGTTGGCTGCTTGGCCCTGGAGTGTCCTCCGATGGTGATGGAGTCCTTCCATCTGCTTCTAATTTGGGCCTGGGTGGATCGGGCCACAGTTGATCAATCTGTGAAGGAAAGTTTCCACTTGTGGTTGGGAACGGAGTCTTTGGACTACTCCAAAGACAAATTCAACCCGTCTGCTCCCAATTCTTCCCCCGGCTTTCAAAGGAACGTAATAATTTCAGAAGATCTACGTATGTGGAATGGGGGATCTTTCGAGGTGTTACCCACATCCACATGTTGGCTGCTTGGCCCTGGAGTAGCCTCCGATGGTGATGGAGTCCGTCTATCTGCTTCTAATATGGGCCTGGGTGGATCGGGCCACAGTTGATCAATCTGTGAAGGAAAGTTTCCACTTGTGGTCAGGAACAGAGTCTTTGGACTACTCCAAACACAAATTCAACCTGTCTGCTCCCAATTCTTCCCCCGGTTTTCAAAGGAACGTAATAATTTCAGAAGATCTACATGTGTGGAATGGGGGATCTTTCGAGGTGTTACCCACATCCACAGGTTGGCTCCTTGGCCCTGGAGTGTCCTCCAATAGTGATGGAAATCTTTTTCCTTCAAATCTGGGCTTGGGTAGACTGGGCCACAGTTGATCAATCTGTGAAAGAAAGTTTCCACTTGTGGTCGGGAATGGAGTCTTTGGAGTCTTGTTCCCTCAGTGTGATTCCTTCAATGACCATCCTGTAGACCATTTCAGCTGTCTTGCCAGTGGCCAAATTCTGGAACTCTTGGCCCCTGATATGGGTCTCACCCCATGAATATTTAGCATGTTTAAAAATGGAACACAAATAAGGTAACTCCCACTCATTTTGGAATCCCTCCGAGGCCTGTCATGAGACCCCAGGGTTTCCTGAAACCTGGTTGAGAAACCTGCTCTCCTTCAGAGGGAGAGCCATCAAGTGGAGGCAGAAGGGTCTTCGGGGAATGGCCTGTCTATCCCTAGAACTCTCTCATAGAGAGAGGCCCCCTTTCAAGTCTGAGACTAGGAGAAACCACAAAGCCCTTTTCTCCCAACAATCAAGGTAGCATTCATCCCCGGAGGGTGGGGGCGGCAACCTCTGGCTCTCTGGATGTCCATGGAGTGCATGGTAGGGGCTCATGGTAATCGTAGTCCATAGACATGTGGAGAGCCTCAGCTTGGCCACCCCCTGCAGGATGCCGCTGCCTGCCTCTGTGCAGAGCCCCTGGCCTTCCTAGGAAGTCTCCCATCTGGATCCTAATCAGGGCTGTGCTTTAGAGGTCAGATGAGGTCAGGCTAGCCTGCCCCTCCACAACAGAGTCTGGTCACCCTACTAAAAAAAAACATCTTACCCACTCTGACAGCTCCTACCTCTCTAGTCCTAGGTTATAGGGTTTTTTAGGTTAACCGTGGTCTGTATTTCATCCTGAATAAACTATTGCCATGATGAATTTCTAGCCTGACTGCCTTTGACGGTCTAGTCCTTCCTATCCCCAGTCCCTTGAGAGGTCTGATCCTTGATAACGGAGTGACTTCTTTGCAGCAGGAAGACGCTCAGATAACGGGACTCTGAGGCACCAGCCCCTGTTCAGTTGGACATTTCCACACCCGGGAGCTCCTCAAATTCCTTAGGAAACTCTGTTTAATCCAGTGGTTCTCAACCGGCCTAATGCCGCGACCCTTTAATACAGTTCCTCCTGTTGTGGTGAGCCCCAAACATTAAATTATGCAAGGGTTCTTTCACAGAAATTAAATCGAAAGTGACTGATGCCGTGAAGATCCATTGTTCATGATGGTATATAAATTTGGGTTTTTCCCAGGGTTTCTCAGTTCAGTTCTGCCTCTTGCCCCGCCGAGCTGTGCCGCAACCTGGATCTCCTGGAATGGTTGGTGGCCGAGCGTGGGCGACTGCAGGAGGAGTGGCAACAGTGCCAGCCCCTCCCCCCCCCGGCCAAGTGGCTTGCCCTGCCGCGGCCCCTGTGAAAGGGTTGTTTGACCCACAAAGGGGTCCCTTCCCCCAGGTTGAGAACCACTGGTTTAATCTATCTCCCAACTACCGGTCCCCAACCACGGCCACCTCCCATGGCTTATGGGAAATCAGTGGCCGGATTGGAGGCTTCTGTAGGCTTTGATTCCTGCTTTTGATATCTCTGCGCCCAAAAGGAACTTTGTAGAAGTTACCAATAAATCAGATTCCCTGAGTCTTTCCAGAAGTTGCTGGCCCTCTTTCATCCTCTTTTGACGCTCCAGCTTCTCCATTGTTTGTCGCTCCTGAATCTGAAAGAGTTGTCATGGGTCAGGAATTAGAGCATTCAGATCCTGACTTCTATACACATTTGAAACAGTTTTATCACTTTTTACCAAAGGCCTAAAAACTCCTGAGAAGTAGCCCTCAGGGAAAGTTCTGAAAACTCTGCTTCCTAGAATGTGTAACACTTCTTCAGTGCTCTTTGTTCTTTTACTTAATTCATGCATAGTTTGCCAGACGCAAGGTGGATCTTGCATGTTCTCTTTCGCCACTGGTGACCCAAATGCTTCAGTTGCCATTGAGAAGTCTCCATGTTCTGGACCCTGGTTCCCCCCTGACCCCTTCTCCATCCCTTGCCCTCTTTTCTCCCCATTGAAATTGTGTCTCTCTGAAGGCCTAGCTTGGTCATCCTCCCTGGTTCTTGTCATTCTTCAGACTGTCCTGGTCTGTGAATGGGTATTTTCTCTCCCCTGAATGAGTCTAAGCGTGTTTACATGGAGACTGAGGCACCAGGAGGTGTAGGTTGTGCTGTTCCGAAATTCAATCTGCTCTACTATTAAAACACAGTGTAAGATAGTGATGTTGTTACAGGGGGAACAGATGGTTGCACTCTTGATTGTGTTATTCCTTGTTTGGGTTGACCTACACTGGCTTTCCCAAGAGTTTTGCAAGAGCTACCTGTGCCCCTGTTTTCATACATGTGTTTATGTTCCGTGCTGTGCCAAGACTGGCCATCCAACCTGCTTCCCAGGGTTGTGAGGGGGCCCGAAATCAGGCACATGGCTCCATTCTGATTGAAATCAGACCTCCAAAGAAAAGGCAAATACCTGGACGATTCTGGAATCATCACCCTTCTAAACGTTACTGAAAACAAGGTTTGACTACGGGAACAAATTCCATCCCACCCCTGCTGATTTTTCCTCCCGCTTTGAATGGAAAATAATAATTTTAGAAGACACACCTCGGCAAACATGATCTTTCTTTCTTCGAAGGCATCTGTCTTGGTTTTCTTCTTTTTAGCTTGTGGGATGCCCCAAGGATTCTGCTAATGAGAAAAAGCATGGGCCATTCTAGGGGTGGATTTCCCAAGCATCCCGTCCCAGCAGGAACAGGCCAGGGTGCCCTCAGCCAGGTTGGAACAGGGCTCTGTCTTCTAGCTCAAGATCGTCCTCTCTGTCTGGCAGCTGGGCCCCAGCACCCACGGCAGGCAAACCCCTTTCACCCCTTCCCTGTTGTGGGAAAGTTATGGGAATGCGATTGTAAGCGGCTTTGAGACTCCTTCGGCGAGAGAAAAGTGGCATATAATAACCAACTCTTTTTCTTCTTCTTCTTCTTCTTCTTCTTCTCTTATATCCACATTCCTTACAATCCCCTCTCCCTTTTATTTTGTTTTATTCAGGACAATGTGGCTGTCATGTGACGTTAGTAGGATGCAATACAAATCTAACTCTCTGGTCCCAGGACAAGAGACCTTGCCAGCACTGGGAACGTGCCTGCTATTAATTCTTCCTTCACAGGGTAACTGAGGCTCCAGGCTGTACCGATTGTGCTGCTTTGGATCTCTACGTGTCAGAGAGTTGTGTCGTTTGAGTGGCAGCCGATTTTCACTCTCCTGGTTCTATCATTTTGAGTTTGGGATGACACCCGCTGGCTGTCTCCAGACTTTTGGAAGAGCTACCCTTACCACAATGTTCATACACTCTTCTAACTGTTATTTATCCATGTTTCCTATTTTGTCCAGACTAGGCATCCAGTGTGTTTGCCAGGGCTGTTAGTGGACCCCTGAAATTAGGCACATTTCTGTTTCCTGATCCAAATCAGGCCCCAGAAAAAAGACTGGGTGGGATCCTGGCATTTTAGGAATGACCTGCTGTCAAAGTAGAACCAAAAATCTCCTGAGAACAAAAATTGCACCCCGATATTCTGACTCTTCTTCCTTTTTTACAAGAAAACTAATAATAATTTTAGAAGATTTACCTGTCCATAGATGTTGTTCTTTCTTTCATCCCCGGAATATTTTCTTTGTGGTGGAATCCACGGTTTCTGGTGCAGAGAGAAAAAATTCTTGATCACTCCAGGTATGGAACTCGCAAACACAAATTCCCATCATGAACATTTCAAGATGCCCTCAGCCATGTCAGGATATGGCTCTGACTCCTAGCTCAGTATGCCTTTTCTGCCTAGCAGCCATGTTTCCTGTCTTGTCCAGACTAGGTATCCAGTGGGTTTGCCAGGGCTGTCAGCAGGCCCCTGAAATTAGGCACATTTCTGAGTCCTGATCCAAATCAGGCCCCAGAATAACGACTGGCTGGGTGGGATCCTGCCATTTTAGGAATGGCCTGCCGCTGAGGTAGAACCGAAAATGAGGTTCTCCTGAGCACAAAAATTTAACCTCAATGTTGCAGACTCTTCCTCCTGTTTTCCAAGAAAGATATGTTTGCCATGGCTGTCAGAGGGCACCCAAAATCAGGCACATTTCTGAGTCCTGATCCCAATCAGGCCCCAGAATAAAGACTGGGTGGGTGGGATCCTGGCATATCTACTGCCGCAGAAGTAGAACCGAAAATGAGGTTCTCCTGAGCACAAAAATTTAACCCCAATGATGCTGACTTTTCCTCCTGTTTTACAAGAAAGATAATAATAATTTTAGAAGATCTACCTGTCCATAGATGGTGTACTTTCTTTCATCCCCTGCTTTTTTCTTTGCAACCTGTGGTGCAATCCACGGTTTCTGGTGCAGAGAGAAAAAATTCTTGGTCACTCCAGGTATGGAACTCACAAACACCAATTCCCATCATGAACATGTCAAGGTGCTCTCAGACCGTTGAGAATATGAATCTATCTTCTACCTCCATATAGTCTTTTCTGCCCAGCACCCAGCCTCCAGCATTGAAGGAAGACAAACATCTTTCTTGCACCAGATTTCTGGGAACCTTTAACTAGGGAAGGGCTGACCAGCCTACTGGCAACCAGCCGGAACTGTGTGGTCTGCCTGTATTCTGGATCCTAGCAGTGGTCAGCAGTGGGAGGCCACAGCCAGGGAGGAACAAAGGGTCTCTTCCAAGCAGCCGTTGGCCTTTTAACACCCCCAGCCAGCACCAGGATCAGCACCTCTTGGATCGTGCCTGTTCTGTGAAAGAAGACTGCGACCCAACTAGGGGAGATTATTGGAAGAACCAAACCAGAGAGAACAGAGAACCTACATACCAGAAGGCAAAGGGCCTGAATCCTAGAATGTGTAATGTGTTGCACGGCATCAATGAAGCTGCCAGTTTGAATGGAACATAATAATTTTATAATACACACCTGGGCAAACCTGGTGTTTCCTCTTTGGAAGACATCTTCCTTGGTCTTCTTTTTTTCAAATTTTGGGGGGCCCCAAGCCTTCTTCTAATGGAAAAAGCATTGGTCATTTTAGGGGTGGCTTTCCCAAGCATCCCATCCCAGCAGGAACAGGCCAGGGTGCCCTCAGCCAGGTTGGAACAGGGCTCTGTCTTCTAGCTCAATATTGTCCTCTCTGTCTGGCAGCTGACAAACCCCTTTCACGCCCCAGATTTAGTTGCGGGAAACAACTAGTCTCTTTTAAGTATTTCCTTTTACAACTGGGAAAGAGTCTGCTATTAATTCCTAACATGGACTGTTTAATTTCTCCCGTGTTTTTGTGAACTACAACTGAACTCAAGAGGACCGATTAGCTGTTTGAGCAAAGAAGTCTCCTATGGCATAATGTGGATACTATGACACAGTTTACTGATTTGCCACTTATCTACCTTTTCTATATATCTGAATTCTCATGATTCTTGTTCCATTTTGCCTGAGGAAGTGTGCCTACATATGAGAGCTCAGGCCTGGAATAAATCTTTGTGGGTCTTAAAGGTTCTTAGGACTCCATTCTGCTGCTCGAGACTAACAGGGAAACTGAGGCTACAGGCTGTGCAGATGGTGCTGTTTTGAGATTCATTTGTATCTATAAGTGTTGTTCGAATGACAGCAGATTTTCTCTCCCCTGGTTCTCTCCTTCTGAGTTTGGGATGACACCTGCTGGCTCTCTCCAGACTTTTTCTTCTAACTGTAGTTTAACCATGTTTCCTGTTTTGTTCAGACTAGGCATCCAGTGTGTTTGCCACGGCTGTCAGAGGGCACCCAAAATCAGGCACATTTCTGAGTCCTGATCCAAATCAGACCCCAGAATAAAGACTGGCTGGGTGGAATCCTGGCATTTTAGGAGTGACCTCCCGCAGAAGTAGAACCGAAAATGAGGTTCTCCTGAGCACAAAAATTTAACCCCAATGATGCTGGCTCTTCCTCCTGTTTTACAAGAAAGATAATAATAATTTTAGAAGATCTACCTGTCCATAGATGGTGTACTTTCTTTCTACCTGTCCATAGATGGTGTACTTTCTTTCATCCCCTGCTTTTTTCTTTTCAACCTGTGGTGCAATCCACGGTTTCTGGTGCAGAGAAAAAATTCTTGGTCACTCCAGGTATGGAATTCACAAACGACAATTCCCATCATGAACATGTCAAGGTGCCCTCAGCCCGGTGAGAATATGAATCTATCTTCTACCTCCTTATTGTCTTTTCTGCCCAGCAGCCAGACTCCAGCATTGAAGGCAGACAAACATCTTTCCTGCACCAGATTTCTGGGAACCTTTAACTAAAGAAGGGCTGACCAGCCAACTGGCAGCCAGCTGGAACTGTGTGGTCTGCCTGTGTTCTGGATCCTAGCAGTGGTCAGCAGTGGGAGGCCACAGCCAGAGAGGAACAAAGGGTCTCTTCCAAGCAGTCGTTGGCCTTTTAACACCCGCAGCCAGCACCAGGCTCAGCACCTCTTGGACTGTGTCTGTTCCTACCCAAGATTGCTACCCAACTAGGGGAGATGATTGGAAGTCCCGAACCAGAGAGGTCAGAGAACCAGCATTGCAGAGGGAAAAGGGTCTGAATCCCAGAATGTATAATGTGTTGCAAGGCACCAGTGGAGCTGCCAGTTTGAATGGAATGTAATTATTATTTAATACACACCTGGATAAACCTGGTGTTTCCTCTTTGGAAGATATCTTCCTCGGTCTTCTTATTTTCACGTTGTGGGATTCCCCAAGTTTTCTGCTAATGAGAAAAACCATTGGACAATTTAGGGGTAGCTTTCCCAAGCTTCCCACCCCAGCAGGAGCAGGCCAGGGTGCCCTCGGCCAGGTTGGAACAGGGCTCTGTCTTCTAGCTCAGGATTGTCCTCTCTGTCTGGCAGCTGGGCCCCAGCACCCAAGGCAGACAAACCCCTTTCACACCCCAGATTTAGTTGTGGCAAACAACTAGTCTCTTTTAAGTATTTCCTTTTACAACTGGGAAAGAGTCTGCTATTAATTCCTAACATGGACAGTTTAATTTCTCCCTTGTTTTTGTGAACTACAACTGAACTCAAGAGGACTGATTAGCTGTTTGAGCAAAGAATTATCCTATGGCATAAAATGGATACTCTGACACAGTTTACTGATTTGCTACTTATTTACCTTTTCTATATATCTGAATTCTCATGATTCTTGTTCCATTTGGTCAGAGGAAATGTGCCTGCACATGAAAGCTCACGTCTTGAATAAATCTTTGTGGGTCTTAAAGGTGCTACAGGCCTCAATTCTGCTGTTTGTGACTTACTCGGCTAACTGCAAGAATCTATTCTTTGTCGAGGAGAGAGGAAGGGAAGGAGATTGTAAGCGGCTCTGGGACTCCTTCAGGGAGCAAAAAGGAGGGTATAAATACCAACTCTCTTCTTCATTCACAGGAAACTGATGCTCCAGGCTGTGCAGATTGTGCTGCTTTGAGATTCATTTGGATCTATACTAGTCAGAGAGTTGTGTTGTTTGAGCGGCAGCAGATTTTCTCTCCCCTGGTTCTCTCCTTCTGAGTTTGGGATGACACCTGCTGGCTCTCTCCAGACTTTTGGAAGAGCTACGCTTGCCACAATGTTCATACATTCTTCTAACTGGAGTTTATCCATGTTTCCTGTTTTGTCCAGACTAGGCATCCAGTGTGTTTGCCACGGCTGTCAGAGGGCACCCGAAATCAGGCACATTTCTGAGTCCTGATCCCAATCAGGCCCCAGAATAAAGACTGGCTGGGTGGGATCCTGGCATTTTAGGAATGATCTGCTGCAGAAGTAGAACCCAAAATGAGGTTTTCCTGAGCACAAAAATTTAACCCCAATGTTGCTGACTCTTCTTCCTGTTTTGGAAGAAAGATAATAATAATTTTAGAAGCTCTACCTGTCCATAGATGGAGTACTTTCTTTCATCCCCTGCTTTTTTCCTATCAAATTGTGGCGCAATCCACGGTTGCTGGTGCAGAGAGAAAAAATATTGGTCACTCCAGGTATGGAACTCACAAACACCAATTCCCATCATGAACATGTCAAGGTGCCCTCAGCCCGGTGAGAATATGAATCTATCTTCTACCTCCATATAGTCTTTTCTGCCCAGCAGCCAGACTCCAGCATTGAAGGAAGACAAACATATTTCCTGCACCAGATTTCTGGGAACCCTTAACTAGGGAAGGGCTAGCCAGCCAGAACTGTGTGGTCTGCCTGTATTTTGGATCCTAGCAGTCGTCAGCAGTGGGAGGCCACAGCCAGAGAGGAACAAAAGGTCTCTTCCAAGCAGCCATTGGCCTTTTAACACCCCCAGCCAGCACCAGGCTCAGCACCTCTTGAATTGTGCCTGATCTGTGAAAGAAGACTGCGACCCAACTAGGGGAGATGATTGGAAGTCCCGAACCAGAGAGGTCAGAGAACCTGCATTGCAGAGGGAAAAGGGCCTGAATCCCAGAATGTATAATGTGTTGCACGGCATCAATCAAGCTGCCAGTTTAAATGGAACATAATAATTTTATAATACAAACCTGGGCAAACCTGGTGTCTCCTCTTTGGAAGACATCTTCCTCGGTCCTCTTTCTTTCAACTTGTGGGGTGCCCCAAGGCTTCTGCTAATGAGAAAAAGCATTGGCCAATCTTGGGGTGGATTTCCCAAGCATCCCCACCCCCCAACAGGAACAGGCCAGGGTGCCCTCAGCCAGGTTGGAACAGGGCTCTGTCTTCTAGCTCAGGATTGTCCTCTCTGTCTGAAAGCTGGGCTCTCAGGGGAGAACGGACAACATACACAGCAGAAGGGAAAGGGCATGAATCCCAGAATGTATAATGCATTGCAAGGCATCAGTGGAGCTGCCAGTTTGAATGGAACATTATTATTTAATACACACCTGGGCAAACCTGGTGTTTCCTCTTTGGAAGACATCTTCCTCGGTCTTCTTATTTTCAAGTTGTGGAAAGCCCCAAGTCTTCTGCTAATGAGAAAAAGCATTGGCCATTTTAGGGCCAAGCATCCCATCCCAGCAGGAACAGGCCAGGGTGCCCTCAGCCAGGTTGGAACAGGGCTCTGTCTGCTAGCTCGGGATTGTCCTCTCTGTCTGACAGCTGGGCTCTCAGGGGAGAATGGACAACATACACAGCAGAAGGGAAAGGGCATGAATCCCAGAATGTATAATGCGTTGCAAGGCATCAGTGGAGCTGCCAGTTGATGTACTGGAGGGTGGGCTGGTGGCAAACGTGACTGCCCCAGGAGCCCACATGGGGCGCAAGCTGCACACAGCATAAAGGAGGGAGGCAGGACATGCAGAGCCTATAATGTGCTATGCACGTGAGTCGTGGTCCCTTTGCCCAGCACGCCGCAGGGCAGCTTCCCTCCTTCCCACCTTATGTGATACATAAGCAGCCCTGAGGCTGTGTCTAAGGTAGATGTTGCATGGCTAATATTTCATCGTAATTTTGGGCTCCACATGGGATGGAGCCTGTTGCTGTGTGATGGGACTCCTTGGGGTTCGGGGCCTCCATAAGAGACGGCCTATGAACAAGCGTGGCTGGCCCTGCTGGGAGACACAGACTCGTTGCCAGCCTGCCATGGGGCAGCCAAATAAGGTGGGGGCCTGCTGGCTTCCCTACATAGGTCACTTCCCATAAGGGAGAATTCAGTAGTAAGAGGCTCTGCTCTCCCATCTGGGAATGGGGTGTGTCCCCTGGTGCCTCTGGACTCCGTGGGTTTGGTGCAGTCCGATAAGTGCTAGGTCAGGCTCCCTCTCCCATGCGGTGCCAACACTCCCATGGGGAGGTAAGAAAGCTGTGGCCTTGTTTATACCCTTGTTATGTCTTATTCCAGCCCCATATGCTCTCCTGCAAGTCCAAGCTTCTCGCAGTAACCCCACATCAAAGCATGGATTGTGCTTTTATTTTCCTTCCTAGAGAGATTGCCCTCTTCAGATCTTGCTTGCCCTCCTTCCCCAGGGATGTTCTGGACACTTCAGATGGTGCCACCGACAGTCTGAGTTTTCTGGTTCCCAATATCCCCCCACCCTAATTATCATCTTAATTATCTATTGTCAGATCTGCATGCAACCCTTCTGGGAGGGCTCAGGGCAGCTTACAACATATCCTGTGAGAAAACAACAATCTAAACATTTTAGACATTTTAAAAGAATCAGGTTTACATTAAAAAGAAGCAGAACTCTTCAGCTTCTCTCTGCTAGGGAGGGAGGGGACGGAGGGTGCTTTGATGGGAACATTGAGTGGTCATTCTCTTTATATTAATGACGGGAGGCCAACTCCTTGGAGGGCTTTATAGGCATCACCCCCAGGCCTCGTGGCCTCTCTCAGTCCCTCTCCCTGTTTTCTGCACATAAAAATGGTGTCTGTCTGGAGGCCTGGCTTTGTCCTTCTCCTGAGCCCTTCTCATTCCCCAGGGGAACTTCTGCTCCTGGTAGGTCAATAGAGGTCTCTTTCTCCTCCTGTGAAGGGGTTTAAATGCATCCACATGGAGACGGAGGCACCAGGAGACACTGATTGTGAGGATTCCAGATTCATTTGGAACACTTAATAATGGCATCCGTTCTCCGTAAAGCACCTTCTTCTGTTCTCTTTCTTTCGGGTTGTGGTACGGCCCAGGAGTTCTGCTACACAGAAAAGAATTCTGGACTCCTTGTACAGAACTCCCAAACACTCCATGCAGTCCTGATCAGGGCCAGATGCCCTCGCCAGGTGAGAACACGGATCTGTCATTTAGTTGGGCACTGTCTACTCTGGCTGGCAGCAGATGCTTTTCCCAGGAGGCAGACAGAGGTTTCATTTTATTCATTTCTATCCATGATCCCTGATTTGCCAGAGACGGCAGTGGACTCTGAAAGCTGCACATACCTCAGTCCTGAGTTTGCTGCAGAATACAAGTTTGTGAGTGTGTGTGTGTGAATCTTGGCAATTCAGGAATCATTGCCCAGCTAAATGTCAGTGGAAACAAGGTTCTACTATGCACACAAATCTGACTCTACAACTGCTGATTCTTCCTCCTGCTTTTTAGGAAACATCATAATTTGAGAAGACCTACCTGAGCAGAGAGGGCATTCCTCCTTTTTAAAAGGTCTGCCTCTGTTATCCTTCCAGTTTTCGGAACAAACCAAGGGTCCTGGTACAAGGGAAAAAATGGTTGGCCACTCCAGACATGGCACTCCCAACAGCCATACCCAGTCAACAACACATCAAGATCCCCTTAACTGGGTGGGAACGTGGATTTCTCATCCAATTCCGTATTGTCAACTCCACTTCAGCAGCCATTCTTCCACACAGAAGGCTGACGGAGACCTTGCTTAAGCCAGAGGTCTAGAGATTCCCAGCACTGGCCCCAATCCCTTTGTGTGGGAAGCTATGGCTGACCCTGTCCTATAGGACCATCTCTCTGAGTACATCCCAGAAGAGCCTTGTGCTCAGCTAATACTAACAGGCTAGTGGTCCCTTTCCCCAGAGATATTTGGCTGGCCTCAACAAGAGCCAGAGTCTTTTTGGTCCGGTAGTTTTAATCCCTGACATTTTGGCAGTAACTGTGGATGGCATCGTCAGAGGTAGGGCACATCAGGATGGGGATTTCTCTGTGGGAACAGTGAGAAAACATCAGGGACTAAAGCGACCAGGCCACAGCCATAGAGCCTGGAAAACCCACAACACCCAGATGACTCTGACCGTGAAAACCTTTGACAATTTCTCTAGTTTATTTCTACAGTATCGCTAACCAATCGCCAACAACTATTGGGGGCTGGGGGAAAACAATTCCTGGCCTTGGGGCATTTGTACATGGCTATTCATGCAAGTTGTGTCTCTGTCTCAAAAAGAAATTCAGAAATATCACCACTGATTTGAATTCTTTGATTTTTTCTTGCTTTCTCTGGCCCCGGGGCATGTTTAACTTGACCTGAGGTAAACTCTTTTGGGCAATTCTGAAAGATTAAACGTGGAATCAATTACAAGAGTGCTCAGATCTTGTCTTTTAGACCTGTTTATAACAGGATTAGAACTGTTTTGTTCTGCCCAAGAAAATCCTGAGAAGGGGAAATTTCAGGGGACATTCTGAGACCTTGGTTCCTGGGCATCAGGAGGAAAAGGGCCTTCACAGACTCCAGAGTGTCTAGGGTGGGGTTGACCCATATGAGTGGCTCTGAGCCGCTAGGTATGGGGAGAGAACTAAGTCTGCAGCAGTCAGTTCCTGAGAAATTGCAACAGGATGTCAGGATGTTCCCCTGAACGGTGAGAAATGCTCCAGGGCTGCATATTGACTGGGATGGAGGCCACTCACATGATGCTTTGCATGGGCTGGGTGTGCCCCCGATATCTATTCATGTATGTTTACGTTTTAATGTCTTCGTCCAACTAAGTCACCCGGCATTCTCTCCTTAATTCTACATATCAATTAACTTCTGATTTCCTAAAGTTATATTAGGAAGCACCAACTGCGTCAAAGATATTTGAAGGGGGGGGGCTTGCTTTTAGGTCACACAAGGTCAGCTGCTTGGAGCAATCCAGAGGGCTAGTTTGCTTCTTCATTTTTATTTTAATTTTTGCTGAATGACGCCATTGCTGTATTGAACCTAATTAATGTATTCGTAAATTTCTTTTAAAGCTTTTAAAGAAACGTTTCTTGAATGACAATAAGTGTCTGGTTTTGGGCACACAAAGACTCTGAGGATCTTTAGGGATCGACTCTGTAAGCCCCCTGGCTAGTTTGGACGCTCTTGGAAGTTCAGCTCCCTCCTAAGGATGTTGCATCCCTGTTGTGCTCCTCGTGTCTGGAATGGATAGGAACGCACACACGGAAATGCTCTGGCACCCAGCATGCAGATCCTGCTGGGCCAAAGTCCCTGCTGAACTGTTGACTATGCTCAGCAGGATCACACATTTGTCCCAGGGTGTCTCTGATGAGAAGATTCACCGGCCTCCTGGCCACCATCAGGAACGCCTCCCACTACTCGGAAATGCCTCAGACCATCTCGACAGGACCCCTCCTCCTGCTTTCCAGAGGCAATAAGAAGTCTGGAAGAAGTACCTGTTGACACCCGGTGGCACTTACTTGGTCCGCTCTTAAATTTGGAGGAGGTCCATAAATGACTCTGCATTCCATGACTGGGGCCTGTTTGCAAGGACAACATCAACAACAAAAGGTTTTGGCTTCTCCAAGCATAGATCTTCCAACACCACATTGAGTTTCTGCCTAGTCAGACCATGAAGGGATCTGCTATTGGACCTCGTTGATGCTGCAGATGGCAGTAGGACTCCAGAGCCCCAGGAAATGCTTTCCCAAGTCAGCTTTCTGAGAGCCCTCAAGAGAAGCTCCAGGGACTGCCTTTTTGGGTGCGGAGCATGTGCTTGCACCACCCTTGAAGGGTTTCGCTTCAGCTGAGTTCAAATGCAGCTCTCCAAACCTTTTCCTCTCTGGCTGAGTGAGTGGGAGAGAGCAGGAAGAGATCATATTTTGAATGTGGCCAGATCCTTTATGGAACAAAAGAACCAGCCCCATAGGGAGAAAAGGTGCCTACTAATAACTTTCTTGATGCCCCCATGTGTTTCAGAAAGGGAGGGGCTTTTGTCCAGCAAGCAAGGCCTCTGATTGGCCATTCAGTATCTGATCAATGGTGTATATTTAAGACTGTCACTTGGGTAACAGCTGCCAGCACAGCATAAGGACCCTGACGGTGTGACTGCTGGTAAGCTATTCATTCATTTATGTCTGTTCATATTCTTTGACTGCCTTCCGCGGACACTGCCGGCTCATGGTGGTTTACAATAAAATTTTAAACCCCACATAAAATATACAGTACAATATAAAACAATAATGGTGGCAAAAATGCCCCAATCTATAAACCTCCCCGCTCCCGCCCATCCCTAGCCTGTAATAGCACCCCCTAGGGGGAGCATCTTCTGGTGATGTCAGGCCCATGGGGCTCTGTCTTCCAGGCCCTGTGGAGCTGTGATAGGGCCCTCAGCTCTTCCAGGTGCTCATTCCACCAGGTCGGGGCCAGGACTGAAAGGGCCCTGGCCCTGGTCGAGGCCAGAGATACCGACCGGGGACAACCAACCGATTCAAACTCAGACAGCAGAGTCCTGTGGGGGGTGTAAGGATACAAGTGGTTCCTCAGAAATGTGGGGTCCTGGCCACAGATGACCTTAAAGGTGAGAACCAAAACCTTAAACATGATCCGGAAACTAACTGGCCACCAATGCAGCTTCCTCAGGACAGGCTGGATGTGGGTCCTCCAGAACGACCTTGGGAGGACCCTAGCAGACGCATTTTGAACCAGTTGCAATTTCCGGTTCAGAGACAAGGGTAGGACCATGTAGAGCAAATTACAGAAGTCTAATCTGGAAGTGATCATTGCGTGGGTCACTGTGGCTAAGTATACTGGAGACAGGTGAGGCGCTAGTAGCCTCGCCTTATGCAGATGGTACAACGCCTATTGGGCTACCCTCATGATCTGAGCCTCCATAAATAGGGAAGCATCAAAAATCCCTCTTGAATTCCTGGCAGTAGATGCAGCAATCAGCTTTACCCCATCCAGGGAGGGAAGGCATGCTTCCTGAACCTGCCCCCTTCTGCCCAGTCACAGGGCCTCCATCTTGGAGGGGTTGAGTTTCAGGCAACTCTGCCTCAGCCAACCTTTTAGTTCCACCAACCATCCTGCATCAGAGGGACCTGAGGTACCCCCGAGCTCAAAAAGATTGGGCATTCCTGGTTTAGAGGGTTGGAGTGGGATCTAGTTGACCTTGATGGAACAATCCCCACACTATGGAGCTGGTATGCATCTTTCGTCCATTCTGTCTAACCAGGATCATAAACTCAGGAAGTGAAAACTACACACTCCACCTTGAGCTCTTCTGACATCCAGCAGGACTTAAAAGTGCACCCAATGGGGTTGCCTCAAAGTACTTCTCTAATTTACTCTTCTACAGCACCATCTCCCATTCCTCCCTTTCCCCTTACCTCCGAGGGCTGAATCGTTTCCTCCTCCTCGGTCTCGTCGGGGAACAGATTCTGTGGGAAAGGAGAAGAGAAGGAGCAAGAGGGACAAAGGAGCCCAGGTGATCGCAGAGATGCCAGCTTTGGGTTGGGAAATGCCTGGAGACATTGGGGGTGGAGCTGGGGCGGGATTTGGAGTGGGGAGGGACCTCAGGGGAGTAGAACTCCACACCCTTCAAAGCAGCCATACTACTACTACTACTACTACTACTACTACTACTACTACTACTACTATTATTATTATTATTATTATTGATTTCCCATCACTCCTAGAAATGGCTCATGGCGGGATACATTAATTCCATCATAAAAACCTCATAAAACCCCATTAAAATACCCTAGGTAGGACATAAAAATATCATACACAGATATAGACGATCACCCAAAATTACAGTGGTGTAAAACAACTAGTCCCCCTCCCCCAAATTAATAACTAGAGTGAGCAGGGAAAAGGGGGCACAGTTGACATAAGGCCATCAATTAACACCACTCCCCCCTAACATGGCTTAACACGGGGGGCCCAATAAGGTCTTTCTCATTGTCTTGCTGGGCCTCAACCAAAGACCTGGTGGAAGAGCTCCATTTTGCAGGCCCTTGGGAACGCCAAAAGCTCCCACAGGGCCCAGAGCTCCTCTGGGAGCTCATTCCAACAAGTAAGGACCAGGACTGAAAAGGCCCTGATCCTGGTTGGGGCCAGGCACACTTCTCTGGGGCCTGGAACGCCGAACAAGTTGGTACCCGCAGAGTGTATAGGGCATAAAGCTCTGTGGGGGGCATTGGGCGATTCGCGGACCCTCAGGTATGGGGGTCCCAGAATTCGTAAGGCCTTTTTTTTTAGGGGAACTGATCTCTGTAAGCTGTAGATGAGCTACAATTCCAAGGGATTCCCAGGTCTGACCTGGGGATGGGCATCCCAACGTGATCAGGTTACCCGAATCCAGCAGCATACCAAAAATGCCTTCTGATTAACCCCAGGTTATGACCCAATTCCCTAATTCTAAAAGAGTTCTGCAGGGCCTGCAAAATGGATCTCCTCCACCAGCCATTTGGTTGAGGTCGACCAAAACTAAATAATAGCTTCTGGGCTCTGAACCTCCCTGCCTTGAACCCATGCGATGGATCAGAACAACCATGGGCCTTGTAGATGGTTCACCAGGTTGAATGTTATTTTCTCTGTTTATGGTTGTTATTACTGTTACTTTTTGTTCCTTATAAAAAGTGGGTTTGATGTACGTTCTACTTGAACTGCCCTGAGCCTAAGGATAGGGCAATACACAAACGTAATAAGTAAGTACCTTGCACAAAGCCGCCTTCCATTGGGCGTAGTCATTTGATGGCGTCTCCGGGCACTCATCGGTGTTTTGGGCCTCCTGGGCTGGTGTGGACTGTAGGAAGGCAAGTGAGAGAACATCGCTTGTCCAGAGTCACACAATGCACAGAGGTGGAAAGGATTTGGGAGGTTTTTGCTCTTCTCCTTTGGGGCCATCTTCAGATTTGATAAGGATGTTTTCCATCCTTTCACGCAAAGCATTGATGCCTATGTCAAAACATTGGGGGGGAGCTTTCTGACACCCCCTTCAAGAAGACCTCCCTCCAGATTAACAAAGGTGCCCTTGGGAGTCTGCAGGTCTTGATCAATCAATCAATTTATCCAACTCTATAAAGCCCATGGGGCGTTTATTGCCGCTTGCAGATGATTCTCCTGACTGTGATTCCTGGATTCCCCTGTCAGCAGAAGGACCATGAGGACCTCGACCACCCCAATTCCTACTCACATCAAAACCTTTTTCATGTCTCATGTACTCACCGGCTCTTCAGCAGAAACCTGCTCTTCAGGCCTTTGTTCTTCCGGACCTGTGGAAAAATTAGACCATACTGAACATCAAGTCCGTCACCACTTAAGAAGTCCTGCAAGAAGCCAAAGTGAGCCTTGTGATTGTCAGAATCCGCAAGCTCTGCAGTGTGCAAGAAGGAGCAGAGGGGGTCCTTGAAGGGGCATCGGAGGAGAGGTCTATTTAGCAGACAGATCAGGAAACTCTCTTTTGAGCATGCTTCCTCCCTGCTTGCCTCCAGAACAGCAGTTGAACGTCTGCAGACCTAAAAGTCAATTAGGTCTCTTATCTCCTCTTTCTATGCACAGTTGTTTCTGTTCATAATAAGCCCACTTTATTCCTTTAAGCAACCAGGGGTTGTGCTTCTCCTGCCTATTCAATGATCGGTCCCCTGAGCTTCACCATTCACAATCTCTGTGGAGAACCCTGTATGACCCCCCACTCCCCCGCCCCCTGTCAAGATCTCGATGATTTGACTGGGCAAGAGGAAGACCCTTTAGATCACCGCTGCAATGAAAAGAACATTCGTAGGATAGCCGAGGAAACTGGGATGGTCTGATGGGGGGATGGAGAGGGTAATCATCAGTGGGTCCCAAGAGAGAGATGAGCCCTTGCTTCTTGGAGCTGCTCACACAAGACCCCCTTGGCTCCTCCACTCAATGGATGGTCCTTCCTCCTATAAATTCACACCTACTTACCTGTCACCTCTTCAGTTCGGCGCGATATTATGGTCTTCGCCACTTGTATTGCGAAAATGATTACACTGATGAAGCCAAAAAGGCCAATCCACAGAAATTCCTGTTTGGATAGGAAATATGAAGAAGACGGAACTGTGACTCAAACCAAAGTCACCTGCAGGAAGTCCCTCTCTATTGCTTGGATCCCATCAGCCAGACATTCCTGGGAGCTCCTGACTGCCATTCCCTTCCTCAGGTCAGGAAACAGATCCCTAAACTCCTCAGTTCCTCACTGAACTCCATCACACTCCCTTCCACTACTCTCCTCTGCTTGGAGACATAGGATGGGAAGCCCCATATTCCAGTGGCTATAGCAGGCTATCTCAACCTTTTTACCTTTGAGAAACCCCTGGAACATTCTTTAGGCTTCTAGAAAGCCCAGAGGTGGTGCAATCAGGCAGAATATGGCTGGGAAACAGAGCTGTGTCCATGCCCACCTGAGGCTTCTGCCTTTCCCACCCCCATCATTGGCCATTGGGAGAGGGGGGGCAGAGTTCAGCTTGGCTATATGTTGTCAATGTATGGTTTAATTGTTTTAAAAAATATATAAAATGCTAATTAACTTCCAGGTACTACATACAAGCATATCTTTATTACGGTCATAGACCAGCAAAATCAAAACAATTTCACAGTTACAGAGATAATCTGGCTAAAACATGGTTTTACTTATAAAATAGCATTATGTTAAACACTTAGACCAGGAGTAGTCAAACTGCAGCCCTCCAGATGTCCATGGACTACAATTCCCAGGAGCCCCTGCCAGCGAATGCTGGGGGGGGGGCTCCTGGGAATTGTAGTCCATGGAAATCTGGAGGGCCGCAGTTTGACTACCCCTGACTTAGACTATGCGTCTGCTAAAATATAAATTAAAAGTAAATGGAAACATGGGTTATTGTTCTAATTGCTCTCAGGGTCAGTTAAGTTTTAGTCAACTTCCACCGCCTTTTCATGGATGCAGCACAAAACCTGGCGATGTGATGGAACAATTTGTATCTATGAGCAGCGGGGAGATATAAGATTGTCCTGAACGCCCTGGGACTCTATGTAACGATGGTGTGATAAATATGGAACAAATGTCATTATAAAACTGACAATGCAAAAGGATATGTTCCAATGTACTAAGAAAGCCCTTCCAGGACTGTCATGGGACCATGGTTGAGAAAGCCTGGGCTGAACTCTAATTTTTTCTGTATAGTTTCTTGAGTTCCATGTAAACCGCCCTGAGCCTTCAAGGAGGGCGGTATATAAATGTGATAGATAGATAGATAGATAGATAGATAGATAGATAGATAGATAGATAGATAGATAGATAGATAGATGATAGATAGATAGATAGATAGATAGATAGATAGATAGATAGATAGATAGATAGATAGATAGATAGATAGATAGATAGATAGATAGATAGATAGATAGATAGATAGCTGTGCCTCTCCAGATATCCACTGACTACAATTTCCAGGAGCCCTTGCCAGTACATGAATTGTAGTCCATGGACATGCCTGCCTTGTGCAGGGTTTTGGACTACGTGACCCTGGAGGCCCCTTCCAATTCTCTGATTCTGTGACCTCCGGAGAGCCACATTCTGACCATCCCTGCCCGAAATGCTTGGACGGTATCGCAGAAAATGCCATCCTGAATCTGCTCCGATTGGCTCTTGAGTCAGAAACCCAACAGTTTTGAGGACAAGAAGAGATGTTGGCTACTGGTGGATGGGTAGCAGATGACTGATGGCCAAGAGACAGTTTGAGGGTTGCTGCGGCTTCATTAGGTGGATCTGAATCACATCTTGCCACCCATCTCATGTTCTTCAGGCCCAGCTCAGGGCGGCAGCCCTCATGACAGCAGACTTCTACCTTCCCCTTGCCCCAGATTCCTCCCTGAAGAGGGTCCCACACCCAACCCAAGGCCACCTCCTCCTGTCCTAACTCTCCAGTTCCCACCAATCCTCCATCTCCTTCCAGAAGAGTGTCCTTTCTTACTTTTAAGATACATTTGGCACAAAATATTTCATTTCCCTCTTTTTCTCCATCCATCTTCAGTTTTGCTCCTGAACTCTTCAGCTACAGAGAGCCAAGTGAGCCCGAGGGCTGTTGGAAGCATCTTTTGCCTCCTCCGTTGCCACGGATGCCGGAACCCCGGGATAGTGACATCAGCAGAGGGGGTTCCGTGGGCACCGGCTGTCCAGGGAGGCTGATCTTGTGGACTGGGCAGGGAGGGGTCTGGAACGTGGGGCAAGAAAGCAGGGGCTGAGCTGCCTTCCCTCGTGCCCATCCGAGGAATTTGTGCCTCTTAGAGCAGGAATCTCCAGCCCTTGGGATCCTGCAGGATGCTTGGGATTCCTGACCCAATCTGGTGGGTGCAGCCATAAAATGGAGAAAAAGCCAGACAGACACAGCCAATCACATCACCAGCGGCCTATCCGAAGTCTTGTTGGGCATAACGCCTACTTGGTCCTGCCCAATTTCTGGCAATGCATGATGGGTGGCAGGAAAGGTGGGGGCACCATGTTATAGACCATGTGGACAACTTCCTATGTGTCCTTCAGTTTCGGAAAGCACTCAGTGATATTTCAGCATTCATTCCATGGTTTGTCTGTTAATACATCCCAGGCATAAGCTTTCTAGAAATACTATTTCAGCCTCCAGAAGCCAAGCCAGAAAGTAGCAGCCGCAGCAGGGCTGGAGCAGGAAACCTGGGCTGCCTCCGTCCCTCTGTCTTAAAGTCACTCTTCGGGATTTTATTGACAAAGGAGTGTCAACACCAGCTGAGATGTTCGGAGAGGCATGGGCCACGTCCTGGTTTTGATATACCTAGATATAATAAAACAAAAATCACGACAGGTTACTGTGACAATATAACATATTTGTATCTCACAACAATGTACTTTCCCCCACATTTCATCTTTAAACATTCTAGCCCTTTTTGTTGTCGAGTTATAATTGGAAAGCTGTGGCTGCACATTACTCCTTTCTTGGAAACAACCCATTTCTTCCTCTAAGGCAGTGGTTCTCAACCTTCCTAATACCGCAACCTTTTAATACAGTTCTTCATGTTGTGGTGACCCCAACCATAAAATCAGGGATTCCACAGTCAGCCAAGTACAACTTAAAATTATAAAATTAGAAACAAAAGGAGAGTCATATTAAGGCAAGATTCAAGTGGGTAGCCGTGTTGGTCTGATGAAGCACAACAAAATCAGAGACCAACAAAGATTTATTCAAGGCGTGAGCTGTCGAGTGCGGGCACTCTTCCGCAGACCTAGTCAGGCCAGTCCAGGACACCATGCTATCTGGGCCAAATTTCTGCTTAGACTCGCACTGCCTCTTCAAAGCTTGGTCAGTTTTAACCCTCCCCCCCCCCCCCCCCCCGCATTATACAGTTCCCGGATTTCTTAAAGCGCTTTTGAGTTCTTGTTAAATGCTAACTCGAGCAGAGCTCTCAGTGGTTACCCTCCTCCCCCCAGCAATGTGAAGGAAAATCATCCCATGGTGAGAACATTAATCCACGCAGTCCTTGTGATGCTCGTATTCAAGTGGATAGCCTCTAAACCTCCAGAAGAAATTCCTGGCAGTTAGAGCGGTTTCTCAATGGAACAGGCTTCCTCGGGAGGTAGTCTCTTCTCCATCTTTGGAAATTTTTAAACAGAGGCTAGATAGCTATCTGACGGAGAGACTGAATATGGGAAGGTTCAAGGGAGTGGCGGGTTACAGTGGATGAGCGATAGGATTGTGTCCTGCATAGTGCAGGGGGCTGGACTAGATGACCCAGGAGGTCCCTTCCAACTCTATTGTTCTATGATTCTAGTTTTAAGATCTTAGTTCTCCAGCCACCACATGATATCTGACAAACCTCTTGGAAAGGCAGGGCAATGATTGGTCACAGGAAACCATTTTGTTGTAATGTCTTATTTTGGTTACCTTACTCTCTTTCTCCTTCAGGACAGGCAGATTTAGACCATGGAGGGCAACTTTCCCGTGAAAAACACGGGAAACAACTGCTTCTTTCCCTGCTGTTTGTGTTGTTCCCTGATGAAGATATGGAGGTTTCCATCCTCTGCAGATCTGCTGCAGAAGTTGACAAAAATGTGGTTGGGAATTAAAGAAGCCTATCTGGATAAACAGAGAACTTCAGCAGGACAAGTTGAGGGAGAAAAAGGAAATGTTCAAGGAGTGCAGATCTTTTTGGGTCTCTTCCCAGCATCTAAATATGCTGCATTTCCCCCTTGGTCAGCCCCCCTCCCAACCAACATGGTGACTATGGGCTCCTAGCACCTGCCCATACTTTTCTTGGCACCAGAAATTGGGTGGGCCCTCATAAGATCTGATTAGCTGTGCAAGTTAAATAAAATGGTTTTGACAACTCTATTAGCCCTCCAAGGCAGACTTCTGGTGAACCAATCTCTACTGTCTGGAAATTAGTTTTGATTTTGGGGTTTCTCTATCCCATATACAGCCATTTAGGTCCTAAGGCCAATGGGCTGTTTGACCAGAAAACACAGCAATGTAACAAAAAAGTCATTGCTCTTCAATATTCATTAAATACAAACAGTGCTTAATCTCAGCAGCTATATATCTGCAGACATTCTGTGGTGGATTCTGCCATTTTGTGGCATCCATTTTGGGGCTGCCCCCACCACTCTGTGTCAGAATTCCAAAGGTACCTGTAGGCTCAAAAGCTCTGGATACTCTGTCCAAACTCACCCCGTTACCGATTAGGAAGGAAGCCCCCTTACTCCAGCATGCATGGTGCTTGGCCATAGCAAGTTTGCACCAGTCAAGGGCCACAGAAGAGGCATCCATAGCTGCTGAGAATGAGGATGAGGTGTTGCCCCCCCTCGAAGCCTAAGAAGCTTTCATGGTGAGAGGAAAGACCTTTAGTAAGGGCATCTGGCTTACATACCTAAATTTCATTTTTTTACCCCCCGTGGACTCGAAGCAAAGCCAAAAAAACACCTTATTACAGACATGGTGATTAGGGGGGAAGACATGGGGGAAGTGTCTTAAGATTTGAGGGGGAGGAAATGTCTATGAAAACCATATTTCCTCTCCCCCCTCCCCACGTGCCACATGCCCGAGAAGCTCTTTGCGGAATTTGTTTGCTACCACTTCTGCTTTTTCTGATGCCTGCCTGTCACATCTTTTAACAGATTCTTCCCAAACTTCATGTCACAGAAATGTAGTGAACAGTAATGCAATGGAAGCCTCTCTCTAGCGGCAATAGAAGTAAGTCTACTTGGAGGGTCTATGGAGAAGGGAGAAAGCAGAGGCAGGAAGATGAGGGAAATTCTAGGGGCAGAAAGGGAAAGGAGCCAAACTGAAGAACAGAAATAGGAGAAGAGAGAGAGAGAGAGAGAGAGAGAGAGAGAGAGAGAGAGAGAGAGAGAGAGAGAGAGAGAGATCCATACCCTTCTTACTGTTTTGGCCAATTAAGCAGTCATTCATCAACCTTCTGAATCTGATCTCTCTGTTGACTAGATCTCTCTGTTGCTGTGAGGTCTAATAACATGAGCAGCACCAACCCTGGCTCAAAGAGCCACTTCTTGGAGAGTATTCCTGGAGACTATCTAGTCTAAAGGTAAAGGGTAAAGGTATCTCCTGTGCAAGCACCGAGTCATGTCTGACCCTTGGGGTGACGCCCTCCAGCGTTTTCATGGCAGACTCAATACGGGGTGGTTTGCCAGTGCCTTCCCCAGTCATTACCGTTTACCCCCCAGCAAGCTGGGTACTCATTTTACCAACCTCGGAAGGATGGAAGGCTGAGTCGCCCTTGAGCCGGCTGCTGGGATTGAACTCCCAGCCTTATAGGCAAAGCTTTCAGACGGCTGCCTTACCACTCTGCGCCACAAGAGGCTCTTCTAGTCTAAAGTCATACAATTCTCTATTCCCTGTTTGGAAGAGGGCGGGGGAGTGCTTGATCATCCCACTGTATTTAGCTGGACCTATTTTCTTAAGAGATAGCTGAGGTGAACCTGGAAAGTTGTTGACTGACTTCCTCCTCTCCCAGAAGTTTAGATAGTAAACTTTTTGGATAAGGATGGAAATGTATCCTTAACCAGTATTTGAAGGTTTGCAGCCAAGCTCTAGTTTCTAGCTTCTGTTATCCAAATTTTGCAACTAGATTATGGTTTGCCACACACTATTTAACTAATTAACTATTAATTAATCAGTGGGATTGTTTTAGTGTTATATACTTTTAAGGCAGCTGGTTAGTTTTTGTTGCCTTTCTGGTGATAAACCTTGTTTAAAAGAGCCAAAAGTTCTTTCACAACTTTAATAACTTTTCCTCTGTCGCTTACAGATTTGCTGTTATAACTTAAATTTATGCTTAAATATTTAAATTGATTTACCTGTTCTGATTTCTGTTTACCTGCCAGTGGAATGAGTTTTGGCAAAGACCACAATCTTAGTTTCATCAAGCTTTATTTTTAGCAGGTTTTTATTACAATAATCAGTGACTGTTCAAGGATAGCAAAATAAGCCCACTCACAGTTTGGATAGGATTACTATGTCATCTGTGTATAATAAAAATCAGGTTGGTCTCTTGCCTCCTGAGGGAGGATGGGCATTCACTTATTCAAAGCGAACAGATAAGTCACTAAGAAAAAGGTTACATATGTGTGGGGCAAGGATATAGTCTTGCTTCACCCACATATTTATTGGAACCTTCAAGATGTTTCCCTCAAAAATTGCTGATCAATTTTTGTTTGCTAATTTTATCCACAGTTTCCTCCTGGATATTGAGTCAAAGGCTAATTTTAGATCAATAAGGGCAGAGAAGAATTTGTCCCTTTTTAGTTTCATATATATTTCTCACTGAAAAAGGATAGGACAATGCAGTGATCCAAAGTAGCATTTCCCTTACTAAAACCTATTTGTTCAAGTCCAAAGTTATTATTGGAAACTAAGTTTTTAAGATCAGAGGTCAAATGTTTTGCATGGTTTGCCAGTGGTGGAAAGTAGACTAACAGAACAGTCATTTCCTGGCAACTCAATGTTTCCTTTTTATATATATGATTGTGATCTTAAATTGAGGCTGTATCAAGGGTTCATTTGCATTTCCCATTTTGGCCTATTATGCATGGGTGTTCTCCCTCTCTTTCACCATGCATATCCATTGGGTTTTATTTTTTGGTCTGCATTTATTTTGCTTCCTTCAGCATTCTGGTTGCTTTCCAGTTGCTGTTTCCCCAAATTTTCTGACAGTGGTTCCCCTCCTGCTTTCCTTCCATAGACCCATTATGCATGGCAACAACCACACCAGGCTACTGCCAGGCATTGCGTTGGGGCAGTATGCCTTGGCACTTCCCCTATATGCAAGAAGGAGGGAATCCCCCGGCATATGCGGAATGTCCCGGTATTTTGCGTACACGCTTAGAAGCTCTAAGACAGGCTTTCTCAACCAGGGTTTTGTGTAACCCTGGTATTCCTTGACTGACCAGGAAGAGATTCCCAAATGGGTGGG